>NC_133618.1:233704056-234046556 GCF_048593235.1 Sminthopsis crassicaudata | reverse complement strand
GAAAGAGACAGAGGGAAAGAGAGAGAGAGAGAGAGAGAGAGAGAGAGAGAGAGAGAGAGAGAGAGAGAGAGAGAGAGAGACAGAGAGAGAGACAGAGAGAGACAGAGAGAGACAGAGAGAGACAGAGAGAGAGACACAGAGAGACAGAGACAGAGACACAGAGAGACAGAGACAGAGAGACAGAGACAGAGAAAGAGACAGAGGGAAAGAGAGAGAGAGAGAGAGAGAGAGAGAGAGAGAGAGAGAGAGAGAGAGAGAGAGAGAGAGAGAGAGAGAGAAGAGGAAAGATAAAGATAATACATGGTCTTCAGTCTGAGGGCTAATCACTAAAAAAAAATATATCCATTTTAAATTGAAATCCTTTTTAAAAATCCTTCTATAAGCAATTTCCTCTGCTGGACTATTAATTCTTTGAAGGCAGGAACTACATCTCATTCATTTTATTTGCCCAACAAGGTCCTGCATACCAAAACTTCTTACACTGTGAGACACAACCTCACACAGGGTCAAGTAACTGAATGTGGGGGATCATGAAAAATTAGGCAATTATAAAAGGTTCTAAATCTTCTTCATCCTTCAGTATCAAATATTCCACTAAGACTTAATTGTATGTAAAAATAAGCAAGTGCATCTATCTTATGAATATGCATGTTTGTGCTCTTATCTTTAATAAATGGCAAAATTATATGTGTACCAAAAAAATTGTTTCTTTAGAAACATTTCTTTAGAACTCTTTATCAACCTCCATTGTCTATCCCTCAAATCTCTGGGCATCTTTAAACAACCTTTGCATTATTGATTAGCATATCTTTAGATAGGTCTGGGACCTGGTTTGCCAGATGTGCTCCATCTGGTTCCTCTTTGGTCCCTCCCTTTGAGCTACCAAATCCTTCCCTAGTACTTTTCCCTCCTTCCCTGAGAAATCCCCAAGTTTGTATTTCCCCTATAAAAGATGTGCCCACAATAAAGATCTATACTAAGGCCTTTCCAGGATTAATCCAGCTATGAAGTACTCTCTCTCCCCCTCATAGTGTCTTCCCTTTAACGTCATCTTTCTCCTTATTATAGCTAACTCTGGTTAGTCTGCTAAACTCCTCTGTGGATATAACCTGTCAATCAATGGCATACCCAGGCCTCATAGCATATTCCTTTAATGGATTCTTCCAAATTCCTTTCCTTGATAACCCTATTGCTATTTCCTATTTGCCACTCCTGGTGTCTATTTTACCTCTTCATTTTTGTCTGTAACCTATTCTCTTAAATAAACCTACCTTTTTGGCAAAAATAAATAATGAAATAAATTTTATGATATCATCCATATATGCTTGATTCATATACCTATTTTATATATCTATATGCCTGTAGTCATACAAAAATTTCTCAGGTGAAAAGGGGGTCGTGAGTGGGAAAACTTTAAGCCCTGCTATATACAGTAGAAGTTCAATACACATTTCTTGAATTACTTGTAGCCCAAGGCTCCCCCAGGAAGCCTTGCTGCTGTAGGGCAGAGAGAAAAGGTGGATAGTAGGGTGGGGAGAGATTGCATATGAAGTCAACAGAGCTGAACTCTCAGAGAGGTAGGACAGAAAGGGGGAGACTAGATTGGGAATGGCTTGTCAGGATGTCTTATAGGAGAGAGCCATTTTTAAGACTCCAAGATTCAGGGAGATTGCCTCCTCTCAAGCCACTTCAGTAACCCTTGTACACTTCATAATTCATTTCCCTGCTTCAGCCTCTGATCTTCACTCGTTCATCTATCCTTTATCCCCCTTCCCAGATAAGTGCCCTAATGCACCTCCATGATCAGTCATGTCACTCTATACAAAAACCTTCAGTGGTGGTCATCACCTACAGAATAAAATAGGATTCTGAGCTCATTCACTCAAGACCCTATTCATCTGACTCTGATTTAGCTCTCTCACCTGGTCTCATCCTCCTTCCCTTCCTGTGCTCTTAATTCCAGCCAAACTGAACTACTTTCTACTCCCCGATCCTGTTCTGGTCTCATGCCATCCTCCTGTGCCTAGAATGGACTCCTCTCCCATGTTCATCTCTTAAAGCAAGGGGATACAAATTCAAATAGAAATGGGAAATAGAAATAGAAACCAAAATAAGAATCCTTTCAATAGAAGTCTGAGGACCCAGGGAAGCCTATCTCTAAGGACCATGTCTTTTCCTCACTCTAGACCTACCTCATCAGCATTGGTCCCCGTGGTCCATCTTGCTAGCAAGTCCTTGTAGGATCCTGCCCTTCCACCTGAAATCAGGGGATGGGGCTCCAGAAGGCAGATTGGAGGTACCAGACAGGACAGCTAAAAGACCTCAACTCTTTCATTCACTCATTCACACTCACTCTCTACATGCCCCAGTTAAGATGAAGGACTTTGCAAAAGGCCAACATTACCTCTCAGTCTGGTTTTCATCTAAGTCTATTAGACAAAAAGAAAAATTTGCTGAGCTATAGTTTTTCTCTGAAACAGCTTTATTCTTTACAGTAATGTTTCAGGCCGCACTGGTGTAAAGAAAAGGACAGAAAAAAAAAGAGAGAGAGAAAAAGGAGTGGGGGTGGAGATTTCCAGTGTTTTTTATGACTTCACATGACCACAATGTAAAATAAGGGGTGTTTTCAGTATGGGAGAGGGCAAGGTAGGGAGAGTACTGTCTACCAGTATCCCAAAGCTCCGAGGCTCTCGGTGGGTGGATAGCACAAGTTCATGGCCCCTAGACAAACAGGAAGCTGTGGACAGCAGGGCAGGAGCAGGCTTCCAGATGTTGAAATCTCTTCCAGGTCCCTCTACAGCTGGGATTGCCAACGGCCTGCCACTGAAGCAGCTGGTCCCTGCAACGAACAAAGCACAAAACATAAGCCTTCAAGGGGAAGCACCTGCATGTTGGTTTGACCATTGGCAGGGTCACTTCAAGGCCATCTGGATACATTTCACGGATCTACATCTCCCAAGGCTAGAAAAATTGGGAATAAACCAGCAAAGAATCTAAATTTCAGAATCAAAGAAAGAAAAAGCAAAGAACATCGGAAATGGAGAGAACCTTAGAATGAGAATGTTAAGACAAAAAAAGAAGGTCCAAGCTGGAAAAAACCTTTAGACAAAGGACACCAAATGTTAGAGCTGGAAATACACATAAAAAAACCCAAAAATATCAGAGCTAGAAAGGGGTTTAGAAACTAGAATCTTAGAACTTATGTTAGAACATAGAATCTCAGTGTTGGAAGGAACCTCAAGATCATAGTTCTAGAATTCAAAAGAACCTCAGAAACCATGAAGTTCAACTCCATTTTATAGATGAGGACACTGAGACCCAGAAAAAGTGAAAGAGGTGAATCTCCAACTTCCAACCTAAAAGAGCAGTCCCTATTACAACCTCCCTAAGAAGTAGACATCAAGCTTGGCTGAATAGCCAGGAAAAGGTCCTTTCACAAGTCAGTGAGTTCCACTAATAGACAGCTCTAAACATCAGTTCTTGCTAATAGTAAGCCAATATTTTCCTTTCTGTAAATTCTATCCATAGGCCTTGGTTCAACTCTCCTATAGCTTCCTTTTATCAAGCTCACTATGAACCTGGAGGGATGATTTCTCCAATGTCTCTCTCTGTGTCTATCTGACTGACCTCTGCTTTCTGACTCTGTCTCTGTCTCTCTCTCTGTCTCTCTGTCTCTCTCTCCTGCCCTCTTTCTGTCTCTCTCTATCTCTCTCTCTTCCTCTCTTCTCTCTCCCTACTTCCCTTTCTCTGCCTTCCTTCCTCTCTCCTATCTCTCCCTCCCTCCCTTTCTGTCTCCTCCCTCCCTCTCTCTCTGTCTCCCCCTCTCTTCCTTTCTTTGTCTCTTTCTTCCTCTCCCTCTTTCTGTCTTTCTTACTCTCCCTGTCTATGTGTGCATGTCTCTCTCCCTCTTTCTATCTCCCTCTCTCTCTCCTCTCTCTTTCTCCCTCTTCCTGTGTCTCTTTCTTCCACCCTGTCTGTGTGTGTATTTCTCTCCTTCTCTCTCCCTCTGTTTCTGTGTGTCTCTCTGTGTCTCTGTCTCATACACACACACACACACACACACACACACACACACACACACACACGCACATACTCCTCACCCAGCACTACATTCTAGTATCTCACCCTCTGGATCCTTCACCATCCCCATAGCACCGAAGGCTTCTCATATCCAGCGCAGGTGGCTCACACAACACACAGACCGTGTGCCCTTGGCTGAGGTACCTCATCCACTGAGTGTAGGGGGCTCTTGTCTGAAAGCAGCCCACAGTGATGGTCACAAGCTCGAACATGACACAATACCTGTGGCCAACATAAGGAAATATACACACACACACACATACAACCGTATTTACTAGCAACAAGTGTACAATCTGAGACCATTCCCATTTCTAGCCCACCAACCAGAGCAAAAAAAAATTTTTAAATTATATTCCTACTTCCTCATTAGGGCTCCTTCCCTCCCACTTGTCTATGTCAATGTCCCCCACAAACAATCTAAGCTTGTGTCCTTTTACCCAACAATCCCTGCTAAGGTTAGTGTTAACTGCTCAACATGAACTCAGAATAGGAAAAGACCTTAGAACAGAGAATACTTAATGTGAGAAGGTAAAGGGACCATATAACTGTAAATATATTTCTCCCAATAGAATGCTATTCCCATGGGGATAGGACTGCTCTTGCCTTTGTATTTGTATTTCCAGTGCCTAACTAGTGCCTGGAACATGAAACAGGAGCTTAATAAAGACTTTTGATTGACTGATGATGTGAAATATAGAATGTCAGAGATGGAATGTACCCCAGAACTTAAAACATTAGAAAGAGAAAGGATCTTAGGACAGCATCATCATAGGTGGCACTTTAAGGCTTGAAAAATGCTTTACCTCTTATTTTGTTTGATCCTTGCAAAAACCCCATAAATTAGGTGATATCATCAACTCCATTTTTACAGATGGGGAACTGAGGCTAAAGACCTTAAGTGACTGGTCTACTTAAGATGATCATATAGACAATAAGTTATCTTAGAAAAGATTTGAATTGAATTCAAGCCTTCCAGACTTGAAGTCCAACACTCTTGACTACTGTGCCACCATTACAGCCTTCCATTCTATTCATAGGGTAGAGAATGATAAGAGGTAGGAGAGATTTCTAGCACAAATCCATCATTTTGTGGGTATTATACAGGGAAACTGAGGTCCAAATAAAAGGAAAACAATTTATCTAAAGTTATACATAGTAATACTAGTAGAATTAGAGCTTAATTTCCTAGGTCCTAGTCTAACAGTCTTTGCCCTTCATAACTAAAGATGTTGACTGATAATGGTGTTAGGATGTTTCCTCTTCCCCTAAATCTAATCTTATTTACAATTTCAAGGCTTAAAACTCAAAAGTCTCAAAGAGATAAAGCTTAATTGTATAATGTTAGAGTTGACACTTTCAACCAGTGTCCTGTCTCTCCTCATTTATTCAGTAGATCATTGGGCAGCAAAACATCTCAAGATTGCTAAGAGCATAGGATTTAAAACTGGAAGGGCCTCTGAGGGATGATTTATTCTAACCTCCTTTTACTGACAAAAAATTGAGAGCTAGGATCAGCTAGATAGCACAATGGATAAAGTCCTGGACCTGAGTTCAAATCCAGCCTCAGACAATTAACATTTATTAGCTGTATGACCTTGGGCAAGTCACCTAATTCCAATTGCCTCACCAAATAACCAAAAAAAAAAAAAAAAAAAAATTGAGAGCCAAAAGTTACACAAAAGGAAGTATGGTATAATGAAAAGAGATACTTGGAGTCAGGAAAAATCAAGCTTGAATGCTAACTCTGACATTTATTAGCTATGTGACTGTCGGCAAGTCATTTTATTACTGAGTCTCAAGTATCTCAAATATAAAATAGTGATAATATTTGTCGAATATTCCTTACATGGTTGCTATAGAGATCAAATAGAGATACAGGCTTATGTAAAGCACTTCGTAAACTTTCAAGTAATATATAACTGCCAGTTATTATTTTAAAGTAATAATTAAGTCACAATTTTTGAATCCAGCTCCTTTAAGTCCATTCCCTGTACTTTTCTCACTAAATCACACTACTTTTGAAATGGACTCTACTTAATCAGCCCATGACATCCACATAAATCTTCATGGGGAAACTCCATTCTCAAAAAAGTTTATTTATGCTACTTAACCAATAGCAACTGATCTAAAACTCATATGATAATCATTACCATTCTCGGTCATTGAGAAACTTGAATTTTCACACGCAAAAAAGTATGTACATTACTATTCATTAAGATTTGTTTTCTAGGCGTCCACATTTAAAAAATGGAGTCATTGGCCCAAGAAGGAAAACAGGTTTCCCTTGCTTTCAGCAAATGTGCCTTATAAAAATTTCCAATTAGTGGAATGATGATTCAATTTATAAAATGATGTTTTACTGTAAAAAAAAAAAAAATTCCACTGGATATCTTTATCCAAGAAGTTGTCCTAAGGCATCTAAATGTAATTCAGTTTCCAAAATTTCTATTTGCCTTCAACTTTGTGAAGAACTATTGGGGGAGGATGGGAAAGAGAGGAAGGGAAGACTGGAAATATTGCCCCCTGCTGAAGAAAGAGGAAAACTGCCCCTCCCACCAATACACCTGCGACTATGTGTATCTGGTGCCCTCTAGTGGCAGGAGCCTCTGAGGAAATAATCAATAGAGCTTTTTTTTTTTTTTTTTTTTTTTTTTTTTAGGTTGGGGCATTGACAAGGTTCCCCTGACTGGCCCAGTCTGTGCTGGAGAATTTCTGTTTCAAACGGAAACACAGGCCATTAAACCATATGTAAATATCCCTGCAGGCTGTATAGTAACTTAGTTTTAAAATGCAATGTTATCTGTGTTTTATTATATCTCTTTTTGTTTCATTAAATATTTTCCCACTTACATTTTAATCTGGTTCCGTAGCATTTTGGAAGCATGTGGTCTGTTGGCCATGGGTTTGACTTCTCTGCTCAGAACATCAAACTAAAGGCAATTCAAAGACACCCTCCTAGCCAAAGTCAGCATCCTCCCAGAGAGCAAATAACCTTTTTTTTTTTTTTTTTTTTTTTTTTAATGGGAAAATTTTCACCTTTTCTCCCATCCACTGAGAAGACAAGAAAAGTGATACCCATTGTACGTATGAAGAATGAGCATATTCTCTTAGCATAAACTTGAGACACATAATTGCTAGCACTTTCTTCAGGGAAATGACATTGTACATCTGTTGTATTTAATTCCCTAAGTATATATGCTTTCCTCCAATAGAAGGCAAGCTCCTTGAGGGCAGAGACAATTTCATTTTTTTCTTTGTATTCCCAGTCCCCAGCACAGTGCCGGTTTGTCTGTCTGTCACATAATAGGCACTAAATAAGTGCTCTTTGGATGGAATAAAAACAATTTTCCTCACAAAATCCCATCAACAGAATACTTTCTTTTCCTAAAATCAGGAACAATAATGGCAATAATACCTAATATTTATATAATGCTTACCCTGTGTCTGGCACTTTGCTAAGCATTTTACAATTATTATCTCACTTGAGTCTTACAACAAACCTGGAAAGTAGATCATGTTATTATCCCCATTTTACAAATGAAAAAACCGAGACAAAGATTAATCCCAGAGTCACACGACCAGAAAGTGTCTGAGGAGGGATTTGAACTCGTCTTCCTGACTCTATGCCAAACACTCTATCCACTGCACCACCTAAAAACTGGCTAATAACAATAACGGGTATTTCCATGCTGACTTTAAGGTCAACAATATCCTTTCCTTACAATAACCTGCTAAAGGGGGAAGTACAAGTATTTTTATTCCCATTTTGCAAATGAAGAACTTTGTAATGTAATGTAAAGGATCGATTATTATCAATTAATAGGGTCTGACTACACTCATAGAGGATACACTCTTTTGATTTCATGACCCTTATGGAAAACATGAGCATAACAACAACAATGAAACAAGCATTTATAAATTTAACATTATGGAATGAGTGTCAGAGCTGGAAGAGACTTTAGAATGTAACAATAATAATAAGTTATTACATGTTATCTCGTATGATCTTCATAGCAACTCAACTGAGGCTGAGAGAACTAAAGTGATTAGCTCACAGTCACAAAGCTAGTAAATATCCGAGCTGAGATCCAAACCCAGTTTTCCTGTATCTCCAGTCCAGTTCACTTTCCATTATAGAGATTAGATTTGACTCAGCAGAGAAACATAAAGTCCTGGAAAGATTTTCCAGAAGATCAAGAACAAGATGAAAATTGGGCTTTGTTTTTCTTGTTCTTTTAACTTACTTTTATCCTCCATCATAGACTTCCTCCATGTTTCATCTGTATGACCCCAGTTCTTGAGGCTTTTGCCAGTAGAATATGAGCTCTGGCATAACCCCGGAAGATTAAAAGTCTTGGAGAATGAGCCCTATGATGGAATTGCCGTGTTGCCTCATGTCACTCAAGGCCCAGCCTAGCTAATTATGAAAAGACTACTTGAAGACTGGTCACCAGAGAATGATTTTTTGTTTGTTTATATAAAGCTGATGTAAAGGAATTAAGAAGTGGATTGTAGAGAAAGTGCCCAGACCAGTAAAATGGTGAACCTTTAAAGTAAGTAAAATCTGCATAAGGATTTTAAGTTTTAAATACACTTCCCACATACTGCGTCATTCGAACCTCACAGCAATTCCATGTAGTAGACAAGGCAGGGATTATCATTCCCCATTTTACAAATGGGAAACTATAACTCAGAAAGGAAGTGCAGTGTCCCAAGGTTAGCCCCAAGAGATGTTTCCTAGGTCCCATTCTCATGCTACTTACCCAGCTGACTTTCTCTCAAGGGCCACGGCCCTCTTTTTCCTCCCAGTCCTGAAGGCCCCAGTGGTTATGAGAGCTGGGACTGTGGGGGCCAGAGAAAGAACAGGACTGAATGAGTAACTGCCCCCAACCAGGGCTCCTGAAGACACAACAGAGAGCTATCTGCAGAAGAACTGAGGCTGGTCCGATCTGGCATTGAATCCATTAAAAAATAATAATAATAATCCTTCAGTCATACTGAAAGTTTAGGCTCACCATTCCTCTCAATAGCAAGCAGGTTTTTAATCAGCACAGTTGCAAAGGCTCAGGAGGAGGGAGATGATCTGAGAGCCAGTTTATAGGAGGTTGGTGAATTCTTCCTAAAGCTCAAAGTGGTTTCAATACATACAGGGGCTGCTATGGGTAAAAAACCCAAGGTGGCTATTAAAGGAAGTGTCTTTAAGAAAGACAGTTTCAGGATTCCCTGCCCTACGCCCAGCATCTCTGTAGTAGAGTTTGATTTCTATGGTTAGTTCATTGGATCAAAGCTTTCATGATAAATGATTGAAGATTTTTCCATCATTTAGTTGTGGTATATGATTGTGATGGAATACTACTATGCTAAAAGAAATGATGAGCTGTCTGATTTAAAGAAAGCAAAGAAAGACATGCAGGAAATAATGAAGAGTAAAATGAGCAGGACTATGAAAACATTGTATACAGTAATAGCAATATTGTATAAAAAGCAACTGTAAACAACTAAGTTATTATGAGTACTACAAATACTCAAATCAATCACAAAGGACCTATGAAGGAAGATGCTATCCATCTCCAGAGAAAGAACTGACAAAAAGAAGTATGTATAGTATGATTTTATATATATTTATAAATCTATGTCAAACTGTGACCGATAGTACAGGATGGAGAGAGAGAGAGGGAGACAGTTTGGAATTTTAAATGTTATAAAGAAAATTAAATAATATTAAGAAAAAATATTTAGTGCTTAATATTATTGTACTAATAGTCTAAATCAGATTGATTGCTGTCTTAGAGAAGGAAAGAAAGGGAAAAAAATTTAACTCAAAAATCATATAAAAATAAATGTTGGAAACTATCTTTACATGTAATTGGAAAAAATAATAAGTTGGGGGAAAGGGAAAAAAGATTTAGTTCTAGAAAGGATCTTAGAATCCATCTGGCCCTATAATTGCACATTTTATAGAAGAGTTAGAATGGACTTAGACCTTAGAATACAGATGGTTAGAATTGGAAAGGAATTTTAAAGGCCATCTGGTCCACCTCTGGTTTTAGAGATAGGTAATCCCAGAGGGTAGAGCCAAGATGGTCGAATAAAGGTCGAGTCAGATAGTCCAAGATTCAGAAGCTAAGGAATTTGCCCAAAAGTCAAACAAAGCCAGTGTTCATTTTATCACAATTCACTGTGAATGTCACAAGGGCAGCAACTGAATCATATCAAACTTTGTGCCTCTCCTAATACACAATTTTCTAGCTGTGATCTCTCCTGCTTCTTTCTACTACTTAATAATATGAGTCACATTAGACTATTGCAAGCTGAATTTAGGACACTCTTGTCCCCAATCTATCTGCCTTGTATAAAACCTAAATGTAGACTACAATTGGTGTCATTTTTCAATTTGTAATTTTTTTTCTTCCATTCAAAGTGATCTTATTTTAGGGGTACAGACTCATATTTGGCTCTCAGGCATGAAGGGTGTCAACGGATAGAGATGCAAATAGGGGAATCTTGGATGATCACTTACTCAGGGTGTTATGGAGAGAATTTCTGTTCAGGTAAAAGTTGGACATTAATGATATTAAAGAGTTAGTCAGAGCCCTGAAAATGCTTACCCAGGATCACATAGCCAGTATGTAATACACCTAGGAGTAGAATCAGGTCTTCTTGACTCTGAGTAAAGACTATTTTTGAGAGAGAAAAGAGGGGGAGTTAGAAAGGGAAGGAGAGGAAGAGGGAGGGGGAGAGGAAAAAGGAAAGAGAGAAAGAAAGGGAAGAGGAGAGGGAGAGGAGGAGGAAAAGGAAGAGAGCTTCAAATTTGATTGGGCAGGTAAAACTAAAAGACATTAGAACTGAGATTCTAGAGATTCATTCCTCTGCACTGCCCTCCAGATCTATCTTAGAATAGAAAGACCTCTGGACTTGGAGTCAGTCCCAGCTTTGCCATTTACTAGATGTATATCTCAAGATAAGTCAGTTCCCAGACCTCAGTTTCTACATCTATAAAATGAGAGAATTAGATCATTCTTTCCTAAGATCACTAAGAGCCCTTTCAGTACTGTAATTCTTTGTTCTATGTTATAAGTTCTGTTTTTGCTCCATACTTCTATATTCTGGGGATCTTCCCAAATCTAAAATTCCATTTGCCCTCAGGGTTAATAATAATGGTAATAATAAAGACTCACATTTATATAGTGCTATTATTTTACTTGGTCCTTACTATAGCAGGCAGGCAAGTGGTAAAATGTATCAAAACTAGATTGAGAGCCAAGAAGATCTGAGTTCAAATCTTGATTCAGATACTTGTTCACTATGTGATCTATCTCAATCTCAGTTTCTTCATGTTTAGAGTGAGAATGATAAAAGCACCTACTTTACAGGCTTGTTGTGAGGATCAAGGGAATAAGATAAGTAAAGTGCTGTATTAATGCATGCTATTCTTATTAATGATCCTGTAAGATAAGTGCTATTACTAGCTCTGTTTGAGAAAACAGGATGAAAGGGTAAGTGATTTGAACAAGGTCACAGAGCTATTTCATGTGGAAGATAGGATTTATATCCAGCCTTCCTGAATTCAAGTTCATCACTCTATTCACTATCAATCATTTAATAAATAAGCATTTATTAAGTTCCTACTATATGCCAGGCACTATGCTGAGAAAGGGGGATACAAAAAGATGCAAAGGATAGCCTATGCCCTTAAGGAATCTGCAATCTAATAGGAGAGACATCAAGCAAACAAATATATAGAAAGCAAGGTGATAGAGGGTTAATTGGAAATAATTGAAAGAGAAAAGGTACTAGAATTAAGGAGTTAGGGAAGGCTTCCTGTGGAAGGTGGGATTTTAGTTGGGATTTAAAGGAAGCCCAAGGAGGTTGGTGACCATTATACCCTGCTATCTCCCCAGACCCTTAGGACTTTTTGAAATTTTCCCCAACTTGTTGTTTCAGAAAAGACTTGACTCTACATCTTGCCTCTTTGGCCATGCCTAGCACTCACTCAGGGCCTGTTTGCACTCCACACCCTGATCACTCCAGTATTCCACACAACCAGCCCTCTCCTCCAGTGCGGGACAGGGAAGACCGCCATTCCTTGGTTCTCTTAGAACTTCTCTCCTCCGAACTCGAAAAGTGACAGTGCAGGGTTCAATACACCGGCTCCAGCCACTCCACTCTGACACTGCGCAGGTCACAGCTGTAAGAACAAACAGAGTTTCATGGTGTGACTCTCCCATCCCTTCCAGACCTTTCCAGACCTTTCTCTGACTTCTGAGCCAAATTAATCCCCAGAGAGGATTATGCAGTGATGGAAAAAACACTGAGTTCCAAGTCCTCCCTCCATTACTAACTGATCTGGCAAGTCACTTAAACTTTCTATGTCACGGTTTTCCAGTTTGTAAATCAAGCATAACAATGCATATCTCACAGAAATATTGAGATGATCAAATGAGATAACAAATGAGAAGTTTGGATGGTATAAAATGAGATGTATACAAAATTAAAACATTATAATTTTTATTACCTATGAAACACAAAATCTCAGTTGGAAAGGTTTTCAGAGGTAATTTAATCCAAACATACCTAAACAAGTAGAAGGGAAGTAAAACCAAGGACCCAGCTGACCTCCCAAATTCACTTTCAAACAATGTTAAAATAATGCCTCAGAATGAATTCTAAAGTAGCAGAACCAGCAATAGGAGGAGTGAAACAATTTTTTAGTCCAAAACAACTTAGAAGGTTGGCAGGACAGGTTTGTCTCAGATCCTATCCAAGCAAGCCAAGAGCAGGTTATGGGGATAACTGAATCAGCAATGGTATCTGAATCCTCAGAGCTCTCATCCCACAGATTGTGAGAAGGTCAGACAACTGGTCAGAAGGCGATTACAAGGGCACTGGAAGAGGTTTCTATTGCATTGCCCATAATTAATTCTGGGTCAGAGTCCCAGGGTGAGCTGGAGCAGAGCCCTTGTCAAAATTTCATAGAGGAAAAGAAGATTTTGCTCACTCATAGACCAGAACCTAAGCCAGAAGAAGGATAACCACATCTCTGCTTAGATCATACCAGTTTGGAAGAACTGAAAACTTACAGACCTTCAGAACTAGCTCTAAAAACAGCAGCACAAAAAACCTGAAGTTTTGGACAGTGACTCCTTCATCCCAAGAACAGAACCCAATTTTAACATAAAGTTAAAAGTCAAGAAATAGTCTGGAAAAATTAGCAATCTCCCCCCAAACCTGACAATAGAAGATTACAATAGTAACAGGGAAGATCAAAACACAAAGTCAGAAGATACCATCAAAACAGCTACATGCAAAGTCTCAAAAGAAAATGTGAATTGGTTTCAGGCCTCCCCCAAAAAACATAATTTCTGAAAGAACTAAAAAAGGGTTTTAAAGGTTCTTAAAAATTGAATAAGAGATGTTTTTCAAGGTCTTACTTGCTTCATTCCTTATTAGTTTATATCTTTCTAAATTTCTTGAAATTATTTTTAAATTTCTCATAATACTATATAATATTATCTTATATTTATACATCACACTTTGTTTAGTCATTCCTTGATTAAAGATTAACTTGATTATTTGTAAATTAAAAGGCACTAATTCAAAGAGCATTTGCATTTGGGAAAAAAAAAGAAATTTAATAAGAGAGGTCGAGGGAAAATTGAAAAAAAGAAAAGAGAGTAATGCTAGAAAACCATGAAAAAAAAAAATCTACAACTTGATAAAAGAGAAACAAAAAATTCATTGCGGTCCCGTCTGGCTTTAAATTCTAAGACCTCAAGAGGTATTACATTCCACTTCAAAAATTTCTTCCTTCTCTAAATCTATGATCCAAACCAGTAGTTCAACCCACTGCTCCAAGTCCTGCCTTCTTGGGTCAATCACCAGAAATCAAATCCCTCTTTCCACATAAGAGCCCTTCAAATACTTGATAACTCTCATGTTTTGCTTGAGCCTTCTCTTCCCCAGAGTAAACATACATAGTTTCTTCAATCAGTGCTCCTAATGTCATAGTTTCCATTAGCCAAACACTAGTCACAAGACTCATTCTGATCATCAAAGTTGGAAGAGATTTTAGAAATCAAGTAGGTCAACAATGATCTCTGCTTTCCCCCTCAAGACATTTTACAGATAGGGAATCTCAGACAACTTAAGAAGTATCCCAGGTTACACAGTGAGTGAGTGGCCAAGGGGTGGTTCTCAGTCAGACTCAATTCTCCTGCCTATTCATTCAGGGTTATTTTCTGAGAGTTTTCATCTATGGATTTAAAATAGAGATAATAACAGTACCTATCTCCCAGGGTTGTTATGAAATATATGTAAAGTGTTTAGCAGAGTGCCTGGTATATAGTAGGCTATATAGTAAGTTTAATAAATGCTGACTTCCTCTAAGAAAAATCTTTGCAAATGTTGGGTCCTAAACTGATAGCACAGTCTGTAGGCCCTAAACATTTCAGCCTCAGAACTACAGGGAGACGTCTAGGCCCCAGATCAAATGTGTATTTACCTTCTTGCAGCTTCCAAATAAGAAGATGCATTGATCCTGGGGCTAGTGAGGAAATTCTTTGTTTCCTTCTCTGCAAGATGAGAATCATAAATAAGTCATCATCATTGCTATATTCATATAGTATTTTACAAATCATTTTCCTCACAATTCTGAGAGGCAGGGAGCTTCATAAAGTTTTATCTTTATTCCCATTTTGCAGATGAAAAAATAGAGGCTCAGAAAGAGGAAGTCATTTCCCTAAAATCCTAAGACTGGCAAGTAGCTGAGGCAAAACCCCAATTTAAATCTCCTGAGTCTAAATTAGTGCTAAATGCTAAAGCTGATGGAGATTACTTTCTATAACCTAAAGTGTTCTAATTATCATTATTATTGGTAAAAGTATTTTAGAGTTAATCTACTCCAACTTCCTCATTTTACAGATATGGAAACTGAGGCCAAGTGGCTTGCTAAAAATCACATGAGGCATTAGTGAGACAGCAAAGATTAGAACTCACAACTTCAGCCTCCCAGTCCAAAATCCAACTTTTAAATTTTATTTCCTAGGCAAAAATTCTCTAGGGACATACATATTCTGATTATTTGTGTAATGGTCAACTCAAAAGACCATTAATCAGCTGAGGTGCTTTGATTTCTCAGCTATGACTGTCTGCAGCCTGGACACCTCAGCATTTAGCCATTTGTCAAGCTTCCAAAATTAGTGTAATTCTTAAAGATTTCCATGGAAGCAGCTTTATTGCTCAGTGAGCTGCAACTATTAGCAAAGTAAATGGCATTACTCCAGTACATCAGAAGAGGTCTAAACTGGAAGTCACAAGATTGGGTTTTTAGTCTTAGCTTTGCCACTAACTTACTCTGTGATCTCATATAATTCCTTCCCCCCTCAACTCCCCAGCCCACCTTAGGCCAACAGTTTTTCCATTTCCATCCTTAGTAAAATTAGGAGAAAGAACTAACAAAACTTCCAGATAAGAACAATAGTCACAGTTCTATAGCATTTAAGGTTTATAAACTATTTTCCCAAAAATAGGAATAGCAATGCTATATAATAGGAAAGCAATGCAAATCATTTGAGAGGAAAAATCTGAGTCTCAGAAAGCATTTAAATGATTCATGTAAATTAAAACAAAGCTATTGGGTGATGGAAGCAGGAAACAAAATCAGATTGCCTTGGTGCAGAAGCAATGTTCTTTCCACTATACCATGCTGCCTCTCTGAAAGTCAATCATTCTGAAACAAGTTTAAGTTCACATATAGACACAGAGGTACTTTGAAGATCACCCATTCCAAGTCCCCTATTAAAAAAAAAAAAAAAAAAAAAAACCAAAAAAACAAGGAAACTGAGGCTTCAGCAGAATAGGAATTGTGTGGTACTATAAAAGTAACACTGCATATGGAGTCACAGAATCTGAACTAGAATTTTGGTTCCTTCTTGTAGTAGCTGAGTGAACTTGATCAAGTTTCTTTGAACCTCAATAAAATGAAAAGACAGTACTATGTAATCTTTAAGATTCCTTCCCACTGGAAATCTATGGACTTTTGATCCTCTGTCTTGTCCACAAATATCTATGGGAATCAGGAAGGACCTTTTGAATGAGGTAACATTGAAATCTATCCTTGAAAGGTAGCCAAAGATCCCAAGAGACTGAGGTGAGGAGAAAGCTTTGTAGGCATGAAAAGAAAAGGAATCAGGAGATAATGGTATATACAGAGAACAGGAAGTAGGCCAATTTGCTTGTGGGGGAAAAAAAGTGAAACAGAATAATATTTAATCTGCCTGGAAAAATAGACTGAAGTCAGAATGTGATGGGCTTTATTTGACAAACAAAAAGTTTGCATTTTATCCCATAAGCAATAAGAAACCACTGAAATTTTTGAGTAGGAGAGTTTTAAGAATATTGATTTGACAGCTATATGGAGAATGGAGTGAAGAGAAGAAAGCTAGGCAAGAGGCAATGAGCACTTGGACTAGGGTTGTGGTTGTGAAAAAAAGAGAGGGAGGAATGAAGAAAGGAAGGAAGGAAGGAAGGAAGGAAGGAAGGAAGGAAGGAAGGAAGGAAGGAAGGAAGGAAGGAAGGAAGGAAGGAAGGAAGGAAGGGAAGGAAGGAAGGAAGGAAGGAAGAAAGAAAGAAAGAAGGAAAGAAGGAAAAGAAAGAAGAAAGAAAGAAAGAAAGAAAGAAAGAAAGAAAAGAAAGAAAGAAAGAAAGAAAGAAAGAAAGAAAGAAAGAAAGAAAGAAAGAAAGAAAAGAAAAGGAAAGAAAGGAAGGAAGGAAGGAAGAAAGAAAAGAAAAGAAAGGAAGAAAGAAAAGAAGGAAGAAAGGAAGGAAGGAAGGAAGGAAGGAAGAAAGAAAGAAAGAAAGAAAGAAAGAAAGAAAGAAAGAAAGAAAGAAAGAAAGAAAGAAAGAAAGAAAGAAAGAAAGAAAGAAAGAAAGAAAGAAAGAAAGAAAGAAAGAAAGAAAGAAAGAAAGAAAGAAAGAAAGGAAAGAAGAGAAAGGAAGGAAGGAAGGAAGGAAGGAAGGAAGGAAGGAAGGAAGGAAGGAAGGAAGGAAGAGGAAGGAAGGAAGGAAGGAAGGAAGGAAGGAAGGAAGAAAGAGGAGGAGAGGGAGAGGGGAAGAGGGGAAGAAGAAGCAAACAGGAAGAATAACAGATTTGAGAGATGCTAAGGAAGTGGAAGCAAGACTTCAAAACTGATTGACTGTGGAAGGGTGAGTGAGAGTAAAGAGTTGAGGATGGCTCCTAAATTTCACATCTGGGTAAGTGGAAGAATAATAGTGTCCTTGACAGAAACAGGAAAATGAGAATGGCTGGGTTTAGGAAATAATTGAATCAATTCTGTTTTGGCTTTGTTTATGTCTAGGAATATCCAGATGGAAATGTCCAGCAGGTAGTTAGAGAGTCAGAAATGGAGCTCAGGGAGGGTATGAACTAGTTATGGAGTGTGAGCATCACCCACATAGAGAGTTAAATTCATATTAGCTAAGGACATCATTGAGAAAGAGTAGAAAAAGAAAAATAAGCCAGGATAGAATCCTGGAGCACACCTGCAGATGTGAAAAAGGACACAGATGATTAATACACAGAATAGACTGACAAATACAAATCTGTTAGATAAGATAAAAACCACAACCAAGCAATGTCATGAAAACCCAGGTGAGGCAGAAGGAGAGGATTATTCATAATGTCTAATATTAATAAGAAGTCATTCCCTCACAGAATCTATTCTAGTATAACAGATTCTTTTCTAATATAATCCATTCCTCTTATGGCAAGAGGCAATTATTACTGAGGGGAAGAAAGTTGATATATATAGATATATATATAGATATAGATATAGATATATACATACATATATAACACTAGGTGGCAGCATTTCAGAAAAAATAAATTAAAAATTTCTCTGGGCTACACTCATCCAAGTAGAGCAAAAGGTTAAATGTAAAGATTTATTTTAACTCAAGGTGTTCAGGAGCTATTGAGTTAAAGCGAGCCAGCCTACCCAGGTTACCCAGATAACATTATGGCATCTGAGTTAGTTGGAGCCCAGAAGAGCTTAGTCCCACCTCTGTCACTATGTAACTTTCACTTATGTACAAACTGTAACTATGAAACTTTGCTCAGGTCTCTGGGTTCGCTCATCGGAAAAATAAGTGAGTTGGATGGACTGTATGACTGCAAAGACCCATGGCAGCTCTGCCATTTCTTGTTTTAAAGGTCTCTTCCAGTCTTGACGTTCTCCTACCTAAGGCCCTCCCAGATCTCACCATCAATGATTTGACCTCTACAACTTTATCTTCCACAAATCTTTACATTTAACCTTCTGCTCTAATTGGATGAGTGTAGCCCAGAGAAATTTGTGCCTCACAAAATTAAAGGAAGCTGAAGGGGGTGGCAACTTTGGTGCTTGGGGGCAATGCTTATGACAAGATTTACTCTCACTAGCCATACAAATCTTTTCTGCTTAGATTTAGAGATATTCTGACCGTGAGATTTGACTATAAGACCCTGCATTCTCAGCATCTAAGTCATTCAAGACATGGAGTGGGGAAAAGAGAGAAAGGACAGGACATTGTCAATAAACATCTCAGTCTCAGTTTCACCATCTTTACAATAGACATAATAGTAGCACTTACCTCTTGGGATTATAAAAATCAAATGTGATGATGTATGTAAAGCACTTTGTAAGACAAAGTATCATATAAATGTTAGCTATCATTGCAATCATTATTGATACCTGTTACAATTTAAATTACCTGCTACAAAAGAAAAAAAAACTTTTTAAAATCACAGCTCTTTCTAGTTAAATTGTTTTGGATCAACATCTGGTTCATCCCAGGAGACTTGCCAGTAGATAAGAGAAATAACACAGGTAAGAAATAATCGCTGAATTGAGGGATAATAGAAAGAAAGCAGTATTGGGAAGACTATAGTCTGTCTCACACAGAAAGAAAAGATTTCAGAAGGGAGAGCCTATTACATTGGGTTGGGAAAACCTTGTTTTATATGCAAGTAATTTGGTGGATTTTTTTCTTCCTTTTTTGAATTGTGTGGATTTTTTATTTGTAAGCCTATAAGTTTGAATGAGTGTTGATTGGTATCCCCCTAAATTTTTTTTTTTTTGGCCATTTGTCTAGAGTATAACTGGCAGCTCAAAGTTTTGTCCTTTAAAATTATTGTTTCCAATTGAGACTCTTCCTGAATGGTCCAACTATTATTTCACTATAACTTAAATATTGTGCAATAGTAAGAACCAATATGTATGCTGTCTCGAAAAAGTATGGCATAATAGATAATGTTCTGGACCTAAAATCAGGAAGACAAGGATTGAAACCCACCTCAGATATTTACTAGCTGTATGAACCTTGACAAATCACTTTACTTCTTATCTTTAGTAATCTGTAAAATGGGGATAACAACACCTAATTCACAGGGCTGCTGGGAGAATCAACTATCCTCAAATGTAAATTTGTAAAGCAGTTTTCAAACCTTAAAATGTTATATAAAAGACAGCATGGCACAGGAGAAAGTATTCTTGGACTCAGGAAGACCTGAGCACAAACCTCTTTCTAACACTTAGTAGCCTTTATAATCAAGAGGAAGATGTTTAACTCCTCCATGCTCTGAGCAACTAAGATTTTAAGTTACACTCAAGTGACTGGTCTATATCAATGGGGGTAGTTTCCACACTGGGTATTTCTGACACTTATGAAATCACTGTCCTGCGCAAATATATATGTGTGTATATGTAAGACAGTGGAACTTTAAATTGAGAGAGAAAATTGGAAAAATGGTTGAAAATATGTCCCAAAAAATACATAACTAGGCAAAACCTTTGATCCTGTGACACCACTACAAGGTCTATACTCCCCAAGAGATAAAAAAAAAAAAGGAAAGAGAAAAATCACATATTTTTGTATATATATTTCCAGCAACTCTTTGCATGTTGGCAAATAATTGGCAACTAATGGGAAGACCATCAATTGGAAAATGGGCAGTACAAATTATGGTATATATATATATATATATATATATATATATATATATATATATATATATATATATATACATACACACACACACACACACACACACACATATTATGAAATACAGTTGTATTATAACAAAAAATGAGAAAGACAGCCTCAAAGAAATCTAGGAAGGCTTGTATGAATTAATGATGCAAAGTGGAGTAAGGAAAACCAGGAGAACAATTTATACAATAATATCAACATTGTAAAAAAACAAAATTTTAAAGCCTTAAGAATTCTGATCAATGTAATGATTAATTATGATTCTAAGGCCTAATGATGAACAATGTTGCCCACCCACTGACAAAGAAATATGGACTAGGGGCAGCTATATAGCGCAGAGCACCAGCCCTGAAGTCAGGAGGACCTGAGCTCAAATCTGGCATCAGACATTTACATTTAACACTTCCTAGCTGTGTGACCCTGGGCAAGTCACTTAATCCCAATTGCCTCAGCAAAAAAGAAAAAAAAAAGTATGGACTAAATATTCAGAATGACAATGATGATAAGAAGAAGAATAGCTAATATTTATATAGTGCCTATTGTATAAAATCTTTTTTATTTAATTTTTAATTTATGGAAGCATGTCCATAGCATAATACAATAGAAAAGATGATTGAACATAAAACTTCAACTCCATTATTTATAACTAGCCATTCCTTTTAAATATACTACAAAACTATCATATAAATTTCTTTTTTTCTTCCCTTTCCTCCTCCCTAGAAATGCCTACCATTAGACACCAATTAGTGTGTGTGTATATGTATATGTAAAGTTATTCTACACATCCTATTTATCAGTTCTTTCTCTGGATGCAGATAGATATTTTTCTTCATATATCCTTTATAGTTAATCTGAGTATTTATAATAGACAAAATAACTTATTTACTAAAAGTCATTCTTAAAATAATATTGCTATTAGTATATATTAAGCTTCAAGAATTGTCTTAAATGCTTTAAAAACATCATTTTATTTGATCTTCTACAGTCTTAAGAGATTGGTAATATTATTATACCACTTTATAGGTGAGAAAACTAAGACAAATAGAAATTAAATAACTTATCTACAGCTGGTAAGTATATGAGGCCAAATTTGAACTCAGTTCTTCTTAACTCCAAGTCTAATACTCTATCCACTGCACTATTTAGTTGCTTCTATATGAATAAGACTCATATTTTTTGGACTTGGCCAAAATAGGAATTTTTTTTCCAGACTATGTACAATTGTTACATGGGTTTTGTTTTTTCATCTTTTTACCTGTGGCTAGGAGGAGAAGAAAGTTAGAGGGGGAAAAAAATACTTGCTAATTAAAAAAGAAAAAGAAAAAAATTTTTAAATTTAAATTTTAAAAAATTGTATCTTCCAGTAGCAATGGAAGTTCATCAGGCACTGTTAATTTCAGGGTTATCCATTGAATACTATGATAAAGCTATTCTGGCAAGAGTGCTCAGAAAGGAGGATGAAACAATGTTCATTCTCTTGCTAATTACTGGATACAGAAGAACTCTCCAGTATCCCCAAAGAGATAAAGAGATAAAAGTTGAAGAGGATATCTGGAAATTAGTTGCTAGACCCTCTATGGAGGACAAGAACTTGGCAAGAAAACTTAAAACTTTCCTGTGGAGTGGGAGATGGATGAAAGAAGAAGTGAGGAATCTGCTCAAAAGGATAATAAATTGGCCAGTACAAAGACAAGGTATTCACTATATAAAAATAAGAGCCTTTTTTTTCATCTCTCCTCCAAACTTTCCAGGTTCTATCTGTGGCTCAACCATCCTTCTAATCACTCACATTAACAGTTGAAAAATAATTTTCAATTCTTCTCCCTCCCTCATCCCCCATATCCACACTTGTTGATTCTACTTCCATAATATCTCTTGGTACCCATCTCTTTCTCTCCATTAGTGTGGACACCACACTAGAGTTCAGGAACTCATACTTCCCTCCTATACTGCTATAATAGTCTCCTCATGGGTATCCCAGCTACCAGTCTTGATCTCTTTCTAATTCATCCCCCATATAGCTGCCAAAATTAGCTTCCTAAAGCACAAGTTTAAGCTTGACAATTCCCTGTCCCAAAACTTGGGGGCTAACTATTGCCTTTAGGATAAAAAAACAAACTTAGTTTGACATTTAAAGTCGTTCACAATCTGGCTTCCAATTACTTTCCAAATTTATAACATGTCATTCATCTTCACACACAACATAAAGTACATGTTTGGTTCCCTAAATTCAATACACTGCTTCCATGTTTTTGCACAAGCTGTCCACTTTGCTTAAAATCTCCAAGATGTTCTAGATGTTATCTACCATCAGAAAATTGCCACCATTGTTAAGTCTCTCAATGAGCTCACTTGTAGGTGTAAAATGAGAAAAAACTATATAGACAAGCATTAAAAGGGGGAAGGGGCAATTTCTTTTGACACAATTTGGAGGTAGTTATGACAAGAAATATAAATGAGTTTTTAGGGACTAGTTCACATGTACACTGGTGCTGGTTTCTCACATCCAAGTGTAACACACTGATGTTAGCCTGGAAGGCTTATGAGCAATCTTATTTCAGAAGAACAATGCAATAGGAATATCTAAGAGCATTTCTCTACAACATGGGTTAGAACTACTCCTTCTTCTCTACTGTAACTTGGATGAGCCTTTCCTAAGAGGAAATAAAGCTTCTCTAATGCAGCTTCCTAGCTATCTAAGGGCATAAAACTTGCCAGCCAAAAGGAACGGATTTTGCTCTGATGGTGTGTTTCTGAAGACAACAGAAGACATGATGTCTTCCTTCACCATATCATATGATGAACAGAAACTTTCCCATAAGGAGACCAGGGAATCATGTCTAGAGAAACTGAGTCCCCATATCTTTGTTAAATATTCTTGCCATGTTAGAGTAAAGTAAATCTCCCTTTGTTAACCATTCAGTGCCTTATGAGTACCATGTTTTGTTCTAACATCCAACCTAAATTAAGAGATTGTTGGCACTGAGGATCCTCCAACAAATAGACAACAAAAGCTTATTGCATTTTCTAGTTAGGAATTTACTGAGAGGGAGACTCATTATCCCATACACATTTTGGCATTCTTGGCTTTGAAGTAGGTTTTTGCTAATAAGTTCTAAGAATATGTATGTGACCAGTGCCAAATTGGATACTGCCTGCCAGAGATGGGCAAAAGCATTAGGCAACTCTGAGTTCAGGGTGTACTATCAGCCAGGAAATAAGAACATGTAGCCTTGTGTCTTGTAAGCCACATGACTTTGAAGCTATAATAATCACAGAATGGGATAAAGGTGATTTGTGACACTCAGAGAGACTGCTATCACAACATGAGAGTACAGCTAAGAATATGGAATATTGATGATCAGTCAAACTAGAAGAAAGTTGTCATTTTCTTTTTGTGTCATGAACCCCTTGTGCAATCTTAATTGAAAGCTGCTCAACATATAACAGGCAGCTAGGTGGCACATTGGATTGAACACTGGACTTGGTATCAGAAAGATCCATCTTCATCCATTCGAATCTGACCTCACATGATTACTAAATGTGTGATCCTGGGTAGGTTACTTCACCCTGTTTGCCTCAACTGTAAAATGAGCTGGAGAAGGAAATGGAAAACCACTCCAGTATTGTTGAGAAAACCCTTAATAGGGTCACAAATAGTCCTTCATAAATGAACAACAACAACAATATTATATGCTAATTTACACGTGTTTGTAATGTGTGTTACAAATATCAAACCATAACTCCCCTGAAAATTTTCAGGGCCAGCAAATTTTTACTGAAGAAAGTAGTAATGTAGTAGCTAGCATTTCTATAACACTTCAAGTTTTTCTAAGTCATTTTATATATATCATTTCATTTGATCCTCAAAAAAAAAAAAAATTCATTGAAATAGGTGCTATCATTATCCCCATTTTATAGATAACAAAATAAAGGCCGAAACAGGTTGAGTAACTTGCCCAAGACCATAGAGCTAATCCAAATCTTTAGTCTTTCTGGCTCCAAGCCTAGCACTCTTACCCACTGAGCCATCTATCTATCCCTAGAGATGTAAAGTAAGGATATCACTCAAGGTTTGGAGAAACTAATCAGGGCAGACAAAGGACACATTCTGAACCAGAGATGGCTTTGGGACCAAGAAGGTATTCGTTGGGAGAAGGCTTTAAAAGTGAAATCTCAGGAACCAATTGTGAAGCTTTGACCCACATCCCTACCTGTATAGGCAGAAAGTAAAAAGGATGGAGAAGGTCATAGTGAAAAGAAAAAATGGCTGTGGTCATACACCAGTGTGAGTCCCTTATAAACCACCTTGAACTGAGTAGGGATGATCTCCCTATTAGAGTAAAAGCCATATCAAAGGGGGTAAAAGCCATTATAAAAACACAGAATCCATCAAATAACCTTGGGAACCTAATTCAAACTAACCAGCACATGATCTGAACATATAACTACCTATACTGGCCTTGCACCCCGGTTCTGAAACTAGGCCCAGTACTGAACAGTAAATAAAAAAACTAGTCAAAACACACTAATATATGCAATGACATTCTGTAGCTCTTCCTCCCTTTGTTTAATTTCTATAATTACCCTGAGTATTTTTCAGAGTCTCTGTGGGGATCCATTGAATTGTCTGGTGTTTACCCCAGACATCCTCTATGTAAATAATGATTAATGATTATTAAAAGAGTTTTATAATATACTGGACTTCCCAACTTCTTTTTTTCAATATCAATTTGTCCCTTTGGCAGATGGGTACTCCTTGATTGGAAGGGAGGCTCTGAAATTTCTTTCTGGGGAGCTCCTATCTTGGAATGGACCAGAGAAATTAATTAAATGGTTGACCTGTCCCAGGCAATGGAGACATTAATAGGACCCAAGATCTAACCCATTTGAACAAAATCTGGAGGTTACTACATCTGCTTGATTCCCAAGCTACTTCCTCTTACCTTTTAGACTTGTGGGAGTAGGGAAATCCAGGGAGGTAGAAGCAAAGAAACGATTGCTATGAAAAGTGTATAAGAAGGGAAGGGAATATTACTGTATCAGGTCAGTATAAATGAACTATGCATGTGTCATGTTTAGGCTAGGATTTACATCACTAAAAATCTGTTCAGGTCATGGCTGGTAATTTTCATTTCCTCCTTCCTTTCCCTTCATCTCCTAAAAGCACAAGAAGACTCCTTTTGAGATTGTTATTTCCCCCAAGGTTTGTGAAACATTTATCTTTTTATATCTTGAGCCAGCAGATATGATAAACCTATTGGTCAATGAAACTACAAATAATAATAATAATAATAATAATAATAATAATAATAATAATAATAAGGTGTTTCCAAAATCACCTAAGACTTTAATTATGAAACAACATCTGTAAGTAGAGTTTTTGGCAAATTCTACTCCCTTCCTTGTTTCCCCTAGATTGAGAACCACTTTGAGTAGCTCAGCAAGGCAAACTTGGACACTTAGAAGCCTAGATTTGAATGCTAAGATCATGGAAGAGAGGGAGGAAATTACTTTTTGAATTGATGGTACCTACTGCAATTTTAGACAGTCTGTGGCAAATGTCTTTTAAGCTATCTGCTTGCTACTCCTTGATATTATTACAGTTTTCCTAATAAAACTAGATGACTACAATTTATAATTCAAGTAATTTAACAACAGCTAAATAAAGCAAGAGAAGGGAATTGCCAATGGGTAAAGGCAGAGAAACAAGTCACAAGAAATCTTAGAATTTGGGAATAGATGGAAGATATTGGTGCTGAGAAATCTGTAGTCTGCCCACCCACACAGAGCACCTGGCACATGTGGAAGCCTGCAACAATTAGGGAGGGCAGATTCTTATGTCATTTTCATCCTCATTTCACATTTAACACAGTACCTAACAGGGATAAATTTTTTCAGAAAGATATATATGGTGGAAAGAGTGCTGGATTCATAATCAAACCACCTAATCCCAGCTCTTTCACTTACTCTCTGTGACTTTCCCCACTCTGAGTTGTAGCTTTTTCGTTTGTAAAACAAGATGAGGTTAGATTTCTAAAGTCCCTTCTAGCTCTAACATTCTATATTCTATCTAAGTTCTAAATCTAACTAAAAAGTCCCTTTTAGTTCTAATGTTATTTATTCTTGGATTATTTCTAGTTCTCACATTCTCTACTTTTCAAATCTCTTCTAATTCTAACATCCTATATTCTGAACCCCCACCCATTTCTAATGTTCTGATTCTATAAATTGAATAGAATTTCCCACTACTGTAAATAGGAGATTTTGGATCATAGTTTCCTTGATTTTTTGGAACTCACAAAATTTTTAGTTCCTTGGCCTTGAGCCCTAAAACACTTTCTGCTGAATCTGGGATTTGTTTATAAGCAGATGGAGATGTGCCAGCCCATAATCAAAAAGCTGGTTTTTGGTCCCACAGTCCTTTGGCACCTACTGTATAAAGCAGGACATAAATTGGGGCAAACAAAAGGAACAGAAGCTTTGATGAACACAAGGAATCATCTTTATCATCCCCCTCTCACCCACCCTCTTGCCCATCTCCTGCCACCCTGGTTTGAGCTCTTTATGCTCTAGAGAATGATGAAGTGTTGATAACATCAATTGGTTTTGTGGGCTCTAGGTCAGGAATGTGGGAACATTTTCCTGGCTCTTTACACAATATAACCACTGGTCCTTTCCATCTATCTTCCCCTCCTAGGGCCCCACAGCACTCCCTTTCCACTGGTGAATAACAATACACAAAGGCATTTCCCACTGGAAGGAACCTTAGCCTAGAATATTAGAGCTGGAAGGGACTTTAGAGTACAGAATGTCAAAGCTAAAAGGAACCCCATGAGGAATCTATAAACATAGTCTTAGAAGAGACTGTAGGACATAGAAAATAAACAAATAGAATTAGAAACAATTTGAAGCTACAGACTGACTTCTCTCTGGAACTGGAATGGGACCTTTGGCCTCTATAGAACCCCTCAGGCTAAAGGCCTGTCCCTGAAAATGTGCCTCAGTTCTCTTACCTGTAAAATGTATATAAGAATGCCAGGCAGAAGTAGTTATGATGCTCCTGAGTCCCTGAGGATCCACCCTTGCAGGTATGTGTGGGATGATTGCAGATGTGTGCCTGTTAGGTGCAGGTACCAGATGAATACAGATAGAAGAGAGTCCTGCTGTTCTAGGCAGATGGTTTTCCAAGTATAGTCTAGAAGGGACCAGCCTGGTGATTTCATAATATTCAGAGAAGAGATGGAGATACCAGTATAATCTGGTATCTTTAATGGGATTTAACATGGAATGAAATTCCCTCCCACTCTCTGCTTCTTCCTCTCTCCCAAAAAAAATACTTTCTCCCACTGATGACTAAAGTCTAATACAGTACTGTTAATTTCCTCTATTCTTTAGTTAATAATGTATTCCTGCTTATGTCCTATTTTAAAATGAAAATGTCACCAGAAAAGGTAACCTTATTATGTTAATATCTTAAAATTATGTTATTTCAGTGCTCCAGGGAATCCTAGAAATCATTTAGTTCAACCCCCTCATTTTTCAGAAGATAAACCCCATTTTCACTAAGAGGAAGTGACTTGCCCAACATTTATAGAGTGAATCTGGAACAACACTGAATTTAGGTCTTGTGACTCTTCTTGAGGCTAAAATGTCAAAGTTGGGATGGGACCTTAATCTAGTCAAATCCACTCATTTTACAGATGGGGAAACTGAAGCTTAGAAATAGGAAGGATATTGGTTCCTAAGATCACACAGAGAGTTAGGGGCAGAATCAGAGCCAGAATCTAGTCTTCTGACTCCTCATCTAGGATTCTTATCACTATAGCATAATATATCAGTATTGAAGATAAAGAAAAATTATCACCATTCTAAATCTAGTCAAGCCCTAATCAGGTAAAGATAACAATTCTAATATTGGAAAGAAAAAGAAAAAAAAAAAGCAGAAACAGCATTTCTAATGGCCAAAAATTAAAGCATTACCTCAATGCCTCAATTTTCTGTGTCTGCCTCCTTTTTTTTAAGTGGAGGTAAATAAAATAACTTTTTACCCTAAAGAATTTCTGCATCTACAAGAAGTGGAATAAGCATTCACTTAAATCATACTTCATGAAGACACATTATTAATAGATGATGGTGTTGGTTGTGGTGGTAATGGTTTAATAAGGTAATGGTAGAGATGGTGATGGTTTGAGTTCTATTATTCCTAGTCACTTGGGAAGCTATGCTGGCAATGGCCAATAACTTCCAGTAAAGGTGGCTTTCCAGACACCACCATGAAGGCCCTGTGAAAGAGGTTAGGAATAAGGAAAAGTTAAACCAATGACCAAGTACAAAGTCCCACCCCTCATGGCCCTCTGCTACCTCAGTTCTCAAGCATCCCCTTTCCAGATCCCCCAATTCCTTTTGGTCTTTCCTTCACCTGCCTGAAGTCCATTACTACATACCAGGTTCAGAGTCCCTCTCCCTCCCCTGTCCTAATTGTTAACCTTTCATAACCTTATTCCTAATTAGGACCCTCTACCCCAGATCCAGTCTCCACTTCCACTGACCCCTTATATCCTCATCCATGGTTTTGGGGCAAATAGGTTCATCTTCTTGGGCCTCAATTCCTTCATCTACCTAATGAGGGGGTTGAACTAGATGACCTTTTAAATCCCTAACATCTCGATTTAGGCTTCTGCTTTCACTTTTCCCCACTTCCGAGCCTCTCTGCAGTTTCGAGCCTTCCTCCCTCCCCCCTCAGATCCACTTCCTTGCTCCGACGTTCCCAACCCAGGCTCACTCACCCTCCACCCGCGCCATTTCCGAGTCCCTGTGGACCGCCCACGCCCACCCTCCCTTGCTCATCCGGCTCCCACCTGGGCAGGCACTCCCATAATCCGAGCAGCAGTCCCCTGCTCCGCTGCATGCCTGGTCGCAGTAGCAGGGCTGGAGCTCCAGAGAGGCACTTGCCGCTGTCCAGCCCCGAGAGACGCACGTCAAGTCCCGGCCCGGACAGCAGCGACCGAGATCGGCACAGCCCGCTTGAACCCCTGGGACCACTCCCAGAGCCAGGGCCCAGACCCAGGCCAGTACGGCACGAGGGGCCATATCCGAAGGAATCCCGCGCCTGCCGGACAATCCTAGAGAAGGATGGGAAGGGAGACAGGAGGGGAAAGTCACTCAGGCGGGTTACAGGTTTGCTCCCTGGGCTGGAACCAAAGTCAGACTACCTCCCCAGGTCCAAATTCGTGAAAGCAGCCCTGTACGCAGATACTCCGATGCTTCCCCTCACTCCCTCCCCTCCTTGTCTTCTACTTCTGCGGAAAAGGAATAACCTGTAAGGAACTGGAGCGGACTGGGGATGGGGGGGGGGGGGGGGAGGGAGGGAGGAGACACCTCATCTGCCAGGAACTCAGGATCACAGGGGTTAACACAAGCTGCTAGAGATCTATTCCTACCCTCTCATCTCATTGGTGTTAACTGTAAAACAAATCCTGATGCAGAATCTTCCTAAAGTGATGTAGCTAGCACCTGGGCAACTTTTAGACTTCGTGCCTGAAGCACACATAAAACCATATAGCCAGTATGTGTCAGAAGCAGGATTTCACCAACTCTTCTTCAGTCCAGGCTGGCTCTGTCTCCACTACAACATTCAGCCTCTCTTATGAAGAATCATAAAATGTTAGGGTTGAAAGAGACCTTAAGGATCCTTTTAGTTTAGTTTAGTGGCCACTGGCCACTTGGGCAGGGAGACCTGTGGACTCCTCATCAGAATAACACATGAATAAAAGATATGTTGTTACAAAAGAAACAATCTAGTGAAATGCCATTATCAAACTGTTGTGAGGTTTTCTGTTTTTGTTTTGTTTTAAGCAAAGCCAAAAATCTAGCCTAACTGTCTAGCCTAACCTGCTCTTTTGACAAGTGTAGAAATAAATTTTAACCCAATACACTTTCCCAGTTCTATCAGACACTCCATTTTAGTTCCCATTTCCTCCTTTCTCTCAGCTGCAAAACTCCACCCAAATCAAATCTGCTCTAATGCCAAGAAAGAGACACAGAGAGAGAGACAAAGAGAGGGAGACAGAGAGAGACAGACAGACAGACACAGACACAGAGAAGGAGGGAGGAAAGGAGGAAGGAAAGAAGAGGGAGGAGAGAAACACCTGTTATCTCCTCCACTTATGTCCACATATTTCCCCAGTTCTTCTGTTCTTTTTTTCTCACTCCCATTCAGTACTCTGAACTGTCCCCCATTTGGGGGCCTGTGAACTTAATAACACACACACACACACACACACACACACACACACACACACACACACACACACTCTTACTTACTTCAAGAAGTCCCACTCACCAACACTTTTCTAACCAGGGATATCTTGGGGACTTGGCATGGAAAGTAGGACCAGTTAGTAATCTGAGCTTTCTTATTCCCTGAGGTTCAGGCAGGAAGGACTTAATCAATCCTAGCCAAATTCAGGGAGATAAACTCTAGCAGCCCTGGGGAGGGAAATGAAGCTGCAGAGGAGGTTTCTGATAGGCTACAGATAGGGCTTTGCTGAGCTGTATTTTTTTTTCCTGCTCATCCAGGAAACAAAAAGGGTAATGAGAGTTTCTGTGGTAGGTTGCCAATGAGACAGCCTTGGATTCTAAGGGCAACTCCCCCTCCTATGCCTCCTTTTTTTCATACCTAACAGACTCAGAGCTCCAATCAGGCCAGATACTGGGGGTAGAAGAGAGAATAAAGAGGGCAGGATGATGAAAGAGAAAGGAGCTTAGCTGAAACAATTTTAGCTTAATCTTTTTCCCCCCTGAGGCAATTGGAGTTAAGTGACTTACCCAGGGTCACACAGCTAGGAAGTGTTAAGTGTCTGAGGTCAAGTCCTCCTAACTTCAGGGCTGGTGTTTTATCCATTGTACTACCTAGCTGCCCCTTAATTAAACATTTTGGAAAAGACTGCTCCTTGAGACTTACATGAACTGAAGCTAAGTGAAATGAGCAGAGCCAGGAGATCATTACATTCATCAATAACAATACTACATGATGATCAATTCCGATGGACATGTCTCTCTTCAACAATGAGAAGATTAAATCAGTTCCAATTGATCTGTAATGAGCAGAACCAGCTACACCCAGAGAAAGAACACTGGGAAATGATTTAATAATTTAAGACAGGCAAGAATCCCCTGAGATCTCTGGCCTCAGTTTCCTTCTCTGTGTAGAAAAAAAGCATAATAATCAGATTCTCAGATTTGAAACCAGATGGTCCAAGCCTCTTATTTTACAGATAAGTTAACTGAAGCCTGGGGTAAGTGAAGAAACTACCGGTAGGACTAGAGGTACCTGAAGTAGGACTGGTGGGTTAAGACTTTAATCCCATTATTATTCCGTGATGCCACAGTATACTTAATGGCTGTGTGACCATGAGCAAATCATAATCTTTATGAACCTAAATTTCTTCATGAGTAAAATACTATCTACCTCATAGGATTATTGTAAGGAAAGAGTTTTGTAATTTTAAAATGCTAGTAAATGTTAGTTATAAAGTGATTAAAGGGGGGAAAGGCTATAGAATCTACCTGAAAGATGATTCACTTGGCTGCCTTAAAAATCCTCTAGGTTTTCTTATCTTGCTTCTATCCTTATTCACCCACCAAGTTTTTGATAGCAGAGCATCTGGTGACCCAGTTCTCAGCTAATCTCCCTCAGCAGTGCTCTATGTGAAGGGCTTAGAGCTGGGGAGGAGACATTAGGCAGGCAGCATGTCTATTCCTCACTAAGTTACACAAAGATTCTGGAAACTTAATCCCACTGAATTTATTATGAATGGTACAAAAATTGTTTCCATAGGAGTCCCTGCCTTACTAGGACACTGAAAAGAAAATGAATGGAGATAGAATGTAATCCCTGCATAAATCACTAGATAGTTTCTCAAAGCATGCAAATATGCCCTGACTGCCCAGGACCTCTGCTCAAATGCAGGATCTCATTTAGGCTGCAAGAGTTTCCAGTCTGGTCATTTTGAGTTGGGGAGAGAACAGAAAAAGCTGGATTTCCTGAAGCTAATTTGCTTAGCCTAAAATTGAAAATATAAAGATTACCATAAGTTATTTGGCTTGGACCCCCAATTACCATTAAGATTTTTGTCTCCTCAACTCTAAGTGACCCCAAGAAAACTCTGCACTCACAATATAGATTAGAATACACTTACTGAATGGTGCTGAAAATAAAAGAATATAACATTAAAACTCCCAAAGGGCTGGGTATAACCATTCCAATAAAGCTATAAAATTTCCACTGCTCAGCAACAGCTACTCTGGTAAGGTCTTGGTTCTCAATTCTACATTCATCCAGGGAACAGACAGACTCAGAAGCTATATTCAAATGATGATTATCAAGTATCAACCTAATATCAAAGTCACAAAGGGAGAAAATGATACAGAGAATTGCAACCCAACTTCTATAGAAATAGTGGACATGTTCTGATTCATTTACCAAGCAAATTCTGAACTACAGTGGTCATCAATTCATCTTCTTGTTCTGTCAGTATGGTCTGAGACCCGTGAATTACTTCTGTAAACTCATCATCTGTATTATGGCTTAGACATCTTTTCTCTGTTCTCTTCTGGTATAATTCCCATGAATCAGGTAAACAGTCATGATTTTAAAATTTTAATTGTCAAATAATATTAATGATCTTATATAGTTCCCTTTCTTTTAAAAGACCCAATAAATTCATTCCCATATTTCCATATCTCTCTGGTATCTAGAAATGGCAGGAAATTGTTTTCCAATGAGATAGTCAAGTTTTCATTCTTTTGGTTTTATTTTATTGTCTCTTGATTTCTTATAAAGTCATTAGTTTTCATTTGCTCAATTTTCATTTTTAAGGAATTATTTTCTTAAGTGAGCTTTTGTACCTCCTTTTCCATTTGTCCCATTCTATTTTTAAAGAAGTTTTTTTCTGTGAATTTTGGTATTTCTATTTCCATTTAGCCAATTCTTTTAAAGACATTTTTCTCATTATTAACTTTTTGTACAGCCTTTACCATTTGGTCTAGTCTATTTTTAAGATGTTATTTTCTTCAGTAATTTTGTATCTCCTTTACCAAGCTGCTGACATATTTTTCATGATTTTCTTGCTTCATTCTTATTTTTTGTCTCAATTTTTTTCCTTATCTATTTTACTTGATTTTCAAAATCCTTTTTGAATTCTTCCATGGCCTGAAACCAATTCATATTCTTCTTGGAGGCTTTGGATATAGGAGATTTAACTTTGTTATCATCTTCTGAGTGTATGTTTTGATCTTTCTTGTAGAACTTTCATAGTAGGTTTCTATAGTCAGTATATTCTGTGTTTGCTCATTTCTCCAGACTATTACTTGACTTCTAATTCTTTGTTAAAATAGGGCTCTGCTTCCAGGGTAGAGGGCATACTGTCCTAAGTTTCAAGGGGTTTATGCAGGATAGAAAAGGAGTTTTCTTTCTCTCTGCCTTCTCCTCTTTTTCCCCATCTGCCATTGGCCAAGTGATGACCTTGTAAAATTTGAAAAGTCAAAAAATATTGAGTTTCATTAGCATCAATAGCAGTGTCCAACAGAGTAAGCAGTTCAGTTTTCAGAGCACCAGAAATGATGGCAGCACCTGCTTCAAAAACTGAGGAGAAACAGCTTCAGAACTCTTCAACGGCACTGACCCTTAAATCTCAGAAGAGAGCCACAACAATGAGAATTTCATGAGTTTTCCACAAGGCAAAAAAAGCCTTCAAGTACTTTAAGGTTTTAGAGACCTTGTATGTGAAAGGGGAAAATACACATCTGGCTTTGAGGGGAAATGTTTAGGGGAGGATACTAGGAAGATAGCAAAATAGGTGACTAAATTTCAAGCTCTCCAGATTTCCCCACAAACAGAACAAATTTGCACTTCAGGATAAACATAGACTGGTGAAAAATCAAGATTTGGGGCAAAATAGGAGTCCTTCTGAAACAACTAGAGTAGAAGACCCTCAGCTGGGGATTAGCCAGTGTGAAGTGTAAACATTTCCAGGCTAGCTCCCCAGAAACATCAAGTGGGGACCACTGAGGCAAGCTGGTTTGACTGGAGTCTCAGCAGGAACAACAGAAACTTTCATCTCTGGAACAGCTTGAGGAAAGGAGGTCTGAGTTCAGGAAGAATGATTGAACCTCTTCTGATTAAGAATGCCAGGCTCAGCTGTGCTGCAGAGACACGACCTTGGGTGAGAAGGCACTAGCACACCAGGTGAGTGTAGAAGCAGTGAATCAGGGACATTGCTGGCTGCAGGCACCCTAGGAAGAGGTAGTTCCTGGTTGGAGTTTCAGGTCACAGGAGAGAGCTGAAATTAAGGCAGAAGCACCATCCCCCTAGCCATGATTAGAGTGCTTACACTAATACTTCTCATTTAAAAAAAAAAAAAAAAAAAATGAACCCAACCATACAAACTTATGGGAATAGGGAAGACTCCTCCAGTGTCTTTGCCAAGAAAACCCTATATGGAGTCACAAAGTGTTGGGCACAACTGAACAAGAGTGAATTTAGTGTGCCTGTTTTTTCACAGACCTTCCAACATGTGTTATTTTCCTTTTTTGTCAATTTTGTTAACCTGATAGATATATTTACTTTAATTTTTATTTCTCTGATTATTAGTGAGCTGAAGCATTTTTTCATGTGGCTTTAGGTAGTCTGGATTTCTTCTTTAGAAAATTTTATATGTTAAAATATATTTTAACATATTTAACATGTATTGGACTACCTGCCATCTAGGGGAGGAGTAGGGGGAAGGAGGGAAAAATTTGGAACAGAAAGTTTTGCAAAGGCTAATGTTGAAAAATTACCCATGCATATGTTTTGTATAGCTTTTTATTAATATTAAATAAATATTTAATTAATTTAATTTAAGAATTAATTATTGAATAATTAATTTGACAAAATAAATAAATAAAGTTTTTTTATTAAAAGTTTTAAGAAAAAAGATAAAAAAAGAAAACTTCATATGTTTTAACTATCCTGTTCATATCCTTTGACCATATGAATCTCTATTGTTGATTAAATTCACCAAAGTTTTTCCTCCAAAATTAGATTTCATTTAAATTTGCAAGTCGATAGGAGTGTTTTATGAAAGGTGTTATACTGTAGAGGATTTGAAAAAAAAAAATATTTTAGGAAGGTAGAGCCAAGGTGATAGAGGGAATTGAGCATTTCTGCTGAGTTCTCCCAATCTAATTTTATAAACAACATTATAAAAAATGCCTCAAATCAAATTCTAAGTGGGATAACCAAAATAAAAGTCACACAGCTCATTTTTTATCCTAGAATGGCATAGGAAGACTAAAAGAGAAATCTACTTGTGGATTTTAGAGTGAGGGCTGGCCAAAAACATGTGTAGTGGTAGCTAGGTCAAGAACATGGACATATAGACACATGGTGGTGGAAGCAACAGCACTGATGGCACCAAGAATAGTAAAGGAATTAAACTCCTAGTCAGAAAAATATTACAGAGGGCTCCTGTGGTAGTACTGGGCACAGTCCAAGCATTATTTGGCAGCTCCTTCACTCATTACTCAATTTCAAGTTGAAGTTTCAGGGTGGAGAAGAGTGATTAGGTCTTCAGTCACAAAGGAGAGAAACCCTACTTAGATAAGGACTATAGTACAGACCAGGAAGATAGTGATCAGAACTTTCCCTAAATGCTACAATCTTGGAAGCATCAAAAATCTATAAGGTCCCAAATCTAATCATAAAAATTTAAACTATACATCTCTTCCCCATGGATGAACAGAGTTCAATTTTAACATAAAGTCAAAAATCAAGAAATAAGGTGGAAAATGAGCAAACAACAACAACAAAAAAGAACTGCACTATGAAAAGTTTCTATGAACTAGAAATTGAGAGAATGCCCATCATTTGAGGAATAGGTGATCAAGTTATGGTATATGAATGTAATGCAATACTATTGTTTTATAAGAATGATAAACAGGCAGATTTCAGAAAAACCTGAAAAGATTTACATGAACAAAGTGAGCAGAACCAAGAGAACATTGTACATAGTAATAGTAACACTGATAAACTTAGATTTTCTACAATGATCCAAGACAATTCCAAAAGCCTCATGACAGAAGATGCTATCCATATCCAGAGAAAAAACTATGGAATCTGAATGCAGCTTAAATTAGTTTTCAATTTTTTTATGTCTTTCCCCTTTTTTCTCTTTCTTTACAACATGACTAATGTGGAAATATGTTTAATATGAATGCACAAGTATAAGCTATATCAGATTGCTTGATGTCTTGAGGAAGAAGAAGATGAAAGTAAGGGGAAAATTTTTGGAACTCAAATTCTCACAAAAACAGATGTTGAGAATTGTTTTTACACATAATTGGAAAAAAATAAAATATTATTTACTAAAAAAATTAAAATAAATAAAAATTTCTATGGAGACAGGAAAGCTCAAGACACAAACTCAGGGCAATGATTTGAAAACATCTACAAGCAAAGCCTCAAAAAGAAAAAATATAGATTGAACACAAGACCAACAAGAATTCTTAGAAGACCTAAAGAAATAGAATGAATAAAAGAGTAAAAGAAAATTAACTTAAAAATCAAAAGGAACAGTAAAGAAAAAAATTTGGAAAAGAAAGAACAATTCAAGAAAATTATAGAGAACAGAATTAATAGCTTGGTAAAAGATAAACCAAATCTCAATTTTAAAAAAAAGTTACTTAAAAATCAGAACTGATCAAGTGGAAACTAATAATTACTCCATAAGACATCAAGAAGCAATTAAAGTCATCAGACTGAAAACATTAAAAAAAAAATGTGAAGCATCTCATTGGGAAAACAAATAACCTGGAAAATATATTAAAGAAAGATAAGTTAAGAATTATTGGACTATCTAAAACATTTTTTAAAAAAAAACTTATTTGATATATTGCAAAAAAAAAAAAAAAAAAAGTATAAAGGAAAACTGCATAGATTTTATAAAACCAGAAGGCAAAAAAGAATTTACTGACCACCTTTTGAAAGAAATCCCATAATGAAAACTCCAAAGAATAAGATTGTATAATTCCAAAACTCCCAGGTCAAGGAGAAAAATACTACAAACATTCAGAAAAAAATCATTCAAATATCATGGAGCCACAGTGAGGATCATACAAGGTTTAGAAGCTACCATTTTAAAGGAGCAGAGAACTTGTAATATGATATTCTAAAAAACAATAAAGCTAGTACTACAACCAAAAATAAACTGTCCAGGAAAACTGGGAATAGTCTTACAAAGGGGGGAAAAAAAAAAAAAAAAAAGATATTCAATGAAATGGAGGACTTACAAACATTTATACATGTACAAACCAGAGCTTAACAGAAAAATTGACATTCAAGCCCAAGGCTCAAGGAAAACATAAAATGATAAACATGGAAGAGGAAGCATAAGGCATTTAATAAGGTTAAATAGTTTACATTCCTATATGGGAAGATTAAACATGCAATTCCCAAGACCTTTATCATTTTTAGAGAAGTTAGAGTCTACATAGTTAGAAAGCATGGTGGTGGGTTTATTAAGGTTGAAATGATCCAAAGGGGGGGAAAAAAGAGATTGAAAGGATGAGAAAGAAGATTGTATGAAGAGAAGAGGGAAAAGAGAGAAAGAATGGGAAAAATTATGTCACATAAAAGAAGAATGCAAGAAAGAGTTTTTATGGTGGAGGAGAAAATGGAGGAGAATGGGCAATGCTTGAATCTCTCATGTAAACTGCTTTAAAGAGGAAAATACACACACACATACTATTAGATATAGAAATTTATCATGGAAATAATAGAAAAAGAAGCTAAGGGAGAAGGGGGCAGAGAATAATAAGAGGGAGGGCAGATTATGGGAGGCAGTGATCAAAAACTAAATAGATTTTTGAGAAGGGTTCAGGGTAAACCAAAAAAAAGGATAAATATAAGCAAATAAAGTGGAAGGGAATCATAATTAGTGATAAAAACTATAAATGTAAACATATATTTACATTTATATGTATATGTATAGGGATGAATTTACTCATAAAATGGAAGTGAATAGCAGAATGGATTAAAAACCAGAATCCAACAATATGTTTACAAGAGAAACATTTGAAACAGAAAGACATACACAGAATTAAAATAAGGAGCTTAAGCAGAATCTATTATGCTTCAAATGAAATGAAAAGAAGCATATTAGAGTTATTGAGAACAGAAGCTAGGGGCAGGCAAGAGAAAATCATGTCTATAACAAAACAAGTAGGAGAAAGAGTGTAATACCCTTAATAGTCTGAGGTTTGTTTTTTTTATTCTTTATGCTAAATTGTCTATGATTGGGGGGGTAGAAGGAAGGAGAGATATTCTTCTAAATATTAATATCCAATTAGAAATCAGATTATCTAATTATTATTTTCTTTTAATTTATTAGTCTTACTTGATTAATTGTTTTTAATGTATAACAGTATTCCCCTATGTTCAGAGTCCAGGACCAAGCCGAGGAGGTCTGGTCCCATTTTGTTAGGCAATTTCTTAATAAACTGATATGCTTGGAAGATAGAAAATATAATCTTTGTTTTTCTCAGACATTTTATCTTTTATCTGCAATAGTGATGGTCATAGTGATAATGGTGGTGGTGATTGTAGTGGTAAAGGAATGTGTACTATGAGTCTGGAAATTCTTTTGGAAGAGAAGATTTTTAAAAAGAAGAGCTAAAAATACTTGATATTATTAAAAGCATTGAAATTTTTAACACTCTTGTTTTCTTAAGTAAATGTTTCCTATAAAATACTAATCATATCTAGAAAAATAACAGATTATGCATCCAAAAAGCCCCTCTTCTCTATTATTGTAAATTCTGCCTCAAAATCTCTTAGCTTCTAGGAAATATTGCCTGGACCCTAAAAAATAAATCTGTTTCCTCCAATCTCAAATTAATTTTACAGCCAATACCTCTCTGTCCCTCAAGAAGCATCTGTCTTTGCTCATCTCTTTGCATAGTTCACAGCTTCACTGCTGCCTTTCTCCTCCTCATCCTTGCCACACACACACAAAAAGTCCCTAATTAATTTCTTCAAATTCTGTCCAAAGAGATCTCATGGACTTCTAAAATGTTAGATCTGAAAGGAGCCTGAAAAGTATAGAATGTCAAAGTTCAAGAGACCTTAAAAAATAGAATGTGAAAGCTGAGACATTAAACCACAAAATGCTAAAATTGAAAAGAACTTTTGACAGTGGTGTCTCCTACAGTTCCTTGAATATTGTACTTGATTAATAAATATTTGCCAAATTTAATTACATTGAATATTAGATTTAAATGGAGTATAAGAAAATGAAAAACCACTTTACAGATCACTTCATAGATGTAAAATGAAGAGACTTCAGTGACCATTTAGTACAAGCCTCCCATTTTTACAGATGAGTAATAGGTTAAGTGACTTGCTCAAGTTCACAGAGGTAGTAATTGTCAAAGGTGGAATTTTAACCCTTGTCTTCTAACTATAAATCTAATGTTCCTTCCATGATTTTATGTCACTTCTCTTTCCTGTCCAGTCTAACTCCTTTGTCTTCCAGTGGAGGAGCCTGAGCCCCAAAGAAGTCTTTCCCAAAGTCACACAACAATTAACTGAACCAGTATATTAAATTCAGGACTTGTAACCTCCCTTCTCCTTCCCCTCAAGTCTATGTGATTCAGAATATAAAGAGCCCTTAGCTTCCCCCCCTCCCTTCCATTCTGCTATTAAGACCACTATCTAAAGCCACTTGCTAAAGGTTTCTAAGCCTTGGTCAACCAGGTCATTTTTCTGACATGATGAAAATTTCACAGTGAAAAAATCCAGCTTTAAGAACCTGGAGCTAAATATTTTCTATAAAATCAGAATGACACCTGAATTTATGCCATATTTTCCTGAGTACTCTGGGAAGGAAGTGAAGGGGAAGTGAATTTCCTTTGTGAGACAATAAAGAATGTTCTCCTACTCTCTGGGAAAGGCTCTATTTCCAACATTTCTACATTCTTAAGTTTCTTCTGAGATAAATGATTGCCCATGAAGATAATGCAATCATTAATCCTGTTGGAGATGGGTTTATCACAGCCAACTTCCCATCTGAGTAATTAAACCAGCTGGCAATTCCCTGTTAGAGTTCCTGCTGTCTGGAGAGAAATGGAGCCTTGAGCCTCCCATATATATATACCAGCTCTGGAATCCCAAGATAAGAATCTGTCCTGAGATGACTTGAGGATCCCAAGGCTTACACTGGGCATGCTTTCAAGGATCCTAAGAAAGTGAGGAGGGGATTATGGCTGGTGATTGCTCCACCCTCTTTCCTTTAACTAATAACCCCATTGACACTTCTATAAAGATTTGTATAGATTTGTTTATTTTTTTTTTATGTTTTCAAATTTGTTCTCTTGCAATTGGTATTTGCCTCATCTACACTTCATTGGCCTTCTTAAAGTCAGTATTTGTGGTTTCAACTTTCCTATTAAATCTTCATAGTCTGTGTAGGGCTATCCCTGAGAGCCCCAGCTAATCATGTTGTGGATCATTTTTCCCTTTTCCCCCTTCTCCTCCCCTGCTCCATTATGATTGATATGATATCTGGCTAAAATACTTCACATAAAGGATAACCTTAAAAAAAATTAATAGCTTTTTTACTTTTTTCAAATAGATGCAAAGATAGTTTTCATCACCCCCACCCAAAACCTTGTGTTTGAAACCTTTCTCCCTTCTTCCCCTCACCTTCTCCCATAGACAACAAGCAAGTATAAGCCAAATATGTTCAACTCTTCCAAACATACTCCATACTCATCCTACTGCACAAGAAAAAACAGACCAAAAGGGGAAAAAAGAAGGAAAAAAAAAAAAAACAAGTTGAGAAAGAAATGCAAAACAAGCAAACAACAACAAAAGTGGAAACAACATACTTTGATCCACACCCATCCTCATAGTTCTCTCTCTGGATCTCAATGACTCTTTCCATCACAAATTTATAGGAGTTACCTTGAATCACCTCATTGTTGAAAAGTCCATCACAGTTGGTCATCACATAATATTGTTTTTGCTGTGTCTAATGTTCTCTTGGTTCTACTCACTTCACTTAGCATCAGTTCATACAGGTCTTTCCAAGTTTTTCTGAAATCAGCCTGCTCATCATTTCTTATAGAACAATAATATTCCATTGCATATATACCATAACTTAATCAGCCATTCCCCAACTGATGGGCATCCATTCAGTTTCCAGTTCCTTCCCACTACAAAAAGGACTGCTAAAAACATTTTTGCACATGTGAGTTATTTTCTCTTTTTATGATCTCTTTGGAATAGAGACCCAGTAGAGACATTGCTGGATCAAAGGGTATGCACAGTTTAATAACCCTTTAGACATAATTCCAAATTGGATCAGTTCACAACTCTACCAACAATGCATTTGTTTTCCAATTTTCCCACATCCCCTCTCCTCCAACATTTATTATTATATTTTCCTGTCATTTTAGCCAATCTGAGAGATGTGAAATGGTACCTCAGAGATATCTTAATTCACATTTCTCTAAACAATGGTTATTTAGGGCATTTTTACATATAACTAGAAATGGCCTTAATTTCTTCATTTGAAAATTGTCTGTCCATATCCTTTGACCATTTATCAGTTGATGAATGACTTGTATTCTTCTAAATTTCATTCAATTCTCTATAAATTTTAGAAATATATTTATCAGAAATGCTGGATATAAAAATTTTCCCCCAGCTTTTTGCTTTCCTTCTCATCTTTATTGCATTCACTTTATTTGTACAATGCCTTTTTAATTTAACGTAATTGATATTATTCATTTTGCATTTCATATTGTTCTCTAGTTCTTTGGTCATAAGTTCCTTCCTTCTCCACAGATCTGAAAGGCAGACTATCCCTTATTCTCCTAATTTGTTTATAGTATCACCCTTTATGTCTAAATCATGAACCCATTTCAACCTTATCTTGGTATAGGGTATTAGATGTTGGTCAATGCCTAGTTTCTGCCACACTATTTTGCAATTCCAATTTTCCCAGAAATTTTTATCAAATTATGAGTTCTTACCCAGAATCTGGAGTCTTTGGGTTTGTCAAACACTAGATTACTACAGTTATTGACTATTGTGTCTTGTGTATCTAATCTATTCCACTGTTCTACTACTCTCTTATCCAGTACCAAATGGTTTTGATGACTGCCACTTTATAATGTAGTTTTAGGTCTATCTTCCAAAGGTAGCTTTGCAATGTGAAAACAGTTGAGGAAAAGGCAGGATTGAAGAATTTGTGAAAAGGAAGAACCTTTTGCTTTTCCTATTTCTTAGTGAAGGGGAAGGAAGTGATTTGAATTATAGAGAATAAGAACTGGAAGATCTCTTAGGACACAATATCAGAGCTGGGAGGAAGCTTAGAAATGGCATGTCAAAGCTGAAAAGGCCCTTAGGACATGGAATATCAGAGCTAAAAGTGATTCCATCATTTTACTGAGAAAACTGAGACTCAATCAAAATAAAATAACTTTTCCAAGACCAATATTGCAAGTGGTAAAACCAGAAAAACTCAGTCTCGTGACCACTAACTCGTGCAATCCTCTTTTATAGGGAATCTACTGTGTGCATGTAAGCACCTTAACTTTTTTCCTACTCATAAGAAAAGCCATCTTCTTTTCTTCCTGGATCCCTTGCCCACCACCAAATTGCTATTTCACTCTAAAGAGAAGACTCCAAATCACAGAGCTTTTAGGGTATATCCTCCATCACAAATTTCATTTTTCTGAACCCACTCTCTGGAACTCATCTTGATTTTCCTTCTTCTTTAATTCTCCCCTCTAGCCCACAGCAATAAGCTCTCAAAGCTGGAATCTTTAGAACAGATTAGAGAATATTGAATGTTAATATGAAAAGAACATATATATATTGGACTCTCTATATATATTGGACCTATATATATTGGACCAATCCTGAATAGAGGGAAATCCCAGTGAGGAAACTCCCCTTTTTTGTATGAAGAAATTGGGGTTAAATGATAGGAACTTAATATATAATATTGACTGATTGGTTAGCTGATAAGTGGAGGATGAGATGCACCCTAGTTGGCCCTAACAGAGTTCACAACATTAATGTGGAAATATTTTTACATGATTGCACATGTTTACCCTATATCAGATTGTTTGCTGTTGGGGTTGGGGGGAAGGAAGAAAAATTTGGAACTCAAAATGTTTCATTGTATTGGATAAAAATTATGTTGGGCATATTTTGGCTCATTATCATGAAGAATGTGTGAGAAATATAATTGTCCAACAGTGGAATGGGAAGGGTAATCAATTTCTTTCTCATTGAATGAAATAAGTAGGTGGCAAAGTAGATAAGGTATTGGACTTAAAAATCAGGAAGACCAGAATTCAAACGTGTAACCCTGGACTCTTAACCCCTCTCAGCCTCTGTTTTCTCATCTATAAAATGGGGATGATTACAGCACCTACTTCCCAAGGTTATTTGTGAGAATCAAATGAGAAAATCTGAAATGCTAACTTATGATTATTATGTATCATTTGTTAACTACCATAAAGACTTATGGAGGATGTTGTAGGAGGGAATTAATACACTGTGAGAGGAAGAGGGGGTGTGGAAAGTTGAACTACTTGTTCTCTAAGATCCTTTTAAACTAATTCAATGATCCCATCCCACTCTCTCCATTTCTTTCTCTCTCCCTTCCTCCCCACAACAGCCTCTTCACTTTCAAGGATTGTGTTCAATCCTTCCTTTAAGTGAGGTTTGAGGTTGACCTTCTATCTGATCAGGTTTTCATTACTAAACATTAATAATGAATGTGAAAATGATTTACCAAGCAATTGAGCTTAGAATTATTGGACATGGTCTTTTGTCCATCCACAAAACTGGCTAATGGGCAGATCATGAAGCTGGCAATCAGGACTCCTGGGTCCAATTCTCTGCTCTGCTTCTTACTCATCTGGCATGGAGCCAGTTCCTTCCCCTCCTAGTGCTTCAGTTTTTTTCTTAGGTGAGATCAGGACAAATCAAAGTCCCTGGCAGAACGTCATTTGCAATTCTGATAGATAAATCTAGAAGCTAGCTAATACATTTTTTAAATGCAGCCCAAGATCAAAGCATACTGTTTTCACTTTTTTTCATAGCTTTTTCCTTTTGTTTTGTTTCTTTGTTCAGAACATGATTAATGTGGAAATATTTTTATGTGATTGTATAACCTATATCAGATTGCTGTCGAGATTGCAGAGGGGAAAGGGAAAAAATTTGGAACTCAAAATTTTTCAAAAAATGAATGTTGAAAATTGTTTTTGCATGTAATTGGAAAAAATAAATATTATTACAAAAGAAAAAGAAAAAATTCAGCCTAAAAGTCTACAACATTTACTTCTTTAAAAGACCATATTCTGAGGACTCCAAAATCTGAACTGCAAAGCTGGTAAAATCACTGTTGCTTCTTAAAATTTGCTCAATGTTTAATAAAGTAAACCTTAAATCTTATCCAGCAAGTATTTCAACACCCATGCTACTCTGGCTTCCTGCTCCCATGAGCTAAGATTCAGGGGGTGGGGTGGGGGGGGAACTTTTCTCACTAGTTCTCTTCCCTGTCTACCTCCAAACAGTTAAAGCTCTTGACAGCCAGGGTTGCTTAATTTGCAGTGACCTCGACTTCTTCTCAATGCTTGGAGCAAATGATGAAGCAGGTGCTACTGCTGAGCTCTCCTAGACAGCTAGCAGGTACATGTCGTGAAGCATCCCTCAAAGAGTGGGTGAGTGGGTGAGTGAGTGTCTAGGCAGGTCAGAGCATGTGTCCTGGAGACACGACACAAAATATTTTAATTGAGTTTCCAATAACAAATGCAACATGAGGTACATCTGGAAAGGTCAGAGTGTTGGCAAAGAATCATACAAAGTTAACGGATATTAAATCACATTTTATCTTTTGGCAGAGAGTCTATAACAGTTAAAGTGATGGGAAACCATTGCATTAGAATCATAGAGCTGAAAGGGAATTTAGTACAGGGGATGCCAAATAAGAGGGAAGCTTTAAAATAAGAATTTCTGAATTAGAAAGAACTTCAAAATAGAAAATATAAAATGTCAGAGCAGAAAAGGCTCTTAGAACATTTCTAATTTCAGAAAAGTGTGGAAAGACTTACATGAAGTGATGCTGAGTGAAGTATAAGAGAACATTGTATACAATAACAGTAAGATTATGTGATGATCATCTGTGATGAACTTGGCTCTTCTCAGCAATATAGTAATTCAAGACAATTCCAATAGATTTGGGATGGAAAATACCATCCACATTCAGAGAGAGAACCATGGAAACAGAAAGTGTATCAAAGCTTAATATTTTCATTTTTGTTTGCTTTTTCTTTCTCATATTTTTCCCTTTTGGTCCGATTTTTCTTCACAACAATGCAAACATGGAAATAGTGTTTTTGCACATATTTAACCTATACCAGATTATTTGCTGTGTTGGGGAGGAAGGATGTAAGGCAAGGAGGGGAAAAATTAGAACACTAATCATGTGTTATATATAATGAATGTTGGAAACTATCTTGATGTGTATTTGAAAAACAAAATACTATTGAGAAAAGAAAAAGAACATAAAATTTCAGACTAGGGTGGGGCCTTAGACTTAGAGCATCAACATGTCAGAGCTCATAAGGGCCTTTGAATACAGAATATCAGACCTTAGAATAAAGAATGTCAGAGCCAGAAAGGAACTTGGAATATAACATTTCAAATAAACAAGGAGTTCTTAGAAGAAAGCATGTTAGAGGTGGGAGATTGCTTCTATAACAGGGGTTTGATACATGTAAAGAATGACTTGGTTAGCAGTTCTCCGTGCAGAAAGAGGGGAGAACCTGCTTCCAAGACAGTTGTGATGATGTGAAGAGCAAGTGTTTTGCAAGACTCTGGGAAGCATGAGTAGACATTCTGTTATGGCTATAGAAGCATTCAACAGTCCTGAATCACAAATTTATAAGAATCCAAGCCATTCTCCAAATGATAAATGGTCAAAGGATATGAACAGACAATTTTCAGATGAAGAAATTAAAACTATTTCAAATCATATGAGAAGGTGCTCTAAATCACTATTGATTAGAGAAAAGCAAATTAAGACAGTTCTGAGATAACAGTACATACCTCTCAGATTGGCTAAGATTACATGAAAAGACAATGATGAATGTTGGAGGGGATGTGGAAAAACTGGGACACTGATCATTGTTGGTGGAGTTGTGATACATTCTGGAGAGCAATTTGGAACTATGCTCAAAAAATTATCAAACTGTGCATACCCTTTGATCCAGCAGTGCTATTACTGGGCTTATATCCCAAAGAGATATTAAAGGAGGGCAAGGGACCCACATGTGCAAAAATGTTTGTGGCAGCTCTCTTTATAGGGGTCAGAAACTGGAAAATGAGTGGATGCCATCAGCTGGAGAATGGCTGAATAAATTATGGTATTTGAATGTTATGGAATATTATTGTTCTGTAAGAAACAGCAAAACAGAATGATTTCAGAAAGGACTGGAGAGACTTACATGAACTGATGCTTAGTGAAATGAGCAGTAACAAGAGATCATTGTGAAGATTATATGATGATCAATTCCAATAGACATGGCTCTCTTCAACATTAAGATGATTCAAACGAGTTCCAATTGTTTAGTGATGAAGAGAGCCATCTACACCCAGAGAAAGGACTATGGGAACTGAGTGTGCATCACAATAAAACATTCTCACTCTTTTTATTGTTGTTCATTTTCATTTTGTTTTCTGACTCATTTACTTTCTTGTTTTGATCTGATTTCTCTTGTGCAGCAAGAGAATTGTATAAATATATTTGTACATATTGAATTTAACATATATTTTAACATGTTTAACATATATTGAATTGCTTGCCATCTAGGGGAGGGGATGGGAGGAAGGAGGAGAAAATCTGAAACACAAGGCTATACATGTTGTCAAATTATCCATACATAGGTTTAAAAATAAAAGGCTTTATTAAAAAAAAAAAGTCCTGAGTCATCTTACCTCAGTCCTTTCTAATACTTTCTAGTTGTACTACTTCACTCATGACTTCTGGTAGGAAACATAAATGTAAGAAGAGAAACATCAGACCCCTCCACAAGGCTAATATGAGAGGCCCCTCTCCTTGACCTCAGCCTTCGTTCTTTGCATTTTGGGGCAGGCCTTGTGACTTTCCAATGGTCAGGAGGAAATCTCAGCATCCTGGAATTCTAGAGTCTAGTTCTGAAGCTAGCACAGCGTCAAAGAGCAAGGAATGACCTTTAGAACCCAACCCAATGACAGCTAAGGCAAGAGCTCATCTGGCAACTTTACTACCTTTAGACATGAATTTGTTGGGTCCAATAGTGAGAACTGTGCTATAAGAGTGTGGTCACAAGGAGTGAAGGGAAAGGTTTGTACTTTAGGATATCTTCAAAGTGAATATCTTTTTGTTAAAGTTAATTAATGCTAAGTTGTAAAATAGAACCTGTGAGCTAGAAGATAATTATATTCCTTTGTTTTTTTAAAAAAAATCAAAAGCACACTACCATGATAGGAATCAAGATAGGGTATCTGATGTGGCTGATCAGATCAATACAAGCTTAGAAGACTCAATCATGGGTCAGGTACATACAGTCCTCATGAATATTTGAAATGGAGATATCTCTAAATATGTACATCTCACGTTTCCTTTGATTCTGCTTTTGCTCATGGAGCACAGTGCCTTTTTAATGCAGGAATACCATACTGGACAATCCTGTGCCAGTAACTCCTATAATCAATTCCAGCGTTCTTCAGGAACACCTTAAGAGTGTCCTTGTATCACTTCTTCTGACAACCTTGTATGAATTCTCTTTTAAATAGTCTTTTAGGCAAATGTATGTTTGACATTTGAATAACATACCAGCCTATTGGAGTTGTGTTCTCTGTACTAGAGTTTTTACTAGAATTAAAAACAGAATATATTATTTATTATTACTTAAATACTTATTAACATTATTTTGCCAGGTGAGCTTCAAAATCTTCCTAAGACAATTCAAATAGAAACAATTCAGAGACAAAGACAGAGAGACAGAAAGACAGAAACAGAGAGAGAGACTCTTCCAATGATTGGACAGGACAACCCATTTCCCTTTCCTTTTTAGAGATGGACATTGGAAACATCCTTGAAACCCTCCTCTTGTCATATAATCTCAAAAATTTCTGCCAGTTTTTATATGAGCAGCAAACCCTGTCTTGTAAATCTCAGCTGGAATAGAATCAGCACCAGGCACTTTGCCACACAAGAAGAGCCTAACAACATTCAGAGCCTCTTCTTCAGTTGGAAGTTTGACTAGAGAGGATTGACTTCAATCTGAGGTATACATTCAATGGCTTCAGTATTGATTAATGACGGTCTGTTGAGAATACCATGGAAGTATTCAGCCCATTTCTCCAGGATCATGTTCTTATCACTAATCAATGTGACTCCATCAGCACTGAGTAGTTGAGATGCACCATATGTCTTTGATCTATAAATAGCTTTCAGGACATCATATAGTGTTTTGGATTGTTACTATCAGCATAAAACTGAATTTCATCTGCCTTTTTATGAGCCAAATATCTGCATCTCTCTAAGCTTTGCTTATATTTTACTTTGGATGGAATTAGATGATGGCTTTTTGGAGATGGACAAATTATCCTACTGCCAAACCCTATGGAGTTCTCATTTTTTGTTTAGTAGCTTTAAATTTCCCCATCTTTTCATCAGTCCAATCTTGGCCTATGTGTGTCTTCTTGCCCAGGCGAGTAAATGCAGTGCTGTATACCAAATCTCTGAAAGCTGCCCACTCTTTTTCTACTCTACTGCTGCCAACCCATGTTGGCTCAACTTACCCTCCAAGTTAGCAACAAACTGCTCAGGCTCAGAGCTCTAATCTGTTGGCATTTAGGCTTAAAGCCTAAATTTTTTTTAGGCTTTTATTGATCACAAATGTTTAGCTTGGAGAGGATAAGTCTATGATTGGTCTAGCACTCTGTATCATACATCATCTCCATTACTCTTCAATCCTGTTTGTCTCTTCTCTTGGCAATGACAGTATTCAATGCCAATGTTTGCTGCAAGGGTACATTTAGTTTTATTGCATTTAAATAAACATGAGATAATGTTGGCAATGAGGTCATGTCATGAACCTGCACAAGTTTTCAATATCAAGAAACTATTGCTGTTGCTTTCATTTGCCAGACTTGTTTCACTCAGAGCTTCTTTTTGAATGCAGTACCTTCTGAATTCTCTTACAACAAAAACTGTTCATCTTTCAGGTCTACTAGTTTCAAGTTGTCCAGAAGTGTATATATTTCCATGTGATTTCCTGAGTGAAATCATCTTCACAAAAGTTTTTGTACATTTTTTTGTATTTCAACAATAGAATGTGATCCCCACCCATTGTAGGCAGAAGGTAAGAGGTGAAGCAGAGAAATGTTAGGACACCTTTTCTAGCCCCATCCTCATACCATGAGGTAAGCAGTGAAGTCCTTAAAAAAAGGCTTCTCAAATACCCCAAGGGGTTGCCAAATCCTATTGTTGCTTCAGTCCAGTGAGAAGACAACCCTATGGCTGAGACTACCTGTGAGCAAGGTTGTGACCATAGCAACCAGTGGATCTGTCCCTTGCCTGCCACCATAGGACTTTGAGTTGGATAAAAATAGTAAAATGATCTGGATGATGTCTTTTGCCTGAGGCATAAATTGGATGAAGGGAGGCAGAATTGTATGAAATCATCAGCCTCACTCTCTCTTCCAAAGTCATTGAAACTCAGTGGCAAGACAAAAACCAAGATGGCAGGTGATGGCTCAGGATGTAGTGAGATCCTGGCATCTGTGATGCTCACCAAACTAAGCACTCTCCAGTGCCTGCTTTAGCCACCTTCATGGCTTTTGAGATAAATTGTTCTCATCTATCCATTCAACCAGGGGAGAAATTTTGGGTAGAAACCCGCCTAACTCACCAACAACCTCAGTTACCTCTCAACCTGGTTTAGCCCATCTGTCAACATGGTTTACCAGGATGTGACCACTGTGCATGCTACAGCATCTTAGAGCCACAGGTGAGAGTTGAGTAAATCAGGTAGACACCAAAGGTGAATGAGCAGCCCTGAAAAGGACTCAGCAGCGCTCACACCAGAGGTCTCAGTCTTCCCTGAACATCCTACATTCTATTGACACCTAAAGGGAGAGAGGAACACAGCTCTAATTAATGAAATTTATGAACTCATTAAAATTCACTTTGAGGGGCAAAAACTGCTTTGCCTCTGGGAGAGTGCACCAAAATGTACTTGTTACACTTAAAACAAAGGACACAGAATGCAAAGCTAGGAAGGACTTGAAATATACAATATAGATTATTAAAGCTGGAAAGAATTCATCTAGTCCCACCTCTCATTTTGTAGATAAGAAAATTGAAGTTCTAAGAAGCTAATTCATAAAATTAACTTTGTTGAAGATCACCTTCCCCCTGCCAAAAAAAAAAAATTTAGTCAAATAACTTGATTCTAGTAAAGCAAATTCACAAATTCTCATCTGAAAATGCATTCCTCATTTCCTGGTTCCTCTAACTTTATACCAGTTCATACAAATCTTCTCAAGTTTCTCCGAAGGTATCTTTTTCATTATTTCTTACAGCACAATAATATTCCACTAGATTCATCTACCATAATTTGTTCATTCAATTACCAATTGATTGGCACCCACTTTGTTTCTAATTCTTCATCACAACAACAACAAAAAATGCTAACATATATATATGTGTGTGTGTGTGTGTGTGTGTGTGTGTATGTATTTACAAAAATGGGTTCTTTCCCTCTATTTTTCTTTTTCTTGGGGACAAAGGAATAATACTGTTGGGGCAAAACATATGCACAGTTTGATGACTTTTACAGTACCATTACATCATAGAATGGTTGAGCCAATTAACAATTCTACCAATAATGCATTAGTATGCTTGTTCCTCTACAGGTCAGTCAACAATTGACACTTTCCTTTTTTGTAATATTTTATAATCTGATGGGAATAAGGACTTTTTAAAGTTGTTTTAATTTTAATTTCTCATATTATCCCCTTTTTTCATATGATTATTGATAGTTTGCCATTCTTCCTTTCAGAAGTATCTGTTCACAATCTTTGGCCATTTAACTATTGGGGAATGATTCTTGTCCTTATGTATTTTTATTAATTCTTTAGGCTTTTGGATATCAGGCTAACTTGCTTCAAAAGTTCACTCCTTTACTTTTACCATTCCTAAACTCCCCGCTTCGTGCTTCCTCATCCATTTAAATAGAGATAATAACACCTGCTTTGACCACCTTAAAAGCTTGTTGTGAGTATCAAATAAGAAAATAGATGTTAGGAAATTTTATGAAAAATAAGTCTATGTGACACAAAAATATAGTAGGTAAATAAATAGCTGCCTCTATAACCCTCAGAAGAGAGTTGTTTTTATTTTTATACATATGAATTCATGACATCATTCCTTGGAGTAAAAGCAACTGCTTGATCTTAAGAGCATTTACCTCACTCTTTTTTGAGGAAAGACCCATATTTATTTCTTAGTTCCAAGTGTTCATACTTCTTAGCAGTGATTACCACATTTTGTGGTTTAATTGTTTTAGTTGTGTAAAACTCTTCATGACCTTAATCATTTTTAAGAATGTAAATTTTACTTTTCCACAAGAATAAAGTCAGATCTAAACAATTGAAAAAAATATTAAGTGCTCTTGGATAGACTGAGTGAATATAATAGAAGATAACAATACTATTTAAACTAATCTATTTATTTAGTGCCATACCAATCAGACTCCCAAGAAATTATTTTAATGACCTAGAAAAAATACCAAAAAAAATTATATGGAAGAACAAAAGGTCAAGAATTTCAAAAGAACTAATGAAAAAAAAATCAAATTAAGGTGGCTTAGCTGTACCTGATTTAAAACTATATTATAAAGCATCGGTCACCAAAACCATTTGGTATTGGCTAAGAAATAGACTATTTAATCAGTGGAGTAGGTAGGTTAGGTTCACAGGACTAAATAGTCAATAACTATAGCAATCTAGTGTTTGACAAACCCAAAGATCCCAACTTTGGGGATAAGAATACACTATTTGACAAAAACTGCTGGGAAAACTGGAAGTTAGTATAGCAGAAACTAGGCATGGACCCACACTTAATACCATACGCCAAGATAAGATCAAAATAAGTTCATGATTTAGGCATGAAGAATGAGATTATAAATAAATTAGAAGAATATAAATAGAATAGTTTACCTCTCAGAGTTGTGGAGGAGGAAGGAATTTGTGACCAAAGAAGTAGAGATCATTAGTGATCACAAATTAGAAAATTTTGATTACATCAAATTAAAAAGCTTTTGCACAAACAAAACTAATGCAGACAAGATTAGAAGGGAAGGAATAAACTGGGAAAACATTTTTACAGTTAAAGATTCTGATAAAAGCCTCATTTCCAAAACATATAGAGAATTAACTCTAATTTGTAAGAAATCAAGCCATTCTCCAATTGATAAATGGTCAAAGGATATGAACAGACAATTTTCAGATGATAAAATTGAAATTATTTCTACTCATATGAAAGGGTGTTCCAAATCACTATTGATCAGAGAAATGCAAATTAAGACAACTCTGAGATATCACTACACACCTGTCAGATTGGCTAAGATGACAGGAAAAGATAATATTGGAGGGGATGTGGGAAAACTGGGATGCTGCTGCATTGTTGGTGGAGTTGTGATCCAACCATTCTGGAGAGTGATTTGGAACTATGCTCAAAAAGTTACCAAACTGTGCATACCCTTTGGTCCAGCAGTGCTACTATTGGGCTTATATCCCAAAGAGATACTAAAGAAGGGAAAGGAACCTGTATGTGCCAAAATGTTTGTGGCAGCCCTTTTCATAGTGGTAGAAACTGGAAAATGAATGGATGCCCATCAATTGGAGAATGGTTGGGTAAATTGTGGTATAGGAATATTATGGAATATTATTGTTCTGTAAGAAATGACCAACAGGATGATTTCAGAAAGGCTTGGAGAGATTTAATGTGAACTGATGCTGAGTGACATGAGCAGAAACAGGAGATCATTATATACTTCAACAACAATATCATATGAGGATCAATTCTGATGGAAGTGGATATCTTTGGCAATGAGAGGATCCAATTCAGTTCCAATTGATCGGTGATGAACAGAACCAGCTACACCTAGAGAAAGAACACTGGGAAATGAACATGGATTGCTTGCATTTTTTGTTTTCTTCCCAGGTTATTTTTACCTCTCCAAATCTGATTTTTCTTGTGCAACAAGAGAACTGTACAAATATGTATGCATATATTGTATTTAACATATACTTTAACATATTTAACATATATGGGACTACCTGCCATTTAGGGGAGGGGATGGAGGAAAGGAAGGGAAAAGTTGGAACAGAATTGATTGCAAGGGATAATGTTGAAAAAATACCCATGCATTTATTCTGTCAATAAAAAGATATAATAAAAAAAATAAAAGAACATAAATTTTAAGAGGGAATTTATAAATTTTTATAAAAAAATTATTGTAGCATTTTTTGTTGTAGCAAAGAATTGAAAACAAAGTAGGTGTAATTCGTAATTGAATAAACAAATTTTTGGTGTATGAATCTATGGTGTCTGTAAAAAATGACAAAAAGGATAGTTTCAGAGAAACTTGGGAAGATTTGTATGAATTTATACCCAAAATGTTTCTGAACTACTGGCAGAAAGGGCTCTGGTCTTATTATCAGGATATGAGTTCAAATTCTGACTAATTAGCTATAGGACTGAGGAGAACTCAACCTCTCTGGGCTTCAGGTGCACATCACATGGCTATTATTATTATTACTGTTTATTCTTTGTTTAGAGGAGGACAATGATGGCTTGACTTGACCAAAAATTGGATTTAAGTGAGGCAAAGTTGCACCAAATTGTCAGCCTCACTCTTCCAGAATCATCAAAGTCCACTGTCAAAAAAAAGTCAGGGCACCTGACAATGGCTCCTGATGCAGTGGATAACCCTGGCAACTTCAATGTCAGACCAACCCTAAATGCTCCACAGAATGTTCTTCATCCACATTCATGACCTTTGAAACAAATTGTCCTCATCTGCTCATTCTTCCAGGAAAAGTCTTCATGGGCGTGGCAACACAAACCATATACTTTATGTCAGATGGCATAATATATATAAAGCTTGCTATAAACCTTGGAGCACTGTATCAATGTTAAATGTCAATATTATTTTAGTTGTAATAATTAGCAATTAATCATTGTAATTAATTGTTATAATCAATCACAATCACTATTAATTATGAGTAATTATACTCCTTAATACTTATAATGTTATTCCATTAATATAATAGTATGATTAATAATTAATGTTATTAGTTAATATTATTATTTAATATATTGATATTATGTTTGTATATTAATATATGATATTACTATAATGATTATTGTTATATAATAATAATTAGTAGTAATTCTTTCCTTCCAGGGCTGCAGTTGGGGGCTCTTTATAAAACTAAAAGTACTACAAAAATGAATTTTCTGATTCTGACATTCTACAGTTAAGAAGTAAATTCACAGATAACATAATTAGCATAAGCAATAAATGCATAAAAATTATCTGATATATAGCAAGAGGTGGGCTCTCCAACTTTTCACATCAAAATACTAGTTACTACTACCTAGTTTTCAAGGGCTTAAGAGAAGGTCTCCAGATATCCAATACCACTTAAGCAAACAGCTCATTCTGATGCTCTGTCTTGGCTCTCTTGTGACCATGATAGGAATCCTACCTTTTTCAGGTGCTGATATACTGCTCAGCGGACCTTCTAACTTTCTGACTTTTTGGCTTTTAGTCTGGTTGGTTTTAAATATTTGTACCAGCTCCCCAGTCAAATGAGTATGGCTGTTAATACCTGTGGAATACCTGTACTACTCCACTACAAGGCTTATAGCTACGGTTCCTCTGGTGTGAAGGCTTGCCATTCAGGGCTGCTTATCCACCTGGGTTATCTGCCTTTAAGCCAGCTCTCACCTGTGGCTGAGAGAAGCCGTTTGCATGTGCAGTGTCCACACCCTGGTAAATCACCTCAATAGTCGACTAAACCAGATCTCAAACCTGGTGAATTAGGGATTTGTCTAACCCAAGCATATGAAGGCTTCCCCCAGTGGAATGGGTAAATTAGAACAGTTTCTTCTAAAAGTTTATAAAGAAGGCTGAAGCAGGCCTTAGGGAAAGATTAGAACTAAATCGGACTTTGAAGATGGCAAGGTCATTCATTGTAGCCCAAACCATCCTTGGTCAACATGACTTTTGTCTTGACACAAGACTTTGATGATTCTGGAAGAGAGAATGAGACTGAAAATCTTGTGCAACGAGGCTCTTTTGGCATCTGTCTCTGGATCAGTACACAGTGACAGGCAAATTACCTTCCCAGTTAAGGCATGAGTTTGCTCCTCCGCAGAATGAGGGGATTTGACTGATTATCCCTGAGATTCTTTCCCCCAACTCAAAGATCTAGAACTGGAAGAGACCTTAGTGTTCATCTAATCCACCTCAGAAGCCCAAAATAGTTAAATAATTTGCCAGATGTAACACTGGTAGCAAAAGGTAGGGCTAAGATTCAGTTTCAGGCTTCCATTCCAAACCTAGTGCTCTGGAATGGCCTCTCAGTTCTGATGAACCTACTATGTGATCCTGGGTAAGTCACTTAATCCCAATTGCCTTAAAAAAAAAATTAAAATTGTTTTTACATACAATTAGGGGAAAATTAAAAAAAATAATAATTTAAACGAGGAAGGTTTTGTTTTTCAACAGCAAAGTCCTTTTTATCCTCCCCTGCTAACTGGCTGCCTCTCTAACTCTGGGCAATCATGGGATGCTCCTACTTCCTGTCATTTTGTTCACTTTCCTATCTATGTGATCTGTCACCACATTCCTTAAATGGCATTACCACCCTGAACCCACTAGCTTAGGACTGAAGCAAAGGAGGAGCTATAACCTAGAAAAATTTAGAGTTTCATATGGGGACATACCTGTTCGTAGGATATTACATACTTTAAGTGCCAACTATGTACCCAGAATTGTACTAGATACTATATAATTTGCAGCAAAAGTAGAAGATATATGAGCTTTGAAAAGCTTATACTCTGGGGGGAGGAGGGATGTAGCTAGGTGGCACAGTGGATAGAGAACCAGCCCTGAAATCAGGAGGACCGGAGTGGAGTGGAGAGGAGAGGAGAAGAGAGGAGAGGAGAGGAGAGGAGAGGAGAGGAGAGGAGAGGAGAGGAGAGGAGAGGAGAGGAGAGGAGAGGAGAGGAGAGGAGAGGAGAGGAGAGGAGAGGAGAGGAGAGGAGAGGAGGGGAGGGGAGAGGAGAGGAGAGGAGAGGAGAGGAGAGGAGAGGAGAGGAGAGGAAAAGAAATTATTAAAGGGCGTAAGCAAATGACAATGTAATGAACAGCTGGTAGCCAGAATAAGTTTAGGGGATAATCCTAGCCCTTGAAACACACCATTTTGATTATTTCTCATTCTGGGTGCCACATTTCCAGGGGAATTTACCATGTGAGCAATGATACAGAAGAGGGAGACCAGAAAAATTAGGGAACTGGTATGCCTTGAATTGTTATGCCCTGAATAAAATTATTATGGCCGCCACCATCCCTTCCTGCCCTTAGGACTAGGAGAATTAAGTCAGGAAAAAGCTTGGAGTTCCATTTTACATACCATCCTATTATAAAATCCAGGTGCAATTCCCCCTCTATTTGACCCTCTTATCTTGACCTTATCCTTTCAAAATTAAGTTTTGATCCTTTTCTAGAATGATGGCTTGTTGGCTCACACAATTCTTTGCCCCCCTTATCTGCCTTAGTTTCTCCCATAAGATTGTATATTCAGATTATGTATTCTGTTTGCAAACCCTAGTTAGCTAAACCCTGTTTTAGTTCCTGTGGGCGGGAATGATTTGGACTTGAGTTCCATCTGATCAGCAGGTCTAAACTCTCCACATTAAAAGATTAAAAACCAATCTCTGCCTTGCCTCAGTTTCTCTGGAATTATATTACCCCACAAGAAATTGAAGGCATTAGCCTAAAGAACAGAAGGCTTGTCAACTGTGTGTAACCCTTCCTGATCTTCATCACCAATCCCAAACCCCTCAAATATCATTTTGCATCTTCTTGTATGTGCATCAAACATATATACATTCTATTGTCTTCCCCTATTAGAATGGAAGCTCCTTTGTAGGCAGTTCATGTTTTAGCTTTTTTCTTTATTCCTCAACAGCTTAGCACAGTGACTGCATATAAGAAGTACTTAATAAATGCTTGTTCATTGATTTAAAAATAAAAAAGAAGAAAAAGCTTGGGAGACTGGGAGATGGAAAGACATGGTAGCTACATTTAAATATCTAAACAGCTATTATTTAGAAAAGAAATTAAGCTATTCTTGCTTTAGGGGATAGAAGCAATAGATGATAGAGTTTATTATGTTTGTGTGTATGTCCATTTATACTTGTGTGGATGTATATAAATGTGTATATAAATATGTCTACATCAGCAATATGTATTTGTATGCACGAATTCATTGTGTTTGACTGTATTTATGTATGAGCCTATATATGTATTGCTGTTTATATGCAATTATGATTATGGTTTTGCCTATTTGTGCATATAAATAATTTTCTCTGTGTGTCTAGTCAAGAGTCTCTGAGTTATAATTGCAGTTGCCCTGATGCAAATATCTCTGTTCATCTGCCTGTGCCCACCTGCCAGTGCCTGGCAAAAAGGAATCCTCACTTGAATGAGCACAAGGCACTTCAGATGTGGCCAGACCAATGCAGGGTTGGGAAAAGGGGGGCAAAATAGGATCATTGAAACCAAAAATCCAAAGACAAAGCAAATGCTCTCCTAGGGCCCTTGGAAACACAATGATCCTGCTGCAGATCAGAGATTATAGCCCTCACCCTCACTAAACTCACCAAAGTCAAGAGGAAAGAGAAAAGGGCAGGAAGTTCAAATGTTTCTCTATCTGGCTCTGAAGCCTGGACCCCATCCAGTCACTGCAAGTGAGTCATATCCCAAAGCTGCATTTCTTCTTTTCCTTCCAGTCAGGTCACTTCCTTCAATGACAAAGCACCTGCTCAACTAAAAAAAAAAAAGAAAAAAGAAAAATAGTCCTTTTGCTTGCCTGGTTCCTTTAGGTAAATAATTAATAAAATCTTCACTGGAGATCTCTAAGAATTATAATGACAATCCACTTTCTCTGGGTCTCAGTTTCCCTATGGGTAAAATGAGGGATCTCGATTAAATGATACCATGATTTTTCTTGGGTCTAATGTCATGTTTTACTTTGAGAAGCAGGGTAGTACTGTGGATAGAATATGTGGGATCAAGAAGACCTAGATCTAAACTTGCCTCAGACACTTACTAGTTGTATGATCTAGGCAAATCACTTAACCTCTCTCCCCTCAATTTTCCTACTTGTTAAATGAGGATAATAATAGAACCTACCTCACAGGGGTGTTGTAAGTGTCAAATGAATTAACTTCTGTAAGCTACCTAAAGCATTATATAAAGGCAAGTTATTACTAAGATGCCTTCTAGCTCTGATATTCATTCCATGTTCTATCTGCTAAGGTCCCTTTCAGAATCAACATTTTATCTCCTAAATTCTGTTCCAGATTCAGTATTTCATATTTTAATAGCTCTTCCAGACTTAACTGTCTATATTCTCAGGCATCTTTGGCATCCTATGTTCTAGTAGTCTATGCTCACAGGAGGGGAGTTCTGACACTCAGCTGCCTTTTCATAATGGCATCTTGAAGCTAGAGGGTTAGCATTATTGGAGAATGGCCCAGTCATCCCTAGTTTCTAAAATGCATTCCACAAACAAAGGACACCGAGAAATTGTTATGGGCCAGAATTTGAAACAAGGTGCTAAATCAGCAGAATTGATAGAGACAATGGTTATTTAGTATAGTGCTTAACAGTTCTCTAGTTCAGTACATGTACTTAGCCCTTACTATAGTTCTACAAGATTCACACCTTTGATAAGGGACCATATATAAGCTAGGAGCCTCAGCCAGGATTCAGCCAGGGAGATCCAAAAGCCAGAGAAGGCGGGTGGGAGCTCAAGCTCTCGGAACCAAGGCCAGACTGAAATGCTCTCCAGAAAGCTGCGCAGCCCCAGGAAGGAGATAATAAAGGATCTGGACTACAAGAAAGCTAACTGGGCTGCAAGAATGGAGACAAGACTTGGAAAGAGACAATAAAGGATTTAGACTTTAATTCCTTGATACTCGTATGATGATTACTGAACTGAAAGGAAGGCTGCCCCCATGAAAACCCCACAAGAGAACATTACATTTTAGAGAGAATAATACAAAAAATGAGATAGAATAGTGAATGTTTACAAAGCCCTTTTAAAGTTTACAAAGAACTAGACATACATTACCTCACTGGATCTTCAGGCAGGTGCTATTATTATCCCTATTTTATAGATGAATATAGATAAAAGAAGGTTTTTGTGTGTGTGTGTGTTGTACTTTATATATTTCCAGCTTGTTCTGCTCGCATTTATTTGTTTACTTATTACATCTACCCTGTGAGACTAGATAGGGCAGGGATGATTTTTTCCATTTTCTAGGCAGAGAAAATAAATATAAAAATATGAAGTGACTCCCCAAGTCACATAGGGACAAAGAGGAGTATACAAGAACAGATTAAGGTCACCCCCTGCATCCTGGGCCATCACTAGTCATCTTGATCTTTGTCTTGGTATTAGACTCCACCGAGTCTGGAGGAGAGAGGGAGGCTGAGATTTAGTAGCCTCTGCTCTGTGTTCTTTAAGCTCTGTTGTAACAAGGTCCTTTTTAGCTTTATCTAACTGGGATTATAAAATTCATGGGGCTCAAATCTAATTCACCATGGCATTGGTTCTCTTTGGGAACAAAAAAATGAATAACATGGCATTTCTGACCTGGAATGGACTGCTTCTGATTTGAGGAGACCCTCAGAACACAAAACATAGAATGTCAGAGCTGGAAGTGACCAAGGTCAAGAAAAGTAAAATGATTTGTGCAAGAGAACATAGCAAGTTACAGACAGAGAGAAGTCTAGAAGTGAGGTAGGAATTCCACTGTTGTGCACCTCCCTGGGTAACACATTGCCTCCTGTTGTTGTTTATGTGCTAGTATACATGGGCATGGAAGGCAGGAAGGAGAGTGGTCCAGACTGTGTGGTTTGATAGATATAACAAAGAAAGTAATAAGAAAAGTACTGTAACAACATAGATCAGTAACTGTTTTGCAACTTGTAGTTTTAGTAAATTATCTGTGGACTCTGAGTGATTAAATGACTTAGCCAGGGTCACACAAGCAGCTGGCTTCAGAGGCAGAACTTAAGCTCCCAGCCAGGTTATCTATTCACTATCTCAAGTATTTCTCCTTTAACAGCAAAGTTTAATAGGAATGGAACAATCCTGAGAATTAAATTGGTTTTTCTCCTGCCCCCCCCCACTTTTGTCCCCACTCCCACCCCCACAACTGCCTAGGGGGGAAAAAAAGTCTACCCTTTGATAAAGGTCTGTGGTCCTTGGAGTTCAGCCAAGGGGCTGGTCCTGGTGGAAATTTCCTAGCCTGTATGGTAGAGGTTGATTGCTCAGCCCTAAATATTGGCAAAACTATGTGGAATATAATTACACATGGAGGAAAACATGGTCAAATGCTTTATCTGTGTCCCAAGTATCTTAAAATTTTCCTGTCAATGAATAACTGAATACACTGATAAAATACTGAAATATAAAGCTGGAAATAATATCTGATCTTCCCTTTTCCAGTCTATTTTGCTAACAAAATAAAGGAAACAAAAGCCCCATGAATCTTAGAATTCCAGTTAGATAAAACTAAAAAAGACCTTTGTAAAATAGAGTTTTAAAAATGTAGAACATAGAATATTACCTCTAGAAAGAACTTTAGAACATACAACAGTGATTGTCAGGGGTTGGAGGAACCAGTCCTTACAATATAAAATGTTGTAGTACTTGATTTTATAGAATGCTACAATACTCAGAGTTTGAAAGGTTGTTTTAGGGACACATGAGGCTGCAAAGTCTCCCACTAGAATATTCTCCCTGCTCTCCTTCAGCTTGAAAAAAATCAACAGATGTTTATTCAGCTCAGTAATAAGAAGGAAAGAAGACAACTAAGGGAAAAATAGAATCATGATACTAGAATAGGAGAATTATCTAGGCCTGAAGGAAAGAGGACTGAAATCCAGCTCCAGTTAATACTGTCCTCCCAGAGATTACACTCAGGGTAAGGATTCTATATGTCCTAAAGCAAGGAGGATGAGGAAGTCTTGAAACTTAGATTGGGATGAGGGAGTTGTATTCACTAGTTTAGGAAATCCATAAAATGATAAGACGAGAGAGAGAGAGAGAGAGAGAGAGAGAGAGAGAGAGAGAGAGAGAGAGAGAGAGAGAGAGAAGAAGAAGAAGAAGAAGAAGAAGAAGAAGAAGAAGAAGAAGAAGAAGAAGAAGAAGAAGAAGAAGAAGAAGAAGAAGAAGAAGAAGAAGAAGAAGAAGAAGAAGAAGAAGAAGAAGAAGAAGAAGAAGAAGAAGAAGAAGAAGAAAAGAAAAAAAGAAAAGAAGAGAAGAGAAAAGAAAAGAGAAAAGAAAGAGAAAAGAAAAGGAACAGGGAGAGGGAGAGGGAGAAAGAGGAGATGGAAGAGGGAGATGTGGAGAGAGAAAGGGAGAGGAGGAAAGAGAGAAGAAGAGACAGACAAATTGAGAAACACAGAGAGACAGAGAAAGTACAGACAGAAAGAGATAGAGAAGAGAGAGAGAATCAGAAACAGAGACAGAGACACCCAGAGAGAAGTCTTAATAAAAGCCCAAACACCAGCAGAGAAGTCAACAAAGAAAATTCTAAAACCAGAAGGTTGAGTAGGAAACTATTATGCATAAAAGATTATAAAGAAGAAAGAAGAAATGTATTAAGAATATAAAGAATGTCTGTAAGCTATCTTGTTCCTAGAACAGCCAAATGACCAATGTCTGTCACTGGATTGAAAAGTATTTATCCAGGGAGGGCAGCTAGGTGGCTCAGTGGATAGAGCACCAGTCTTGAATTCAGGAGGACCCGAGTTCAAATCTGGTCTCAGACACTTAACACTTCTTAGCTGTGTGACCCTGGGCAAGTCACTTAACCCCAACCTCAGGAAAAAAAAAAAAAAGAAAGGGAAAAAAAAAAAAAGAAAACCACTTATCTGAAAGTGAGAAGACTAAAAATCTAGGAGGCAGCTAAATTATGAAAGGCTTTGAATACAAAACAGAATATTTTGTATTTAATCCCAGAAAAAAATAGGGAGCCACTTGTAGTTTATTGAGTAGGTGGGTATCGTGTGCTTTGGGGAAACCCTTTTAGTAGTTGAATAGAGAGGATGCATTGGAGTGAGGAAAGACTTAAAGCTTTGGTTGAAGAGGGCCTGCATGAGAATCATGGCAGTGTCAGAGAAGAAAAAGGAGCATATTTGAGTAAAGGTCATTGGATTTAGCATCCAAGAGATTACCAATAACTTTGGTGAGAGTCATTTCAATGGAATGATAAGCTCAAGAGAAAGATTATAAACAGTTTAAAAAAAAAAGAGTAAGAGAAAAGACAACGGAAGCATTTATTGTGATCAAGCTTTTCAAGGAGTTTGGTTATAAAGGGCAAAAGAGATATAGAATGATGATAGCATGGACTGAAGGATCGAGGGAGGGATTTTTTTCAGGATGAGGGAAATATGGGAATGTTTGTAGGCAGCAGGGAATGAGTCAGTATATGGAGAGAAATTGAAAATAAGTGAATGAGTGGAAATGACAGATGGGTCAATCTGTTGGAGTTGAGATGGAATGAGATCACTTGAAGAAGGAGATGGGTTAGCCTTGGTATGGAGTAAATTAACTATAATACCTACCTTACAGAGTTCTTAAGAAATTCATATGTGCATATAGGGTTTTGTAAATTTTAAGATACTTTATAAATATTAATGATTACTAATATTATTAGGAACTCTGTCCTCAAAATTAATAGCCTTCCTTTAGTAAGGACTAGAGTCTACATTGCTAATGCAGTCTTAAAGTCTATATATATATATATTTTATACATATATTGACTATACTCATACCATTTTTTCCTAGGTGCCATGTCCATTACCTTAACAAGCCAGCTCTCACAGTCATTGGCTTGGTGAAAAACGCCATGATTTTATCTAAATGTTAGAGAAGCATTCCAATTACAGGAATTTTAAAAATACCATTCTGTTTTAATGTTCTTCTTTCTTTTCCCGTTAACACCAGGGAACCTCTAAGTTGTTTAAAACTTGGCAAGATATAGAAACTACTATTCGACAGAATTTATCATTCTGGAAAAAAAAAAGTAATGTAATGATCACTTACAACTGTCTCAGCTCAAAACCATCAACTGGCAAATTTCCCTCAGCAGTCAGCAAAGTAAATAGATTTTGCCTCTGTTGATACTTCTCATTCTAATGGTCCGTTTGTTTAATTAGGCGTTCTTGGCATGTTAAAAAGCTGATTTTTTAAAAAAAATTTCCTAGGAGTCAAATACAACCTTTCTAGGTTCAATAAACACCATTGAGATATACAAATAGTTAAGATAGTAACTATTAGGAAATAAGCAAATATACTCAAGAAAATTCTAGGGTAGATTATTAAGTTTATGAAAGAAGTGATCATTAGGAGCCATCCTGGATTCAGGAAGACAGTGTAGTTCCAAAGTACATTTAATTCTTTTTTTTGATAAAGACATTAGACTGTTAGATTAGGGAAATGGAGCAGATATAGCATATTGTAGTGTATAAAAAGTACAAGATATATAGTTTCTGAGTAATTATTTTGTTAATCATGCTGGTATGTAATTAATAAAAGGGGTCAGTGGCACTCTTGAATGGCCAAGACCCCTCATGGAACTCATTTAACATTTATATGTCCTTAGAAGAGTGGGTGTTCCTAAGTATGATAATCAACTCTGATTGGTTAACAATTAATGAGAAGAATGAATAGTATAATGAGAGGTAGACCTATTCTAATAAGGGATAGTCTAATAATATTCTCTTAAAGAATATGATTCTGATCACCTTTTTCTCCCAAACTACCCCCAACTCCAAACCATCCTCACTCCCCAAAACTCTTGCTTCCAAACTATCTCCAGATTAAGACAAAGGATCTATCTCTACTCTTACCTTACTGAGTGGAACACAATGGGTCAGAATTTGTCTTTGATTAAATTCTTTGTGAGGTTCTCTAGTTGGTGGGATAACAATTCAAAGATTTCACTTCATTATTTTTATTATCATTATCATTATCTTTAAACTTTGACTGAATCTCCAAACGAGAAAGGGAAAAAATCCTAGAAATTCCTAATATTAACAGTGGGTTATTTAAAAATCATTTATCTCAATAACCTTATCAAGGAGGAGGCATGGAAAAAGAAGAAAAAGAATTGGACTTTGCCTCTAACTCTTACAACCTGAAAGACCTTGGATGAAGATGTTAACCTACCTGGATTCTGTTTCATCATTTGTAAAAGAAAGGTTGTGAGTTTCTAGCTCTAAATTTATATCTTAAGTGCTCTAGAAATAACCTTGCAGAACAAGACAGAGTACTGTAGCTACCTGAGTAGAATGCAGGAAATGTATTTAGGGGACACCACATAAAGCTTTCACTATGACAACTATGATTTTGATGATAGTATTGAAGAAGTAGACTTTAAATTGAAAGGTGGAGAGCCAATGGGAATACTAGTACAGACACATTAAATTTTTATCAATATGAAGTTAATGCATCCCCTAAAAGACCAATATGTGGGGAATGTGGGAAGATTACTAGGTTCTAAAAAACATATATACTAAGCTTTGCATTGGAAAAAAAAAAAAGTTGCTGTGACAACTTTGGCTACTCACATCCCAACCCTACCCTCCAGACCCAAAAAGCAACACAGAGCAGCAGATCTATTTTAGCAAAATGAGCATTTGTTTAAATGAAACTGCCAAGTCAAAGAATCCAGATTTCTCTTTTTCTCCTTCTCTGAAATGCCACAGATATAAATAAGCCCAATATGATCTGTTTCTGCCACAACTGATAAGATGAGACAGATGCCTGCCAAACAGATCTGAGTTTTATTTCAAGTTCAAAAAATAGTGTGAGGGGACCAGCCTCTGGACCCGCCTGTTTGAATTCACACAACAATTTTAAAATTCTTAAGTGTCCTTTACCAGGACAATCTTGGCAAAAGGAACCAACCTGGGCTAAGTAGGCTGGAGGGAAGGCAGTGGAGTTGCTACAGAGAGCATACTCCTCCATACCCATGAAATTCCAGCTTCCTGGAAACAGATCTCTATAAGCTAAAGCAAAGACACTCAAAGGATAAGCTCCAAGCTTAGATAAGGAGGGAAAGCTCAGACTTTCATCCTTTTATACCTTGCACCTGTTCTCCTTAAAGTTTCATAGACTATCCAGTAATACATACTTAGTATCAGTCTATATTCTGAAGACTCTCAAGTTTACTTACATTGAGATGGAGCACTGGATTTGGAGTCAGAAAAATGAATTCAAATTCAGCACCAGATATTTACCAATTTGTTACCCTGAGCAATGGGCATAATAATAACGCCTATCTCCCAGAGTTATTGTAAAGATGAAATGAGATTATATTTCTAAAGTGTTTAGTAAATAAAGTATCTGGCACACAATAAGTGCCTAATAAATGCTTATTTCTCCCTTCCTCCTCCTCTCCTTGGAAGGAGAAGTATAATATAGTGAAAAGAGCACTGAATTTGGAACCCCAAGATCTGGGTTTGAGTTCAATCTAATTATATTTGTGGGGAAGTTGAGACCCATGGAGAAGGGAGTGAGCTTGTTCAAGGTTACAGGGCAAATTAGTGACAGAGACAATCCCTAAGTAGGAAGTTTCTCTTTTTCTCTGCTCTTTGTAAATGACAGGTCTTTATACTATTGATGGCCCTGCTCAGAGAAGGGTTAGGTCTTTCTTGGGCTAATACAACGCAACACAGAAAGGGCCTGTGTTCTATAGATTGAGATTTTTATTTATTTGGTTTTTTGCTGGCAAGTTATGTTTCACTTACAACCTGGGAAAGCCACTAAAAATCCTCATACCTTCAGCCTACCCTATTACACTTGATAAATGAGAAATGAGACATTCCTGACTTAAGGAGGGATGGCCAAATTACATAAATTCTGTCCTCAGGATTTTAGACTGTTACACCTAGAAAGGCCTTCAGATTTCTTATCCATTCTTCAGAAGAAGAAACAAACTGAGGCCCAAGGAATGGACTTTTTGGATTTTTTTTTCTTTTTATTAAAGCTTTTTATTTTCAAAATATAGGTAGTTTTCAACATTCACCCTTGAAAAAACTTGTGTTCCAAAATTTTACTCCTTCCCTTCTCCCCACTTCCTACCCTAGACAACAAGTAATCCAATATATGTTAAACATGTGCATTTCTTCTCTATATCTTTCCATAATTATCATGATGCACAAGAAAAATCAGATCAAAAAGGAAAAAAAAATGAGAAAGAAAACAAAATGCAAGCAAATTACAACAGAAAAAGTGAAAATGGTATGTTTGTGACCCACACTCAGTCCTATTTCTGGGCACAGATAGCTCTCTCCATCACAAGACCACTGGAACTGGCCTGAATCACCTCAATTTTGAGAAGAGCCATGTCCATCAGAATTGATCATCATATGATCTTGCTATTGCTGTGTACAATGTTCTCCTGATTCTGCTCAGGAAATGATTTTCCAAAATCACACAAGTTAATGGCAGAGATAGGAGTGAAATCCAGGTTTCCTGGCTGTTAGCCCACTGTTCTTTCCATTGTGCTACTTATGAGATGTTGGCAACATGTCAGAAATTATCTAACTCAAACTGCCCCTTTGAGAGTTATCTCAGAGAAATGTCAGTCAGTGAGTCAACAAGCATTTATTATGCCCTTTCTATGGTCAGACACACTACTAAGCACTGGAGACTCACAAAAAGACAAAAACATAGTCCTTATCCTTGAGGTGATGATATATACAAGATATATACTGTATAAATAGGAAGTTCTCCCTGATGTCACTTTTTTTTAATATTCAAGGAGCATCTTGATGCGGGTTGTGCTCCCTTTAAAAACTAGTCCTTTCAGATTGATTTATTCCTTTCTGATTCCCAGCCCCTCCTAGCTGATGCATTATCAAGAAGCTAGGACCTTTGATTCATAAATCCTGGTCAAAAGCACCCCTTTGAATTTCAATAGGAGATATCCGGCTCTCACTGCCCCCATTGGATCTGAGCCAACTTGGACTGTTCCCGTTCCCATTCTAATGATCTGCTTAGCTTTCCCAACCTCCACCAAAAGGGGGAATCAAGATAAAGTGGTTTCATTCTATTATCTGGGTGGGACTAGTTGAGTCCAAGACGACTCTCACTTAGCCTGAGCTAGAGATCCAGATTTCTATCCAACTCTATTAAGTTGGAGATTAGTCCAGAAACACTCATTCAATTCCAAGATTCTCTATTCTGATTTCAGCTCAAACTGCTTCCAGCCTCCACCAAGAGTTGCCCCCAGCTTCTAGCCAAGGTTTCATTATAAAAGGGGGCAGCTGGGCTCAATCCTTTGCAGCAGAGGACCTCAAAGCAGAAATCATGCCAGGCCAAGGGACCTCCTCTGGCATAGCTACCTGTGAAGGACTCTGCCTGCTGAAAGACATTCTCTTTTAGCGTTACTCCCTCTTTATCTCTCTCACCTATTTCCCTAACAAGACCTTATTCACCTCTCTGTCTGGATTTCTCTGCTATAAACCTTCACTGCTAGAGGATTTCTCTGCTAGATCTTTAATAATAAACTTCTTTTGACAGTTTAACTTTTCGGGTTCGTAAATTCATTTATGAAGTACCTGCGCTGCCAGATAGGGGTTCCCACAATTCCCTGCCCTGCTCCAAACCTTATCATTTGGCTCCCTGACTGGGAATAGAGGGGAGCTGAACCTCATCTCTAACACTGGGTCTAAAAAGCTCTTTGCAAGAAACCAAATCAAACTTACACTGTCTTATTTTGTCACACCAAAAAACCTCTAAAGAAGGGTTTCTTAATTCAGAGTACATGAACTCACCTTTTTTTGCATTTTGATAACTTTATTTCTATGGAATCCTAGATGTTTTATTTCATGCATTTAAAAACAATATTCTGAGAGGTATCCATAGGTTTGAACAATCCTCTCTAATGTAAAATATATATATTTACATATACAATGTATACATATGTATATAAATGATTGTCATCATTATCCTTTTTTTTAAACATATGAATAAACAGATTCGGCAGAGTTGAAACAAGATCACTTTTGGAAAATGCTGGAGCAAAAATTAGATCCCAGGTCTCAAAACTCCAAGTGCAATCATCTTTTCACTTCATTAGGCTGTTACTTTTTTTCTAATCTGGAAGTAAATTATTTAAGCTATACTAATGGATAAAAATAATTTTTTTGTTTGTTTGACAACTTGAACTTGTTTGTCTCACACTTGGAAAACAGACAATGGATTAGGTCTGAATCACTACAGATTATTTGAAATATGCTTACACAGTGCCACCTGCAGGCAAAATAAGGTTGATTCTAGTAATCTGTCTAAGCGTGCATGGACTTCATACCCAGAGGGAAATTCAGTGGCCTGGCCATGAGAAAGCCACAAGCTTAGAATTCACTAGGGATGGATAAGCAGGAAAATGGGAGTCATTAATTTTAACAACCAGTGTCTATAGTTACAAGACTCCATACTTTGCATCAGGGTTTAGTAGGAAAAGCCAAAATTCTTCCAGATGATAGAGATTCCTAAAGCTTCAAAGCTGGGAAGGACCTTAGAACATATAATGCCAGAGTTAGAAGGGACATTAGGGTGCAGAGAATGAGATTTTAGGGCTGGAAGAAAACATCAGGTACATTCAGATATAGAAGAGTTATTTACACTAAAAGCCATATCTAGAGAAAGGAGGTGATTTGTGTAGAGTTATATAAAAGAAATTGAGTAATAATGAGGGAACTAAGAACCCAAGCTTCCTGATTTCCCAACACAATTCATTCTCTTTATTAAGCATAGCTTACCTGATTAGAGAGAGATATTTACTTAATAGGCACTAGCAAAGTACCCCTCCCTGGGTAGGAAGCTGGGGTGGAACTGGGTGGGATACATAAGAATGAATGGATCTTCTATCAGCCTCTGGTCTCCCGTGAGAAGAGCATTTTCTGGTTAATCATTGCTTCCTGCAAGTGACCTGATTTCACTCCTTTCTCTCTGAGGCTATCTGGAAGTCCTTGTTCTTGCCTTCCTACAGTCAGAGTGGGATTAAAGAGAGGCCCAAAGGAGTAACCTCTGTGACTTTTTCATTAGGAAAAGTATCTAAGGACCACCAAGAACAACTATTCTCAAAAAGCAGAGTTAGAAAGATAGCAGAACTGATGGCTCAGCTCTCTTGCTTTCCCACAGGGTCCCATCCAGTCCCTGTTCCCACAATGGGGAAAATGCTCCCTATTAGCCTTCCTCACTAAATTATTAAGTCCCTCCATAGAACAGAGCTTTAAGTACTCTTGTCAATAAGAACAGTCCTAGCTCATATTTAAAGGAGTCTTTGGAATCGTGACTTCTCCAAATGAGCAGATTCACTTGAGGTTTGAGAATTGCTTTCCCCCCCCAATGGGATTCTTTTCTTCCCTTGTTGGTTTGAAACAAGAGTTAAAAGGCAGCCATTTAGGCCGTGGGCCACCTGCCTATTAAAGCTTCAAGGCTCTCAGGAGCCAGCACTTTCAGGCTCCAACCGGCATTTCCCATAAACAATTATCCATGCATTTTATTAATTGAGCTCATCCTCTCAGGAAGAGGATTGATGATAGCCAAGGAACTACTGCAGAGATAGGTGGAAGAGACTGGTGGAGGAGGGGGAAGAATAGCACATAATTCTCCCCCTAGTTTTTTTCTTTTTTATGCCAGCAGTAACTGATCTGGCTGGGCCCCTGCTCCCAGGAACGCTGAAAAGCAACCTATATCATGGTGCTGACTCAGAGAAAAGAACAGAACCTCAGACCATTGGCTCAATGAGGTGGAAGACAAAGAGCCGCCAGGAGTCTGTCTTGGGGATGCAGGATTCAGATATTAGCAGATATCCAGGCACTTCCTTACTCACCTCCAAGCTGTGTGTGTGTGTGTGTGTGTGTGTGTGTGTGTGTGTGTGTGTGTGTGTGTACTCCCTTTTCCCCCCAAAGACCAACACAACAAAAGGGTCATTGACAGGTGTATCAATAATTTGTCTCAACTTAAACATTTATTTTTGTATGTAAAGACACAGCCACAGAATTAAAAGATTAAGAGCAGGAAGGGGATTTGATCCTCTTATTTTGCCATCCAAAACTAAGGCCCACACAACAATCTTTGTGACCTGAGGCACTTACTCACTCCGGCCTGCTTTCTCATCTATAAAAACAAAGGAATTGAAGTAGATCAAGGTTTTTAACTTGGGATCCCTAAGCTTTTTAAAAATATTTTTAAAATCATATTTAACATATAGTTTCCTTCATCCTTTGTCATGTTGAAGTTCAGAAGGAGATCCCAAAAGGTCAAAGACCAGTGTCCCAAAGTATCTCAAAAGAATTTGTAGTTTTGGGGAAAACATTTTTACAGTCAAAGGTTCTGATAAAGGCCTCATTTCCAACATATATAGAGAACTGACTCTAATTTATAAGAAATCAAGCCATTCTCCAATTGATAGTCAAAGGATATTCATACATATGGATCTTTTTCCTTTGTCTATGATCTCTTTAAAAGTGAAAGTATTATTTTACTATTATATTAACAACCAATTCTTAATTTGGAATCTTTCTATTTTGTCATCATCTAAGTTCCAATCCCTGTCAAAAATCAGTCCCTTAAGGACTTGACTGGTAGACTCTCAAAGTACATGGCCTTTTATTTAGAGTGTAAACTTTAATATAGTCTGGACCAGTTCTTACACTTAAAAATCCTTGTCCTTGCACCCTTCCATTAGAGTTTAGATTGACCCAGCTCATAGGGAGAAAACTAACCAGAGTGGTCTAAATGTAAATGGATTGCTGGAGGCATTTGAGTTTCATTATTTAAAGCTTTCAGGTTCTGTGTCTATGGTTGCCAAGAGAAACCACTGACTATCAATTTATTATTGGCTGATCTAATTAATAGGTTACTCAGAAACTGTCTCTAGGATTTTTTAAATTCATCACAAAGTATAGGACTAGTAGAAGTATCACTAGGTTAAAGGGTATGCAGTCTAGTGATTCTGGATAGTTCCAAATTGTTCCTTCTCCAAAGTTATCAATCATCTCCCAATTGCCAAATCTAATGACCTTTTCCTTTCTGATCTCGCTGAATTTGCCACCAAGAGCAGATAGCATTACTTGGATTATTGTGATCTTGGTTCTTCTCATTTCTGACTGCTTCTCACTTGAGTATCTACTGGATAATTTTCCTTATTACAACCATGAACTCAGTATAGATGTCCCAAGTTCCTATCATATCCCTTCTCTTGATGAGGTCATCAATTCCCACAGGTATAATTATCTTTTCTACATAAATGATTCCTGATCATTTTTATTCCTAAGAATCAATTCCATTATTATCGACTATTTAACGTCTCCAACCAATAAATATCTCAAAACAATTCAAAACGTTTTTTTTAAAGTACTAACATCTTTTCAGCTACCTAAGCTACCTAAATCTTCAATTTCTTCCCTTTCCCCAGTCTCCCATATGCAAATAACTGCCAACTCTTATTAATTCTACATACCATTCGTCTTGTTATACTCAAAGAGAAACGAGACAAGAGGATTCAATCAGAGCTCATTTCTAATCAATATTAAAACTTAACTGATCTCTTTCCAGCCAGATTCTTACCTCTTATTTTATACTCAACTTACAAACTGCAAGAGAACTGTCATCTTACTAAAAACTGATTACTGTTGCCTCTTAAAAGACTTAATTTTTACTGTTTAGCATTGAAAGCCCTTCCCAACCCTGTTACTTTGTCATCCTATACATTCCTTTTCATACATTATCTTCCATACTGGGGTTCTAGTTCTTTTCTAGCACATTCTAACATCTCCAAGCTATCTTCCATATCCAGAATTCTACATGTTTTAGCTCAAATACTACCCTTTGAAGATCAGTTTTCCCAAGATTCTCCCATAAAATTTACTTTCCCAGGTATCCTGTAGAATACAAGGAACCCTTACCTAGTCAACCTACAATTGTAATTTTTATTTGTTCCTATTCCATGACCCCATTTGGGTTTTTCTTGGCAAAGATACTGGGATGTATTGTGGGCCAGAACTCTGAACTTGAAACAAAATCAGTGGAATTGAAAAAGACAATGGTTATCTAATTTAGCATGGTTCAGTACCATTGATTTAATCCTGAGATGTTATGGGCCAGAATTTGAAAGAAGGTACTAGGTGGAATCCAAAAGACAATGGTTAAATCTAGTTTAGCATTGAATTCTATAACAAATAATGGTTTCCTAGCGATATCATTGGTTTGTACTGTGTGGGGCATGTAAGCTAGAAGCACTCAGGGGCAGAAAGGACAAGCACCCAAGAAGGTTGAGATAGATTCATTCCATCTTCCACCTTTGTTGTGGCTGGAGGCTGAAACACAAACCTTTGGAAGTCGGGGGAGATTCACAAGCCAGAGAAGGCAGGCAGGGAACCAAGACCAGACTGAAAGGCTCTCCAGAATGCTGCCCAACCCCAGGAAAGGAGGCAAGACTGGGAAAGAGACAAAGAATTTGGATCCCTGGTTGCACTTGTGATTATTGAACTAAAAAGGCTGCCTCCAGAGACACCAAGAAAACCCCAACCCCAACAAGAGAATATTACATTTTAGAGAAATTACAGGAATGGTCTGCCATTTCCTTTTCCAGCTCATTTTGCAGATGAATAAATGGGAAAACTGAGTTCATTTATCCCAAGTCATACAGCTAGCATATAAGGCAACTTTAGCTCAAAATGTCTTCATATCTAGATCCAGAAAGCTATCTACCCATCTACTTATAAGTACTTCCTAGGAGCAAACCACTATGACACTAGGATTACAAACACCCAGCTGAGAACATTACATTTTCTAGCTAAGTGGGGATTCAATAGATCCAAGTTAGGAATTTAAAAAATTAGAAATAATTGAACAGGCCTAGCAACGTTATTTTAATAGCCCAGTTAAAGCAGCTATCAAGGGAGAAAGTATAATTGACTAAGATTGGAGTGAACCAGAAATAGGATGACTATTGGTTGACTGGATTGGACAAAAAAAAAAAAAAAAAAGTCCCCAGAGAATGGGGATTGGTAGAGCCCCAAAAAATCAATTGAGATGACTTGAAATCTTTACCTCAAGGTGGGGGATGAAAACCAAATGAGGTTAGTGGAGAAGAGAAAATTAGTAAGGTAACATGAAGGCAGAATATGTACCAGGTCACCAATGTCTAAACTCCCAGAGTTTATACCTATTTTATAGAGAGTCTTTATACCCAGCCTATTTCCTTTTAATTATTTTCATAAACAAAAATTTGATACAAAGGCATAGTTACTCAAAGTTAACATTTTTATTTAAAAAAAGTAAAAGACTATATTTTATCCCAATAACAACTGGAACACTCAAGTCCAAGCTTCATATTCATAAGCAAGCGTTGTTTCTTCTAAGGTCACACCTTTTTCAAGTCTCCAAATCTCTCTTCATCCACCAATTTTACATACCTATGAAAGAAAAAACACAGTAGCAATCTTTTGTGCTTAATCATGCAAATACCATTTTATCTTAACTATGCTCAGTTTTATTACATTGTTTTTAACAAAAGCATTCAGTAGGCTCTTGACAAGGAATCCCTTACATACTGGGGAGTCAGAATCCTAAACCCATCCAGGACCTGATGGAAATCAGACAAGTTTTGGCTTAAATGTTCCTGATCAGCATTGTCGATCAGTTGGGGAAAAAAGTTTTAGTCATCATGTGCCATAGATCTGGAGGGTTTTGAAAGCAAGAAAATTTTGAAAAATAAAAAGGTAGTCATAATCTTTGTAAATTTAAGTTCCTAAACACTACACTACCTTTTAATAGTTCAAATAATTCACCTACCTTTAATGAAAACTGCATTACTTTGTGGACACCCTTCTTCTGGTCTGTATGGTATTAGAGATCACTGGCACCATAACCTTTTGCTCATTTTAAGAGCTAGCCTAGAAAATATAAATCCCAAAGAAAAGAATTAAGAATACTATTTAATATACTATTATAATAAAAACCTTGTTGAAGCTGGTGTGTCAGGAAAACTGGCAAAGAATAGTTAGGATCAACATGGTCGATCTGATGGGGAAAAAAGTTTAATCATCATACACACCAGTGTTAAAACCTCTAGTTTATATTATAGCACTTATATATTCTTTCCTAATAAACCAAAGTCTTAAGACAATAGCAATACACAAGCTATTACAGATGAATGGATATTACTTACCAATCCTCCCAGGGACTGTTGGACAAATTCAACAATCTGATCCAAATCAAATTACTGGGATGAGTATCAAGTCTGAGAAATGATAAGTTGATATGGAGGAGTTAGTTCAATATTGAACACACCCAACTGACAGAACATTTTTAAACACTGATATATCAGAAAAAACTGGCAAAGAATAGTAGGATCAACATAGTCGATCTGATGGGGAAAAAAGTTTAATCATCATACACACCAGTGTTAAAACCTCTAGTTTATTTTATAGCACTTAATAGGTGCAGGTGGATTGTTATCTGAGGTGATTTTTTACAGTCACCCACAGCTCTAGCATATATTCTTTCCTAATAACCCAAAGTCTTAAGACAATAGCAATACACAAGCTATTACAGATGAATGGATATTACTTACCAATCCTCCCAGGGACTGTTGGACAAATTCAACAATCTGATCCAAATCAAATTACTGGGATGAGTATCAAGTCTGAGAAATGATAAGTTGATATGGAGGAGTTAGTTCAATATTGAACACACCCAACTGACAGAACATTTTTAAACACTGGTATATCAGAAAAAACTGGCAAAGAATAGTAGGATCAACATAGTCGATCTGATGGGGAAAAAAGTTTAGTCATCATATATACCAGCAACAAGAACTCTAGGAAAAAAAGAGATCCTTGGCTTCTAAAACTACCTGCCTCTAGAAGCGAGACATTTGCAAAGTGCTATTACTAGGGAAATTTGCTAGGCTGCCAGTAAGTGGGTTTGTGGTTCTGGGTAAATCCCTCAAGCTTTATGATAAATCACTTGTCATCCTATACACTAATTAAAATAGATTTTAAAAGCAACTTATAACACCTTCACATGCATTTAAGAACTGCCTAGGAAATGCAGGTGACTCATTTCTACTAAGCTTCCTTCCAACTTCCAGAAAATTCCACTCTATTAAGCCTTTTCCCAAGCTCTCAAAATTCTAGGGCCTGCCTCTGTTGACCATTTCCTATACAGCTCACATGTGCTGTCTCCCCTACTAGACTGAATTCCTCAGCCCCAAAGGCTGCTTTTACCTTTCCTTATATTCCTGATAAAGGTAGGTATGGGGAAAACAATGGCAGTTCTAAGAGTGGTTACTATGCCAGGCACTGCTTTAAAAATTGCCTCATTTGACCCTAGAACCCTCATTTTGCAGATGAGGAAAACAGAGGCTAAGTGACTCATCCACAAAGTTTTTAAATGTTTGAATCTGGATTTAAACTTAAATCTTGCCGACTTCAGGCCCAATGTGACTAAGCAGATACCTCTAACACAGACAGACTGGACACACTGTTCTTAATAAGTGTTTATTGACCGACAATATACTTTTTTGTCCTGTAGTTTTCATTTATGATTTGAAATAGTCCTGCTTCAGGAGCTTACCCACTGAGGTGAGCAAGCCCGTCAAGAGGAACACTTCTACTCTGACCAGAAAGTGGCATTATTATGGCACATTACACCATCTTCTGCCTCAATAAGCCCTTCAGCTAATAGAACTGGAGGAAAAAGCCATCTAGAAAGATCAAGATCCCCTTCGACTCCGGAGAGCACCTTGAGATAGATCATTTGTACTCTTCCAGGTTACAACGAACCTCACATAAAAAATAATCTCGGCTTTAGTTCAAAACAGTTACAACTACAGACTTACAACTGCTGACTTTTCTGCCCAAATTCTTGCTCACCTGATAAGGTCTCAAGAGAAGCCGGCACGGGGTCGTGGTGCCCGAACCCCTACGTCTCCAAAATGCCCAGACCGCGGCTCCCTCTTCCTTCCAGAAGCAGTCCTGGGAAATAAAAAACAAAAAGATCGGACAAAGTCCTGCTGAGGCCACGTCAGGCGTGACCCGAGTTTCCCGGCCTGGTGCATCAGAACTAACTGGCAAAAATTCAAAGCTATCAGCAAGGTCGATCTGATGGGGAAAAAAGCAGAGTCATCACTTGCACCAGTTTAACTACAAGTCGCCGTCGGGGCCCCCAAGCAGGAAGCCGTCAAAGCTTGCCAGGCTTTTCTGGCAACCTGGGCCACGCGAAGAGGCACCGGATTGAGAAACTGACATTAGAAAGGAGAGCCAGGCTGAGAGTTCAGACAGCAGGCTTCCGAGGTCTGCATTCTTTACATCCCACCATCAAAGGTCCGTCTTGCTCTGCTCTTGGCCCCGCACACTTCCCCGCCACCACGCGGGCTGCAACAACGAGGCAGCCCGGATCAGGCCTCTGCACCACTGGGGAGCAAAGCGCCTTAATACGGAAGCTGAGCCAAGGGCACGTGGGCCCCGAGCATGGGGAGGGAGGGGGAACGGGTTCAGAATCGTGTAGTGGAATCCTGGAAGATACATGAGGAATCGAACTTACCATCATGGGACATTCCAGGACCACGACAGCTCCGGATGGAAGACAAAGCAATGTGCTCTCCCAGAAATCGGAGACGAAAAAGAGGAAGAGTGGCCGAGGACCTCCTTTTTATAAAGCAGAAATACTCCGGCGCCTGCATCTTACGTACATCCTGGACCCGCATGGCTCTCTGGGAAATGTAGTTTCCGGACTTAAGGATGCTGCAGGGTGATATAAAAAGTCCAGCAGCGGTTGCTAAGTGTTGATGTTGGTTGCTAAGGCCTGATCCCGCCCCGGCCTGACCCTCTCCCAGGTCCGGCCGGAGTGGAGTCTCCGCCATGTTGCTCTCGCCTTTTTTTTTTTCAAACCCCGAAGCTACCAGGGGTCTGGGCCCGTGGGTGCTCCCTCCCTCCTCCCCACCCTCCCCCACCCAGGGCTGCATTTTCAGTGGCTGGACCGAGCGCTGCCCTCGGGGCCAGGAGGACAGTGCCCGGGCGGCCCACTCCTTGGCCCCCAGGGCCCTGGCCCGGCCCCGAGAGTTTCCTCCGCCTTTGGGGGAGGGAGGCGGGTCCAGGCCGTGGGCCCCGGATCCTCGCCCGGTTCCAGCTCCTCCCTCCAGCCCTCCCTCGCTCCGCCCGCCCTGCCCCGGCTGTTGGGGAAAGGAAACTGAAAGTAGAGCCGGGGCCGGGCGGGGCCGGACTGATCTGGGCCCTATTCCGAGTCGGAGCTTGACCCGGAGCAGACAGTGGTGGCGAAGGGAGCGCCTAGAGCCCCGGTGAGTGTCGGTCCTTTTCCCCGCGCCAACACTGGCTCCCCAGCATCCCTCCACTGGCCCCCAGCATCCTAGCACTCGGCCGATCGTTTGCCGTTCTGCTTTTCCCCAACCCCTCCCCCCCGCCCCAGTCCCCATCGTCACCGGGCTCCCCGTCTTCAGCCCTAGTCCCTATGTACCACTGCCCCCAGGAATTGACATCCCCTTCCTCAGCCAATCTTTAGCGACGTTTCCGCCACTCAGGCCCCAGGACCCTGCAATTATTACCGCCCCTCCCCCCCAATCCTCGCCTCAAAACACCAATCTTCCCACCTACTTGTCTTTCCTCTTAAACTCCCTCTTATGTCACCCTGATCATCAGCGGATTCGTGTAAATTCTCATTCCTCCTCCTCCTGCGTCTTTCCTTCCCCCCTTTACATCTAAACCTTTAAACCCCCCCACCCCGCTTCCCAAGCACCACCTTTTTGTTGTTGTTGTACTCCCTCCTGGCTTCCCCTCCTTCTATCCCCTGCCTTGACCCAGCTTTGGTCTCCACCGCCCGAGGAGATTTGTGTTTTGGGGTTAGTATTTTTAAACAAGACGGAGGACGCGTTTTCCCCTCAAAAACAAAAGCTGAGGCTGTAGCCTGCATTGTGAGGCCCGGCTTGATGGAGAGCAGAAGGGACTGGGAAGGAGTCCCCAAACGTTATTCCCAGGCTGGTGGACATCTTTGTGATGAATGCCCCTCCTCCAGATCTGTAATTTCTAGCTAAAGTAGCCAGTTTTCAACCGTGAAAATTTTAACTGCCTATCAGTGAAAGGTATAAATTCAGAAAGCTGTTGTCACACCCCCACCGTTTGGGATAAGCTTTTATTTAGCTCTCACTTGGTGCTGTCGGTGCCCAGCCGGGCTCTGGGGATCGGGAGATCCTGAAAGCCTAGGCCCTCAGGGCGCTTACATTCTAATAAAATGGCTAACGGGGAGGATTTCTGTGGTGAATAGTCCAGCGGATGGGCCCTAGGTGGGACAGGAAAAAACCTCTTTAAGAAGGTGAGACTTAAGCTGTGGAGCCGGAAGGGAGGAGGGGAGGGTGATCATAACATTACAAGAAAGAGTCTAATGGAGGCCAGTAGGATCTCCCGTTGGAAAAGTGAGTGGGGGGGAGGGAGAGATAAAAGTATAAAAAGAATGGAAAGGGGGAGATGGATCAAATCCTGAAGGATTTTAATAGTTGACTCTGGAGGTAAAGAGGAAGTCTAGAGTTTATTAAGTAGGGAGATTTAATGGGCAAGCTTATTTCGCAATCACAAACTTTTAGATTTAGGACTCTACCCCAAGAGGTCTTCCTCTTCCAATAATGGCTGTCATATAGAAACCAAATAAATGAAAGATGAGGCAAATTTCTAATTCAAGAAAAAACCAATAAGAGATCTCAGGAAAAAGAACAGAGTACTTTTGATTTCTGAAATACTAATTTGCTGTATAATTATTTTTTGTCATTTTCATTTGTAAAGAGCTGAAAATCTGAATTGTGCTGAGTCCAAGCAAGCACATGAGGCTAATTACTAATTGAACAATATACTCTATTAACCTGTGCTTGGAGGATAACCCTACCCAATTATTCTGTGCTGGCTCTATCTGGTGTAGACCCAGAAGTGAGAGTGAGAGGGTGGAGTAGGACAATCGGGATCATTCTTTGGCTGTGGAGAGAGAGGAAGGAGGTGTGGAGATTGCTAGATCTAATGGCCTGACTGCGACCCCAAAAGACTAATAAAGACTTTTGCTTCTCCTGACTCTAAGATATCCAGGTACTAATGAGATCATTACATTCATTTACCTCCAACTCTTCATGACCTCATTTGGGTTTTTCTTGGCAAAGATACTGAAGGGGTTTGCTATTTCCTTCAACTCAGTTTTACAGAGGAGGAAATAGAGGCAAACTAAGGTTAAGTGGCTTGTCTAGGGTATGACAGTATGACTGTATGACAGTTAGCACGTATGAAGCTAGATTTGAACTTGGATCTCCCCAACTCCAGAACTTGCATTCTATTCACTGAGCTACTTAGATGTCCCATATAAAATTTGCAAGGCATTTTTCCTTTGGGGAAAATTTGCTTACTGAATATGGCACTTTAAAATATGAAGAATATGAAGGTAGAGTGATATGATGAATCCATGATGCCAGATAAAGGAATATATAGCCATTTTCTGCAAGCAAAAACATTCTTTTATAGGTGAAGAGAGTAAAAACAATACTTGAGGTTAAGATCCTATATGTAGCATAAGTTTTAAGTGATAATTGAAGAGGATCTTAACACGAAAGAGTAAAGGAAATTTGATCTGCTCAAATAATTTAGTTATAACTTATTTACAAAACACTTTACTGACCCCATCCCTGTGAGATGAGAATTGCCAAGCACCATACCCATTTAAGAAATTTAAATTTAATTTTTAATAGAAGTTTTAAAAATTTAAGAAACAGATTAGGTGTCTTGTCCATGGTTACACAGCTAAGTTTTAAGAGTCATCATCTAATTCCAAATTCAGTAGTACTCTTTCCATTCTGTCATATTGTCTTTACAATAAAATCAGATACTGTTTTAGTTACCTAGTATTTGATGTGATCAAATGATTCCCCATAATTATAACAGAGTTTCTCTTCATTGTATTCTTATAAAATAAATTGAAGCCTTTAGCTAAAGACTGGACCAAAAGTCAAGACTGCTACTTGATTCCTAAGCATTACTGAGAACTAACCTGAACTGATTTCTTTGTAGCAAAAAGCTGATTGAACATCAAATAACTGAAGATATTTTCTGAAATGGATGGCAGGAGACCTGGCCCAGACCCCCCACCAAGGCATTCTAATGTGAACCACAGAGGTAAGCAGGATCTCCTACTTTTAATAGGAACACTATAATAAGAAAATGAAAACTCATTCAGAGAGCAGACCAAAGCAGAATTATTTGTAATTCCCTTTAAATGGAGTAATTTGTTTCATAGTAGCAGCACAAATGACCCCCAAAATTGACAACCCTTCTCAAAAAGATTAATACATGCTACATTTCATCCAAATAGAAACTCTAATTAGAATCAAGAACTGAAGTTAATGGTATTGTCCTATTCACACAGAGTTATTCCCAGATAAGCCTGTTGCTTTATTATGACCCTTTTTACTTGATTAAAATTTCCTAAAAATAAACTTCTGTTTTATTCAAGTATGTTACATGTCACATGAGTTTTGGGTGTGGTATAAATAAGGAACAAAGATTGTCTTTGGGGGGGCAGTAATACAAACTATTAAAAAGGAAAAAAATAAAACTTCACATTGCCACAAAGAAATTTTGGATAACCATAAATAATTTTTAAATGTTATACTTCTTGATGACTGGCTTCTTCTGCCACAAGTTTGAAAAAGAAATATGAAAAGAGTAATAATAGTAAGAGCTTTAAAGTTTGGTTATATATCTTTACCTCCTGGTGTAACCTATATGTCTTTTTAAGGCCACTCCAATCCTCAACATCCATCAAGCCTAATTCCTCAACTGGAAGTATTCTTACCTATTACCAGCACTTTTTATTTCTTTTGGACACATCACATTCTAGTGTGTATTATATTTATCTGTTACATATCCTTATAATCCACAGAAACTTACTTGAATAAACGTATATTTTTATGCCATATCATTCAGCATTTCAACTTTTGTTATGCTTAATTGTATGTTGCATTTTATATTTTAAAAATATTTTGTACCTTTAATTGCAAAATTCCCAGCTACTTTGCACAATCATTTATTTCTCACTAAATTCCTCAGGTAACTCATAATTGAGATTGATGCTTATAATCTTTATTTCATAGAAGCAAATTAAACAGAAAAGCATTAGGTAATTTCATATGTCACAATTCATTTCAAGACTTTGAAATAGACTTTGAAAGGCCTCTGAGTTCTTTAGTCTAAATTGTAATCGAATAGGAATTCCCTCCAATATTGCCAGCATGTAGTCGTCAGTCTCTGTTTGAAATCAGTAAGGAACATCCGATAGAAAACTGCTAGCAACATAGTGCCAGAACAAATGAACAGATCTCCTGAGTTGTGCTGGTTTATAATAACATTTATTAACTGAGTTTATATATTTTATTTGTTTCTCTCGCCATAAGAAAACTACCCTTTACTCCATCAGAATAAAAATTAAAATCTATTTTTAAAAAACAGCTTATTCTTTGTAGTTGTATTGGATGCCTTGACCCGTGTTCTGTTCCAGGGGCCTTTTGCTTACTGAATATTTCCTTTGTGTTCAGGCCACATAGATGGAGAACTACCACAAAGAACAAGAAATTGGACAAATAACCCACCAGTTAATGTTCCAAGAGGAAGAACAGATCTTCCCAGAAGAGATACTAGAGCTAACAACAACACTGTTCCTCGATGGCAAAGAGAAGAAAGGTTTAGTGGCATGGGGAGGAATCCCCATCAAGGAAGGAGATTCCATGGTGGACAGGCTGATGATGAAGCTAGAGGACAAAGAAATGGTCAAGAGAATGAAGCCAGAAGAAGAAATGGGAATCAAGATGGGAGAGACCGAAGACATGCTGAAAATGTCCATTTTCGGAAAGATGCCATGAAATGGCGGAATCCACATCAAAAAGCTGGGGAATCATCTCAGCAAGCTAAGAGAATTGGCTTTGGATTCCTAGAAAGTCTCCTTCAGAAAGATCCCTCAGAAGTTGTCATCACCCTTGCTGCTAACTCTGGATTTAAGGATCTTTTAGATCATACATTCATGAAACCTGGCTTACTTCAGCTCATCTGCCAAGTACTTAAAAAGGCATGTAGCTCTAGAATGGATCGACAGAGTATTCTGCACCTCTTGGGCATTCTGAAGAATTCCAGTTTCCTCAAAGTGTGCCTACCCAGTTATGTGGCAGGAATGATAACTGAGTCTGTTCCTGCCATTCGACATCAGTATCCAGAGCATATTAATAACATCCTCTCACTTCTCCAAGACTTGGTAAGTGTGTTCCCAGCCAGTTCTGTACAAGAAACCTCCATGTTGATGTCCATTTTGCCTGCTTCTCTCAATGCTTTGAGAGCTTCCGGCATTGATATTGGAGAAGAGACAGAAAAAAACCTTGAAAAAGTTCAGACCATCATTGAACACTTGCAAGAGAAGAGACGGGAGGGGACTCTAAAGGTTGACACCTATACTCTGGTGAAACCTCAAACTGCAGAGCATGAAGATAACTATAGAACAATGACTATTTACCCTACATACAATGAGGTACACCTGGATGAAAAGCCCTTTCTTCGCCCAAATATTATTTCAGGGAGATATGAGAGCACTAGCATCTATTTGGATACTCACTTTCGACTCCTACGAGAAGATTTTGTTAGACCCCTAAGAGAAGGGATTTTGGAACTGCTTCAGAGCTTTGAAGATCAGGGTTTGAGGAAGAAGAAATTCAACGACATTCGCATCTACTTTGACACACGGATCATCACACCTCTTTGTGCATCATCGGGTATTGTATACAAGGTACAGTTTGATACAAAGCCTTTAAAGTTTGTGCGTTGGCAGAATTCCAAACGTCTGCTCTATGGTTCCTTGGTCTGCATGTCCAAGGATAATTTTGAGACATTTCTTTTTGCAACTGTATCTAACCGCGACCATGAAGACCTTTACCATGGAATTGTACAACTTTGCTTTAATGAACAGAGTCAACAGCTATTAGAAGTTCAGCCCTCAGATTCCTTCCTCATGGTGGAAACAACTGCATACTTTGAAGCTTACAGACATGTGCTAGAAGGGCTACAGGAGATTCAGGAGGAAGATGTTCCTTTTCAGAAGAACATTGTTGAGTGTGAATCATACGTGAGAGAGCCTAGTTACCTGTTAAGGGGTGGCAGATACGATTTCACACCCCTAATAGATAATTGTTTAGCCAGTGAAATGGGGAAACCATCTCTAAGGAACATTCCAGACTACAGAAGACCAAGAGTTAATGTTTTAGACCATAGCCAATGGCCCTCAAAGGAAGCCCTGAAGTTAGATGAATCACAAATGGCAGCCTTGCAATTTGCTCTTACTAAGGAATTGGCCATTATTCAGGGACCTCCAGGGACAGGTGAAGTTCTGATGTTTTTTTTTTTCTTTAAGCTTTATCATATTAACTATTGGGGTGAATGGGAGGGGTAGTCAGATTCCTAATATATGCCCAAACCATAATTGATCATCTAGAATTGCTCCCCAAGAAATGGTAGAATAATAACATAAGGCTGGAAAGGATTGCTAGATGTGAAGAGATAAGATGTTATAAATCAAATATCAAATCATTAGCATTTGCTATCTCTTACCAAGGGATGCTAAATTATAAATTTGATGATTTTGTCAGTTTTAACTTAAGGGAAAATTCCTATAATAAATACTTACAATCACACTAGTTAAAATATCAGATGCTTTTTAAGAGTTTCATAAGGATTTTTAATAGGCAACTTAACTGATATCCTCTTTGGTTGTACTCTTGTTCCTTGATCCTACTCTACCCCATTAGGAATAAGGATCCTAAGCATACTAGAAACAATTTTTTAAAGATGTTAATCTCTGTATTTTTGTTTATCTTATAGGGAAAACCTATGTGGGTCTGAAAATTGTCCAAGCTCTTCTGACTAATGAGCAGGTATGGCAGATTAACACACGGAAGTTCCCGATCCTTGTTGTGTGCTATACCAATCATGCCCTGGACCAATTTCTGGAAGGTAAATTTTGCAAGACAACTTGTTCTATTCTAGAAAGCTAGTATTGACATTAGCACGTACATGTCACAATTTGTATTCTTTTTCAAAGAGGACCATGACAGCAGAAAAGTGATGTCATGACATGCAAAGGAATTGGATTTAAGTGAGGGAGGTCTGTGCAAGGTCACCAGCTTCAATTCTCCTCCAAGAGCCATCTGGGACCAATGGCAAATTATTGATCAGAATGAGTGGAGATGGCTCCAGATGCAGTGGCAGACTCTGGCCTTTTTTAAGCTCTTTCCCAGGTCTCACTTTGAGGCAAAGAACAGCTTTTTTTATCCAATCCAAAAAACAAAACAACAATGTAATCTGGGAGAGGAAGACACTCAGGATTTCTGGTCAAAAGAGAAATAATTGCTATTTACATTCATTGAGCAACCAAGGCCCAAACTTTGATCCTGTGAGCATGTGCTAGGACCTATTATTGGCCTAACTATGAGAGCCAAAGGTTTGAGTTCCTTACAAAAGAAATCTGGCCCTAAAACCCCAAGATTTCTTGTCAGGTTTTCACAACCAAAATTTATATTTCTTTGTTTAGAATACCCACAGATAAGGGTATAATGCCTTATGTGAGTTGTCCATTTGGACACATATCAGTCTTTCCTTTAAAAACAATATAGAAAAGGTCAGGATTCAGGATTCAAATTAAGCCAAAGTTACCCAGTGTACTACTCATCCAAGACTAATAATTTTGTGATCCTTTTCCTATTATGTTCACTTCTTTCCTCAGGAATATACAAATGTCATAAGACCAGCATTGTTCGAGTAGGTGGAAGGAGCAATAGTGAGGTCTTGAAGCAATTCACACTAAGAGAACTGCGAAACAAACGAGAATTCCGACGGAATCTCCCTGTACATCTCCGGAGGGCCTATATGAGTGTATGTTTCAAATTAAGAAAACTTCCAGAGTAAAAGCTCTTTGGAAAATTAAGTGCTGAAAGTAACTTGTACCTTGTATGTCTCTTAACTGTCTTCCAAAAGTGTGTTACATCAGAATTTGGTTTTAAATGAGTCTAGTTTCTAAACTTGTGCAAATGGGAAAAGCCTGTATATGATTTAAGTGCATGTATTTCTGTTGATTGCTATCTTCTGTGGGCTCAAATGCTTACTTCCACACCAAAGTTCAAAAGTCATGCTCTGTGTCTGTAATTTCTTTGCTTAAGGAAGTCTCCATGAACCAAACCCCCAACAATCTGGCAGCTTTCTGGAACATAAGAGTTAGAGCTGCCTTGCTGCTGAAGTATTCATTGACTTACGCAGGGTCTTAAAAGCCTTTTGTCAGGAAAAAAAATAATAATAATTAAACCAAGGTCTTGCCAGCTCTCTATCCATTATGCTTTATTGTCTCCCCCTGATTTTCTTACTGAATTTAATTGCCTCATTTATTATTGTTTTGGGAGCCTGGGAAAAGGGAAGGTTAGTTTCTAGTTTCAAAGCACATCTCATTTCTTGAGCAGATCATGACAGAAATGAAGCAGTCAGAGCAAGAAATCCACAAAGGAGCCCATCATTTGGAGTGTACCACCAATGGAGTTGTACATGAACGACACCTGCAGAAATACATTGCCCCCCAACATTGGAACAGTTTGATGAATGGACCGGTAAGCCACCAAAATCATCTCAAATTGGTATAAATATCTAGCTTGCCTCATCCCTTCATAATTCTAGAATATGGATCTACCAAGGGAGAAAAGTGAGCTTTTGTTAGTGCTAATTTAAGGACAGAGAGAAGGCAATATTTAAAATCCTTAGTAGAGACTACAACCCATTTCCTCTCGTCATCAGGCTCAATATTGCTGTTTCCCTTTTTATCAGGATGTTGAATGGCTTTATTCAAGGAAGGGTTGGAAGCAATCAATGATCCTGGAGTGGTTGGGTCTGGGTTTTACTGCCTTTACCCAAAGTGTGTCTTCACCCCCCATTGAAGAACCTGAGAATGCAGGTAAGAGACTAATATTAACATAATTTCCAAAGCTTGGTAATGAAATGTGGAGTAAAGAACCAGTAACTGATGAATATACAATCAAGTCTTTCTAGGCTTTATATTAATACCCATCTGCATTTCATAATTTGAAGACTTCCTTTTCCTTCTCATTCCCTAAAGTCTGTTGTCTTACTTTATCAGAAATGGCTTTCTCTCATTTCACCACCACCACTTAATTTACCATTTCTTCTTTAGCTCGGCAAGAAGGGGGGGGTGAAGAGGAAGAAGGTGAGGAGGAAGAAGCACTAATTGAGATCTCAGAAGAGGCTGACTTGATCCAAGCAGATCGTGTGATTGAGGAAGAAGAGGTTGTTAGGCCTCGACAGAGGAAGAAAGTAGATAATGGAGCTGTTCAAGAACTGGCTAAAATCCTGTTGGCTATGAGATTGGACAACTGTGGCCAAGTAGCACCTGAGCAGGAACAGGCAACTGGAGAATGGGAGGTAAGTTTTTTTATGTAGTATCTAGGTCCTCTCAAGAGTAGAACTAAGCAAAGGATTCCCTGCATATTATACTTACTATGAAGAAAATCTAAAACATTTCTTCAGTTTGTTTTTAAAGTGGGAAAAGGGAGGTTGAGCAGTGGGTTGGCTATATTTACTTTGTAAATAATGTGCAGAAAAGGGAAACAAGATACTGTACTGTTATTAAAATATATTGAGGCTGTGATTCTGAAAAACCACTAATTCGGTGGTTGTTGGTGCTTTTGCACATAGACTCAACGTAGTCATAAAAAGAAGATGAAGAAGAAAGTGAAGGTAGAGCTTCGAAAGTTGAATGCAATGACTGAAACCGAAGCTAAGGAAATAGAGGATGTGTGGCAACTGGATCTGAATAAACGATGGCAGCTCTATAGGTATTTTCTTCCAGAGATTTGTTTTTTCCATTTGTTTTTGCCTTTTCCATTTCCCCAGTCCTCAAATGGAATGTTTTTCCAATATTTTTTTCTTCCTCCTCACTCAGATCTCAAATTTCCTCAGTTACAATTGTGATCCTTTCATTATCTCTAGAATAGTAAATCTCAGATACCCATTGCATTAAATTAAGATCCTCAATTGTGGGCTTTAAAACTATCCTCATTTAACTCCTGCTGACTTTATTACCCACAATATCATCTTGTCAGCTTATGTTCTGGCCATTAAGCAAATATGCTTACTTTATATACCCTATTCTTTGACATTCCCAACTTTTCATATGTATGTTTATTAACTTGTTGATTGGAGGTGTTTGTTTGACGCTTCTTCCTATTGAATTAAGCTTCTTCTGGTCCTAGAATTTCCTAGTGTCATAAAGATAGACAGTCAAGTAGACACCTAACAAATATGTTGGCTGAAGCAAGGCTGCAATTTCTGCTTCAGGACCATTCTATGAGCAAATTGCTTACTCTCATCCACTTTCCCTAGGATGTGGTTGCAGATGTACCAAGGAGATATTCGCAGAAAGATCCTGAACCATGAACGACTGTACCAGGCATCAGCCGAAAGAATGGTAGAACTGAAACTGCAGGAGGATCTCTGCATCCTCAAAGATGCCCAAATTGTAGGCATGACAACCACAGGTAAGTAAATATAGAGGAAACCAGCAGCTTACATCTATCCTATCTCTAGAACATAACTGTTACCAAATTAGGAGGACAGAAACTAATTCATCTCTAAAAAAATGCCTTGTGACAGAAAAGGGCTAATATGTAGGAAACTCTCAAAAAATACGAGTTATCCTATTATTTGAAGCTCTGATAGGTTTTAAAAGTCCATATTTAGTCCTAACTTCTAAATTAAGGTATGTACTGTTGTTCAATTGTGTCTGACTCTTCATGACCCCATTTGCTATTTTCTTGGCAAAGGTACTATAGTGGTTTGCCACTTCCTTCTCCAGCTCATTTTACAGATGAAGAAACTGAAACAAACAGGGTCACCTAGCTGGGAAGTATATGAGCTTATATTTGAACTCAGAAATATGAATCTTCCTGGGGTCTTCCTCCAGGCCTTGGAACTTCATCCACTATGTCGCTTAGTGAGGTGTATAGGCAGGCACAAAGGTTGATTCCCCTAATGTTTTCATGTTGCACAAAGCAGTTTCTTTTTTCTCCCTATACTTGAGGTGCTGCCAAGTACCGCCAGATACTACAAAAGGTAGAACCTCGAATTGTCATAGTAGAAGAAGCAGCAGAGGTACTAGAGGCCCACACCATTGCCACACTGAGCAAAGCTTGCCAGCATCTCATCCTCATTGGGGATCACCAGCAGGTAATTCAGACCTACTTTTACACAGCCAATGAGAACTTCTGCCTGAATATTCCTGCATCCCATAAATAATAATGTGCTTCACTTTGTTTTGAAATTTCCTTCTTAACCTCATTAGAGTCTAATCTGAAAAGTGCTGTTTGCCTTTCCCTCTTTAGTTAACTCTACCAATTTATATTAATTTTTTTTTTCTGTAGAGTATATCAATTTGGATATGCTTTGAACCAAATATTGACATGTGTTACATGTTTTTCTCCACTGCCCATAGTTGCGTCCCAGTGCCAATGTATATGACCTGGCAAAGAACTTCAATCTAGAGGTCTCACTTTTTGAGCGGCTAGTAAATGTCAACCTTCCCTTTGTCCGTCTGAATTACCAGGTGAGAAATAAAGGCTTTGGCTAAGAATTTTATATATTTCTTTTTTTTTTTTTTTTTTCTTATTTACTAGGTGAAAAGTGTTAAGATCTAGCCATTAACACAACATTTCATGTGAATTCTTATTGATACGATTCGCAAATCAGTTTTATTTCTCTTATAAGGGGACGAAGCATACCTGATTTGACTACTTGAGAGTCAGGAGTTCTTATTGAACAGCGTGCTTTCTCCCAGGTTTTTCCAACAGCAAGTTAGAATTATGTATCGTAATCTTTGGAACATTTGCCCACTTTTTAGGATTTGTGTCAGGTTTCAAATAACGTAGATGTGTATTTTTTGTTTTTTCAGCACCGCATGCGCCCTGAAATTGCACGGCTACTAACACCCCACATTTACCAAGATCTGGAGAATCATCCTTCTGTTCTCAAGTATGAAAAAATTAAGGTGAGTTTATTCAAACATATTTCTAGAATTATTACTAATAGTTAGGGGACTGTATAATGGAAGAAAATCAACTCTTAAGAGATACAATTCCTTCCAGCTTAATTCTAAATATATTCAGTAGAAAGCATACTTAGCCTTTATTAACCCAGTTGGTCTATATCTTAATAAGATATGAGAAGATTGCAATCAATGCAAAAAGTAGAATAAAAGTAGAGTCAAAGAACTTAATTTTTTTTTTTTTTTTTAAAGAGTCTCTCCCTAGAAATGAGTAGACAATTTATGTCAAAGTTGAGAAAACCACATCAGAAGTGATTAAGAAGAATAAGGTTCTGTACAGCTTGGCTCTACCTCTAACAGGATTTTCTTTTTATTTTCACAGGGGGTCTCTTCTAACCTTTTTTTCGTAGAGCATGACTTTCCTGAACAAGAGATCTTAGAAGGGAAGAGCCACCAAAATCAGCATGAGGCTCGTTTTGTGGTAGAACTGTGCAAGTACTTCCTATGTCAGGAATATCTGCCATCTCAGATCACTATCCTTACAACTTACACTGGACAGCTCTTCTGCCTCCGCAAACTCATGCCAGCCAAGACATTTGCAGGTGTGAAAGTCCATGTTGTGGATAAATACCAAGGAGAAGAGAATGACATCATTCTGCTTTCCCTTGTCCGGAGCAACAAAGAAGAGAAAGTTGGGTTCCTCAAGATCAAAAACCGAATCTGTGTAGCTCTGTCCAGAGCCAAAAAGGGAATGTACTGCATTGGCAATATGGGGATGCTAGCCAAAGTTCCCCTGTGGAGCAAGATCCTTCACACTCTGCGAGAAAATGGTCAGATTGGCAATGCATTAATGTTATGCTGTCAGAACCACCCTGATACACACACATTGGTATCCAAAGCCACTGACTTTCACCAGGTGCCAGAAGGAGGTTGCAGTCTTCCCTGTGAATTTCGCCTGAGTTGTGGACATGTCTGTACCAGAGCCTGCCATCCCTATGATTCTAATCACAAAGAGTTCCAATGTATGAAGCCCTGCCAGAAGATCCTCTGTGATGATGGACACCGGTGTCCATCAGTATGCTTCCAGCCTTGTGGTCTTTGCCAAGTGAAGGTCCCTAAAACAATTCTGCGTTGTGGGCACCAGCAAATGGTTCCGTGTTCCATGCCAGAGTCAGAATTCTGCTGCCAGGAACCTTGTCCCAAGTTCCTGGAATGTGGGCACAAATGCAGCCACTCCTGTGGAGAAGAATGTGTTCGTCTTTGTTCTGAGATGGTCACTGTCAATCTCAAGTGTGGACATAACCAGCAGGTGAAATGCGGCAATGTGGAAGATCTTCAATACGGCTTAACTGTCAAGTGTACCACCAAGTGTAGCACAATTTTAGACTGTGGGCACCTTTGCCCGGGCTCTTGCCACGACTGCTATGAAGGACGATTTCATGAACGTTGCCAGCGTCCCTGCAAGCTCTTACTCATCTGCTCACATAAATGCCAGGAGCCTTGCATTGGTGAGTGTCCACCTTGTCAAAGGATCTGCCAGAATCGCTGTGTTCACAGCCAGTGTAAAAAGAAGTGTGGTGAGCTGTGCAGCCCATGTGTGGAACCTTGTACTTGGCACTGCCAGCACTACCAGTGCACCAAACTTTGCTGTGAGCCATGCGATCGGCCTCCATGCTATGTGCCTTGTACCAAATTGTTGGCTTGTAATCATCCCTGCATTGGCCTGTGTGGAGAACCGTGCCCTAAGAAGTGCCGCGTGTGTCATCAAGATGAAGTTACACAGATCTTTTTTGGCTTTGAGGATGAACCAGATGCCCGCTTTGTACAACTGGAGGATTGTAACCATATCTTTGAGGTGCAAGCTCTTGACCGCTACATGTATGAACAAAGAGATGAAGAAGTGGCCATCAAGTTGAAAGTCTGTCCTATGTGTCAGGTTCCCATCCGCAAGAACCTTAGGTATGGTACTAGCATAAAAAGACGTCTGGAAGAGATTGAGAGGATTAAGGAAAAGATACAAGGCTCAGCTGGTGAAATTACTACCAGGCAGGAAGAACTACAGGTCCTTCTAGAAACAAAGACCACTATCCAACGATTACTTCCTGAGGATTTTCTGATGCTAAAAGAAAAGCTCTCTCAGTCTGATCTGTCTGTGAAAGCCTTGGGTCTAGCTGAAAATCAGATCAGCTTCTATGAGCGTTTGGCCAGTATACGGGAATCGCTGAGCAAGATAGAAGTCAGTGAGAGGGCTGGGGTGAGGATTCGGCTGGAACAAGTCCATAAATGGCTAGCAAAGGAGCGTTTGAGTTTTACCAGCCAGGAACTGGAAGACCTCCAAAGTGAAATACAGAGGCTAACATACTTGGTTAACCTCCTGGTCCGCTGCAAGATGGCAGGAGGAAAGATGAGCAGTTCAGTAGTAGAAGAGGTAGCTACCCTTCGAGAGATCCTAGAGGGTACTTTTAAATTCAGTAAAAGCAACGAGGAACTGGTGGTAAACAAAATGAAAGCTCTGGATGCTGTCCTTCCTTGCTGTGGCTTGGGCATCTCAGACCAAGAGCGGGTACAAATAGTAAATGCTTTGGGCTATCCCCGAGGTCACTGGTTCAAATGCCCCAATGGCCACATCTATGTGATTGGCAATTGTGGGGGAGCAATGCAGAGGCGTAAATGTCCTGATTGTGATGCAGTAATTGGTGGTGAAAACCATACTTTGGAAAGTAACAACCAATTGGCTTCAGAGATGGATGGTGCCCAACATGCAGCTTGGTCTGAAACAGCCAACAACCTGTTGAACTTTGAGGATATCCGCAGGTTGATCTAGGAAGATGATTTCCTATTACCTTTTCTTTCCTTCTCCTTCAGCCATAGCCAGGCTGGGCTTGGCTCCCTGAAGAAGAGACTGCTATTTCTGACTTCCCTGAAATCTTGGCATTCTACTGATCCATTTAGGACTTTTCCAATGTTTGTTCCTAGAGTTAGTCCTGCGCTTAAATCAGCACTTTACCTCTAATCGAGAATAAAATTAATAGACAAGATTTTCCCCTTTTTTTCTCTTATAAGGTCATCCTCCCTGGTGCATGTTTTGGGCTTAAGTTGCTAAATGATAATCTCCTGGCCCTCTCTTCCTGCCTGTTTTAGCTAAATGCTCTCTCTTTGTACAGTGCTTATTATGGCACTAGGCACATGGTAGGAGCTTAATACTTAATGACTGCATTTCAGGCCCCAGCAATGCAACTCAATTTTATCCCAAAGGAGCTATATAGAAGACACTTGTCCCTGAAAGTTTCAACAGAAACATTCTTATATTCCTCTGGGGCCATCTTTGCTCCAAAAGGCAAAGAAGAGAATACAGAAAATTCAAAGTTTATGACCGGGTTTTACACCTAACTTGGGCCTTGCACATGTTCACATTGACCAAGGAGTAACAACAGTAACAAACACTTCCATTGGCCTGAATTTCAAGAAGACAAGAAGCAAAAAAGTTTTTTATTGCAGTTTTAAAAGATTTGGAACCAAGGCTGCCTCATAGGGCATGCCTTATTCATGCCTGAGGAATAAAATTGACATTCAGTAACCAGCAGCATCTACTTATCAAAGTGTAACCCTTTCATCTATCCTTCCTATATCATGGCTTGTGCCTGGGTGGAGCTTTTAGCATGCCTCCGATGTCTGCAGGCCCATAGCCTGGTGTACTGAGTATGGCCATACTCAGGCCATCTGTCCTGCTTAGGTGTTGCCTCCACGGCATTTGTTCCATAAAAGACATAGATTTCTCAGGTCCTTTCTACTGTTTGCAAGCAAAATTCCCCTACCTTATGTATGCGTTCCCTTTTTGTCTTTACTATGCACTTTAGAATATGATGCCAATTAATAAAGCAAATTATTGACAAAAATAAATGCTCCATATTTCTTTCTCATAAATTGCTGTCATTATGCTCTGTTGGCACATCTCCTTTTATAGGATAAGTCAAAAGATTCTTGCTGTTCTGTTTCCCTTTATAAAGCTAACTTTATCTGTCTAGAACCTTTATCACATCTTTCTCAGGCAAGAATAGTATCCTCAATCCCTAAATCCTCTTCTTAGGAGAATTATGGTACAAATTACCCACAATTTTTTAAAAATGCAATTACTGTTTCAGTTGAGCTGATATCCTAGCCAGGAAGTGTTAAGAATGTTTTTGTCTGGCATACAAAGAATATATTACAACAAGACTTTAGGGTAATAATGCTCAAAGAAAGATCAGTTATTTAAAAATAAATACAAACTACTGAGACTTTTAATAGAGCTTTTAAAAAGGATTTTTATAATCAAAGAGAACAATGCAATTACATTTCCCTACATAAAGGATTAAAAGTAAAGTAGTATTTCTTCAGGTTACTTCCTCCTCTTGTATCTGTGGAAAGAAAACAACAGAATTATAGTCATATATTACTTACTGAAAGAGGGGCCAAGATCTTAATCATATCACCAAGATGACAGCTTTTACCTGGATTTAGATTTAAAGTTTCCTCCTTTCTTTGGGTGTAATCCCATCTGTTTCCTTTCTTCAAAGGTGGGGCTGTGATCAACATAGCAGTCAAACAGGATGTTAAGTACTGGACAATTTTCTTTTCCTGACAGTTGTTCCCAATAGTGCTCCCACTCTCCCCCCCCCCCCCAAAAAAAAAAAAAAAAAGCAATCTTCATGCACTACTGCAAGAGAGAGAACATGTCTTTTGGAGAAAACTCCATAAAGAGTAAGCTTCTCTCCTCAGCTTGTCTTTGTAGTACATTTACAGGAAAAACTATTTCTCATTTCTAGATAATCAAAATGGATAATCAAAGAGATTAGCTTTATAGTTCTAAATTTTTAGCTACTTTTGCAAATTATGTCAAATTCCAACTTGCAGACTCAACATGAGCACAGTAGTAAATAGAGTTAAATTTAGGGTTTTGTATGATTCCTGAGCTTTTGGCAGCTGTCATTCTACTCTACATTTTCATTAAATATATCTAAATTTTAACTAATGCAGAATATATATATACATAGTATAAATAATTGTATATGTGATTTAAAATCCTACCCAGCTCGATACTGTTTCAAAGCCTTCTTGCTAGTGTTGGTAAGTTCCTCATCAAACACAGATTTCTTCACCTTCTTTTGCTTCCTGCCTATAAAGGGAAAGATTAAGTTAGTACTTTGTACCCAGTACCTTGAGACAAATTTCAATATGTTTTTCATTAAGTTCCTAGATGCTCAGTCCACATTTATGTGGTGGCATTCTAGTTGGGCATGAAACAATATTCTGCCTGATTTATCAAGGATCAAAGGAAGAATGACTCCTATTCCAAAAAATAAATGGCCACTCTAACCTGATCATTTACCCTTTTTACAAGCTGTAGTAATACACCAAAGCCTGAAATTACACAATGTTTCTCTACCTGGGGCTGAGGCTGGCTCCTCCTCAGGCATGGCTCGTGCTCTCTTGGCCCTTCGATTCCTCTTAGCCAATCGCTCAGCGAACATCTGTGACTTCAGAATCTCAAACTGAGACCTTTCTTCTGGCTGTTAAGGGTGAATGAAATATGAATAAGGTTCTGGATACCAGTAACCCACCACACTTTCCACAATTCAGACATTCAGACTCACTGTCATTTCCCCCTTTTTCTTGGAATCCTTTATAAACTTCTTCCTCTTTTTTTTCCCCCTCAAAGCCAAGTCAAACTCTTGTAGGGCCTTTGCAACTAAGGAAAGAAAGAGGACACAAAATTCAAGAATTGTTTTCTAAGCAATAAAATTTCTATATTAAAGTGAGTCAACAACCACAAAGTAAAAAGCTCTGCTTTAAGGAAAGTCCCTGATTATAATTTGTAGATTTTCATTCTCTTATTGAAAGAGTGACTAACAATCTTAAAATATATCAGCAGAGCCTAACACAACTCACTTTTTTCCTTCTTCCTCTCCTCTTTGTTCTGAAACCAGGTCCGTTCTGGTTCTTCATTCCCTTTTTCTAGGAGTCGTTTTGCTGTATTTATCTGTGAGAAAGTCAAAAAGTAAAGTACAGAGCATGTCTTTCAAGATTGGTGAACTGGCCACCAATAAGGAAATCTGTTTTAGCACAACCATCATTCCACAAAATACCATCAATGAAGAGAGTCTGAAACCTAAGATGGTTTCTGATCCCATACAGATATCAAACTTCCTACACGAGACGAAAGTAGAACCAAAAAATTTAGCTTCCCTGGCAAAATAAAAGAGCCATTTCCTATTGCTGCTTACCTGAGCTTCTGAGTGCTGCATTTCCTTCTCCTCAGCCTCTAGTCTTAGGACTGCATATACATCTTTCTCCATCTTCTCAATCTTGTCTCGGAATTTTAATATTACATCTAAGGAGAATGAGAAGAACTAAAATTGCACATAATCATAATATGTTTTGTGTGTGTGTGTGTGTGTGTGTGTATGTAATGTTGTAAGAGCAACAAACAAATCAAGAGATGAAGAGGCTATAAGGTGACCATTAATGATGCATAGAAATGGCATAAAAGGAATCATTAAGGATATAACTAGAAAAAAAGAGCTAGGTCATTCATATAGTAAGAGTAAGGGACAGACGGATGACCTGAGTGATAAACAGGTATTTATAACATTCTAAAAAACCAAAAGAACCTCTTATGGAAGACAGATTTATACAGGATGAGAAGGGCATAGATGGTCTATGATCTATATCAGTGAAGCATTATACATAATGATAAACTCACAGATCCATATAGGTAAACTTAAATGAAGGCTAAAAAGGATTTAAGAAAAACCCAAGCACTTTTTTTGCACTAACAGTCAAATTTCTCAGCTAGGAGAGAGGAAGAACTCCTGATGGAAAGATTTCCAGGGCACCTACCTTGAGGAAGGATCCTGGCCTTCACAGGTGCTTTAGCTGATTTCACTATCTCCTTTAACATCTTACGCTCCTCCTCTCCCACCAGGGACACAGAGCGTCCAGCCCTGCCAGCACGTGCTGTTCGGCCTACGCGGTGCACATAATGCTTGATGGTGTTAGGCATTGTAAAGTTGATGACCTGGAAGGAAGAAATTTAGTATAATAGAGGCAAAGTCAGTCTAAGGGGGACTGAGAAACAAGAAAAAAAAAAACAAAAAAAAACCATTTCCCAAGCCAGTCACAAAATTTCATTCAGGAATATGGGAAAAAGATTGCTTGTCTCACTGTTTTGACACCTTCGATGTCTAGTCCTCGGGCTGCCACATCTGTGGCCACCAAGATGTCGATCTGTTCATCCTTGAAGCGCCTTGAAATGAAGAACAAAAAGGATCAGAGTGGCCCAGCAAATGTTGAAATGGAGAGTACTAACCAGTGGAGAGCACAGTTAGAAGACCTTAATTTTTGTTTCTACTTCTGATATTGAGACTTTACATCTTAATGAGAAAGTCTGCATTTCCCCATTCTACTTAAGGAGGCTTAAATGAATTTTGTGAAGTTTCTGGGTTCATTTCCAAGACACTCCATATCTTTACCTTAGGGCTTCCAGACGCTGTGTCTGAGAGAGATTCCCATGCAGCTCTCCCACCTGCAGCCCCATAAGCCCTAGAAGAATGTGCATACGATGAGCCTGTTTTTTGGTCTGGGTGAAGAGCATCACATGGTCTGTAAAAGTTCGTGTCAAAAGAGCTGAAGGGAAGAGAAAAGTCATGAGCAGAAGATGGTCATCACTATCATCCACCTACCCAAACCCAAAAAAGCAGGAGGAAAACCTCCTCCACATCTTTCACTGTGTTTCCTCAAGTCTCACCTGACACAATGGCTTCCCGGTCTCCTTCTCGATTAGGTCGGATTCGAATGAATTCCTGCCTAAGGAATGGAGCTACATCTGTGTTGCTATTCACAAAGATCCGGACAGGATTCTTTAGTGAGACAGAGGCCAGATCTTTCACCTGCCAGGCATGAAAAAATCTAGCTCATTTACAAAACAAAGCAGGATCCCTTCAAGACAACCCTTCAGCGTTATGGAATATTATTGCTCTGTAAGAAATGACCAGCAGGAGGAATACAGAGAGGCTTGGAGAGACTTAAATCAACTGTTGCTGAGTGAAATGAGCAGAACCAGAAGATCACTATACACTTCAACAACAATACTGTATGAGGATGTATTCTGATGGAAGTGGAAATCTTCAACATAAAGAAGATCCAACTCACTTCCAGTTGATCAATGATGGACAGAAATAACTATACCCAGAGAAGGAGCACTGGGAAGCGAATGTAAATTGTTAGCACTACTGTCTATCTACCCAGGTTACTTATACCTTCGGAAGCTAATAATTAATGTGCAACAAGAAAATGGTATTTAAGCACATATATTGTATCTAGGTTATATTGTGGCACATGTAAAATGTATGGAATTACCTGCCATCGGGGGGGAGGGAGTGGAGGGAGGGAGAGGATAATTTGGAAAAATGAATTTAAAAAAATATAAAAAAAATAAAATAAAATAAAAAACTGGTATTAATAAAGCATCTTATAGTAAAAAAAAAAAAAAAGACAACCCTTCAGAATGCCAACCTGCACATATACACAGTTAGATGAAAGGGAGAGGCTCACCTCATCGGTCATAGTGGCTGAGAAGAGCATGGTCTGGCGGTGGTGTGAGCACAGCTGGATGATTTCCTTCATCTGTTCCTCAAAATACTCATCGAGCATCCTGGGAAAAGAAGATGAGCATGAGACACAATGAGCAAGAGGCCCAAGACATCAGAGGAAAGCTGGGCAGGGAATATTCAAATACAAGATCTCAAATGTGAATATTAACATTCAAACAAGATACAAATAGCAACCACACAATAACTGACTGCTTTCTAACAAGATGGTTATGACAGGGTGTCCTGACATGGTGGCTTTGTTTAGTTTCCTTTACCAGCATTTAGCTAGGGTGGTAAAAAAAAAACAGTGGCAAGTACAAAGGACAGAACACAAAGGAAATTATTTAAGAAATATGATTTGGGGACAGCTAAGTGGCACAGTGGATACAGCACCAGCCCTGAAGTCAAGAGGACCTGAGTTCAAATCTCCCCTCAGACACCTAACACTTCCTAGCTGTGTGACCCTGGTCAAGTCACTTAACCCCAATTGTCTCCACAAAAATTTTTCTAAAAAGTTATCTGAAAGGCAATCTGGAAGTAAAGTTGTAAAAGTATACACAACCAATGCCCACAATTGGATAATACAAAAGAATACTACAAAGAAGGATGATAATAATTATAAAAAAGCAACCCTTCCTGTATAGAAATAATCCTTACTCTGCTATTTTTAATATCAAGAGACCATAAACAATATCAGTTTCTAGGTATTGTAAAAAAGCCAAACTATGGCATATGAACATAATGGAATATTACATTATATAAAAAAATTTCAACAGAATATGTTTGGGGAGGGGTTTTTTTGGTCAGACCTGAGACTTTACTGATATAAGGAATTGCTGGTACCTCATAAAGGTACTAACAGCAAAAAGTCAGTCTAATATGCACGGGAAGTCAAAAAATAAATTTTGACACAAACATATACAGGTACTATTACTTTAATAATATATGTAACTGCATTAGACTACCTAGCATCTAGGGGAGGGTGTGGGGGGAAGGAGGGGAAAAATTGGAAAAGGTTTTGCAAGGGTCAGTGATGAAAAACTACCCATGCATATGTTTTGTCAATAAAAAGCTATAATAATAAAATAATAATAATAATAATATATGTATCTCTTGCTGTTGATAATTCAAGGTTCAGACACATCTACAATCAGTATACTCTCTTATTTTTATTGGGTTTCAAGTTTGTATGTTTTTCTTCTTTTTAAAAACCCTAGTTCATTTTAAAAATATCTATACTAGTTAATGGAAATCAAAATGTTACATGTTTTATTGAAAGTGGGCACTATATCCTAGAAAATAGGGATAATATGAGCTTTGGTTGTTGGTGCAGGTTCTTGGGATCCCAAAGTCACTAGAACCCCATGCTTTCTACTTACCTGTCAGCTTCATCCAAGATGAGTACTTCAATACTACTCAAATGGAAGGAAGGGCAGTTGTGGAGATGGTCAATGAGTCTGCCTGGTGTAGCAATGAGAATATCTGGTCCAGCCCGAAGAGCTGCCTCCTGAGATTTCACATCCAAGCCACCTAAGGAAGAAAAGCCCAGTGAAGTCATGACTCTTTAGAATAGAAACAACATTTAAAAAGCAAAGCAGCTAAGACACTAAATGAGATGCTAGATTAATCAAGGCCAGGAGACTTGCTCTCTCATCCTTCATCCATCCCAGTTATCAACTATCATATAATTGATTCAACTTATATAGTTGTATATATAGTTATATGTAAATATAACTACAATATATAGTCGTATAAAAAACTAAAGTAACACCATCTAGAATAATTAATAAAGTTGGCAACCTTGGTAGGATTTGAGTTCTGGAAGTTTAAGAAGTCCATACTTTAGAAAATAATGCCAAAAGCAATCTTTCCTTAATGGTAGTAACAAAAAAATAAGAATAAGAGGAAAAAGAAGTTCTTTGGAAGAGAAAGAATCACATCTTTTTTGTATTTATACTAAACATTGGACCACATAGTGGTAGATACTTCATTAACAAATACAGAGAAATAATCTAGAATTTCATTTTAATATGTTTTTAGATTTTAACAGGCAACTTACCCACTGCAAGGCAAGTGGTAACAGTACTAAACTGGGCCAACTGCTTGGTGACAGAGTGTACTTGAATGCCTAATTCTCGAGTGGGAACTAGCACAAGTACACGAGTTATGGGAGCTTGTCGGGGTTTATAGATAAGACGCTCCAAGACAGGAAGGGCAAAAGCAGCTGTTTTACCTGAAAAGAAAGATGATGATGGAAAATATATAGAAGGTTGAAGAGTGATATAGACTTACTTAGAGTGTATGTTGTTCTGCATCTGATAACAGGAATGTTTCTTGATAAGGGCAAAGAGCATCAAGTCTTGATATTTCACAATAATTAAAAAAGGAAAGATCTAGATAATACAAAATAACCTAAGAAAATTAATACTTGACTCCCAAATGCAGTTAAAAACCTACTTTCTTTCTCATATATACCCCTTATATTATGGATTCAATGGCCTTCCCAATTTAGTGCTATTAGAAACTGGCTGGTTGCAATTAAGGGAAAGATTAAAGAGGGTAATGAATGAAGTACTACTAATCAAGAACTAACTACAGCTTATAAAACCATATAGATTCAAGTAAAGCTAGCTCGAAAACTTAATTTGTATGAAAATCTGAATATAACATAACACTGTTATAACAGTAATAATAATTAAAATAGACTGACATTTATATAGCACTTAATAGTTTGTCAATTTATCCACATTATTTCAACTAATCTTCACAACAATCCTATGAAAAAATACTATTACTATCCCCATTTTTAAAATAAGGACATTTAGAAGCAGTTATATTTAAAATAAAGCAGTTATATTTGAACAAAAGCAAATGTTTTTAATTTTTTATATAATTTTTTGGGGGAGGGTGGTCCTTTCAAAGAGATGTGACTAGAAATGTGACTCACATTCAGATGAATATTTTCTCTCTATATAAGTTTTACACTTAAAATCAATACTGATAGTTAAGTGTAACACTAAAACAGCTTAAGCTACCAAATCACATGCATCAATCAAATGAGACCTCTAATTTTCTTACTAAGACCTCACTCAACCTATTTTTTTCTCAAATCTTTTACCTGTCCCAGTGGCTGCACAAGCACAGATGTCCTTCCCTAAAAGTCCCACAGGAATGCAGGCCTTCTGGATAGGAGTAGGTTGCTTGAAACCCATAGTTGTGATAGCCTGAGGAGATACAACTAAGTTAGACAGGAAAATGAATATTCCCATAAACTACATTATTACAAAAAACAAATACTTATACCCTACCCAAAGCCAACCTCTTTTAGTCATGCTTATAGCACTCAAAACAGCCTTATACCTTCAAAAGAGGCCGAGACAGATTCATGTCCTGGAATGTGAGGTTTTCATCATACTGAGAGCCATCTTCAAAAAAACCTGTTTCCTACAGAAAAAAAAAAATAGAAGGCTGAAATCAGCAACCAGTAAAAGTAACAGCAACCAGTAATTTTCACAAAAGTAACAATATACAAGCCAGATAACCCCTTCATGATCAAAAAGTCTTCTAGGATTTGGACAGAGCATCAGAATTTCCCAAAGCCATGATCACCTTCTCTCCTTTCTTCTGTTTCTTCGTTTTCTTCACTTTCAGTGTATCTATAGAAGGAGGACAGTAATAATTATGTGGCATATCTCCTATTTACTGTTATTCCCTGCATACTAAGACCTGGAATAGAATTCAAGGGCTTTTTAACCAAACTTCATCTCAGTTTATGTTTTCAAACAAAGAAAGTATCTTATAAATAAATGCATAAACCAGCTGGAAAAGATTTAATAATAGGGGAAGGAAGATGGCTCCCAGAAAACCATTGGATACAGAGCAGAAAGCAGATTCCAAAAGAAAACATCTTAATACAACAAGAAGCAGATAAGAGAGAAAGTCCATAAGAAACAGGCCTTCTCTTTTCTATTTATTTTACAGAACTGCACAACATAACATTTACCTGCTTTGGTGAGAATTTGTTCATCAGCTGATGAATATTCTGATTCTGATTCTTCATCTTTTGTCTCTTCTTCATGTTCCTTACACTCATCTTGGTTTTCCTTCTCAGAACCCTCATTTCCTTCCTTCTCATCTTCTGTTTTCCCAGATTTGGCTTCTTTTTCCTAAGGAAGAAATCAAAACTTTATATTCACAGGAAAATCCAGAGTTGGATGAAAATAGATATCCAGGTCAACTGTATTATTAGCTATATATGGGTTCCAAATAACTAATAGTACACATTAGAAATACTCTTTGCCCCAACTTACACAAAAAACCCCACACTAAAGCATTAAAGGAAAATTGTGGGATTCTAAATAGATAGATAACAAAGTTGAAGGTTTAACTATGAAAAAAAAATCACAGTGCCCTTCTTTCTCACCTCATTCTTCCGTTTTTTTCGAACTTTCTCAATTTTCTCATCTAGTGTTGTGGCTGCTCTCTACCAAAAAAAGAAAAGTAAAGAAAAATATCTTGTTTGACATAGAATTGTTATTTATGGAAATACAATTATAAAACATTTGAGAAAAATAATGAAAGATATTATAAAGAGTAGTCAATGCTCATTGTTGGGCAGCTTGAATATTAAAAAAAAAAAAAGATGACATAGCATTAAAGAAGATTTATATACATATTTTAATATAAGAATTATAGATGAAATGTCAATCTAACTACCAAGGAAACATTTTATAGAGATAGGAAAAATAATAAAAGCTATTTGAAGAAATAAAAGGTCTAGAATTTCAAGGGAAATAATGAAAAATAACTGAAATTATGAAAAACTGAATTCAGGAGCTATATAGATAATAGGCCAGAGTGAGACATTTTGCCAAACAAGACAACTTAGTTCAGAAGAAGTCATCTATGACATTGGGGTAAGGAATTGGTTAGGAACACAGCATGACATGGCAGCAACACAATCTGTGGGTGTTAAAGAAAACAGCAGCAAAATATGTGCACATATTTAATTTATAACAGATTGCTTGCTATCTTGTGGAAAGAAGAGATAAGAGAAACAGGGAAAAAAATCTGGAACACAAAGTCTTTACAAAAATGAATGTTGAAAACTATCTTTATGTGTATTTGAAAATAGAATACTACTGCAATTTTTAAAAATAAAAAAATAGTAGACAATTTAAAAATATTTGAGTCACCTGACAAAACAAAATCCAGGAACTATATGAACACAATTACAAAACACTTTTCACACGAATAAAGTCCTATCTAAACAATTGGAAAAATGACAATTCTACCTAAATTTATTTATTCAGTACCATGCCAATCAAACTGCTAAAAATTATTTTACAGAGCTAGAAAAAAATAATAAAATTCATCTGAGGGCAACTAGATGGTGCTGTGGATAGAGCACCAGCCCTGGAAGTCAGGAGAACCTGAGTTCAAATCCATCCTCAGACACTTAACACTTACTAGCTGTGTGATGTTGGGCAAGGCACTTAATCCCAGCTGTCTTTCTCCTCCCCCTCATCTCACCTCCCCTCCACAAAAAAAAAAAAAAAAAAAAAAAAAAAAAAAAAAAAGGAAAGGAAAGGAAAAAAAAGAAACAGATCAGTGGAGGATGAGGAAGAAAGACAAAAATGCAAACAGCTTACACTCATTTCCCAGTGTTGCTTCTCTGGGTGTAACTGATTCTGTCCATTCTTGATCACTTGGAACTGAATTAGATCTTCTCTTTGCTGAAGATATCCTTCAACATATCATGAAGATATCTTCAACAAAGAGAAGACTTAACTCAGATCCAATTGATCAAAGATGGACAGAATCAGCTACACCCAGAGAAGGAACACTGGGAAATGAGTGTAAGCTATTTGCATTTTTGTCTTTCTTCCCAAGTTATTTTCACCTTCTGAATCCAATTCTTCCTTTGCAACAACAACAAAAAATTCAGTTCTACACACATATATTGTATCTAGGATATACTATAACACAGTTAACATGTATGGGAATGTTTGCTATCTAGGGGAGGGGGGTGGAGGGAAGGAGGGGAAAATTCAGAAAAGAATGGAGTGCAAGGGATAATGGTGTAAAAAAAAAATTTACCTATGAATATGTACTGTCAAAAAAAAAGTGTTATAATTATAAAATTAATTTAAAAAAAAAAAAAAAAAAGAAGACATCCACTTCCATCAGAATACATCCTCATACTGTATTGTTGTTGAAGTGTATAATGACCTCCTGGTTCTGTTCATTTTACTCAGCATCAGTTCATGTAAGTCTCTCCAAGCATCTCTGTATTCATCCTGCTGGTCATTCTTATAGAAAACTGAGATATTTCACTTAAAAATTTTTTTTTTTTAATTTAAAGTTTTGAGGTCCAAATTCTATCACCCCTCCTGAAATAATAAGCACTTATAAGTTATCCATATACAACCATGTAAAACATTTCTTTATCAGTCATTTTGTGCACTTGGATCCAGCAATACCTCTATTAGTTCTATATCACAAAGAGATCATAAAAAATGGAAAAGAACCCACTTGTACAAAAAAGGTTATATCAAGTCTCTTTGTGGTGGCAAAGAATTGGAAATTAAGTGGATATCCCTTGGTTGGGGAATGCTAAACAAGTTGTAGTATATGAATATAATGGAATATTATTGTCCTATAAGAAATGTTGAGTTATCAAATTTATCGGCATAAAGTTGAGCAAAGTAGCTCTTAACTATTGTTCTAATTTCCTCTTCATTAGTGGTGAGTTCTCCCTTTTCATTTTCAAGACTAACAATTTGCTTTTTCTCTTTCCTTTTTTTAATCAGGTTTACTAAGGGTTTGTCTATTTTGTTGGTTTTTTCATAGAACCAACTCTTAGTTTTATTAATTAATTCAATAGTTTTTTTACTTTCAATTTTAATAATCTCACCTTTTATTTTTTGAATTTCAAGTTTTGTGTTTGTCTGGGGGTTTTTAATTTGTTCCTTTTCTAGCAATTTTAGTTGTAAGCACAATTCGTTGGCCCTCTCTTTTTCTATTTTATGCAAGTAGGCCTGTAGAGATATAAAACTTCCCCTTATTACTGCTTTGGCTGTATCCCACACATTTTGGTATGATGTCTCATTATTGTAATTTTCTTGGGTGAAGTTATTAATTATGTCTATGATTTGCTGTTTTACCCAATCATTCTTTAGTATAAGATTATTTAGTTTCCAATTATTTTTTGGTCTATTTTCCCCTGGCTTTTTATTAAATGTAATTTTGATTGCATTATGGTCTGAAAAGGATGCATTTACTATTTCTGCCTTACTGCATTTGATTTTGAGGTTTTTATGCCTAGTATATGATCAATTTTTGTATAGGTTCCATGAACTGCTGAGAAGAAAGTATATTCCTTTCTGTCTCCATTTAGCTTTCGCCAAAGATCTAACATATCAAACTTTTCTAGTATTCTATTTATCTCTTTGACTTCTTTCTTATTTATTTTGTGGTTTGATTTATCTAATTCTGAGAGTGCAAGGTTGAGATCTCCCACTATTATAGTTTTGCTGTCTATTTCTTCTTGCAGCTCTCTTAATTTCACTTTTAAGAATTTAGATGCTGCACCACTTGGTGCATATATGTTTAATATTGATACTGCTTCATTACTGATGCTGCCCTTTAGCAGGATATAATGCCCTTCCTTATCTCTTTTAATTAGATCAATTTTTGTTTTTGCTTGATCTGAGATGAGGATGGCTACTCCTGCTTTTTTGGTTTTCCCTGAAGCATTATAGATTCTGCTCCACCCTTTTACTTTTAGTTTGAATGTCTCACCCTGTTTCAGGTGTGTTTCCTGCAAACAACATATAGTAGGATTCTGACTTTTAATCCAGTCTGCTAACTGCTTCCTCTTTATGAGGCAGTTTGCCCCATTCACATTTATGGTTAGAAGGACTAATTCTATAGTGCTTGCCATCCTATTAACCCCTGCTTATGCTTTTCCCCTTTCCTTCCCTCTTACCCCCCCTAACCAGTATTAAACTGGTGAACACCACTTGCTTTTCACAGCCCTCCCTTTTTAGGATCCCTACCCCACCTTAAAGATCCTCCCCTTATTTTACCCCTTTTCCTCGAAATGTCTGTATTCCCTTCCCCTTAGCTTACTCCTTCCCTTTCACTTTTCAATGAAGTGGAAGAATTTTCACCATAAATCAAATATGTCTATTGATACACACTATGTTCATCTCCCTCCTTTCTTTCTCTCAGATATAATAGGTTACCTTTGCCTCTTCATAAGATGTAGTACCACCACTTTACACTTTTTTATGATGTAATTCCCTTTCCACCTCTAGTTTTTAAGACAAATTGTACATATGTTCTTTACATATTTTTTTGGCAGAAGTATAGTTCTCAAGATTTCTTTTTACCTTTTTAGAAATCTCTTGAGTTCTGTATTTGAAGATCAAACCTTTTATGTAGGTCTGGTTTTTTCATCAAAAATAGATGGAATTCATTTATTTCGTTAAATGTCCATCTTCTTCCCTGGAAAACGATGCTCATTCTTGCTGGGTAAGTTATTCTTGGCTGCATACCAAGTTCCTTAGCCTTTCGGAATATCATGTTCCAGGCCCTTCGTTTTTTTAATGTGGACGCTGCTAGATCCTGGGTTATCCTTATTGTGGATCCTCCATATCTGAACTGCTTTTTTCTAGCAGCTTCCAATATCTTTTCCTTTGTCTGATGGTTCTTGAACTTGGCCACTATATTTCTTGGCGTTTATTTTAGGGTCCCTTTCAATAGGTGATCGATGAATTTTTTCAATGTCTATTTTACCCTCTGTTTCCAGAATGTCTGGGCAGTTCTCTTTGATAATTTCCTCGAAAATGGTGTCCAAGCTCTTTTTTTCCTCACATTTTTCAGGGAGTCTGATTATTCTCAAATTGTCTCTCCTGGATCTGTTTTCCAGGTCTGTTATCTTTCTAGTAAGGTACTTGACATTCTTTTCAATTGTTTCATTTCTCTGGTTTAGCTTGACTACCTCTTGGTTTCTCCTTGAGTCATTCATTTCTACTTGTTCCAGATGTATTTTCTTCACTCACTTTTTTATATCTCTTTGTAATTGTCCAATTGAGTTTTTATCTTCTATGGAATTTTTTTCCATTTTATCCATTTTATTTTTTAGAGAGCTGTTTTCTTTTTCCAGCTCACTAATCCTGTTTTCCTTGGAGTTGTTTACCTTTTCCAGCTCACTAATCTTGTTTCTCAATGATTTGATTTCTTTATCCACTCTGTCTTTGAATGCATGGGATGACTTCTCCAGGCTCTCTTGCCAAGCTTCCCTTTCCTTTTCCCATTTCTCTTCCAGCTCTCTTGTGAGAGCCTTTTTGATTTCCTCTATGAGATTCTTTTGTATTGAGGAGCAGCTCATATCCCTCTTAGGGGATTCATCTGGGGACAGTCTGTTTTTAGTCTCCTCAGTGTTTGAAGTCTGCTCTCTCTCCATACAAAAGCTGTCAATGGTTAGAGCCCTTTTGAATTTTTTGTTCATTTTGTCAGAGTAGGAATCGAAGAAAGCAAATTGACAAGAGAAACAATAGGTCTGTTTTGGGGGGGATGGGGCTGGATGGTATTAATGGGCTTCCTCTACAGACGGGGGGGGGGGGGGGGGGGGGGGGAGGGAGGAGGGGGGGAGGGCAGCAGAGAGCCACTAACAGAACAGCAATGACTGTACTGAGTCTGTGCTCTGAGGCTCTGAGAACTCCCTGAGTCAGTCCAGGTAGGGGTTGGGGGTCGCTGAGTTCGGATGCTAGCTTTCCGGGGTTTTAATCTTCACCTCCGGTGTTTACACCCTGTCCACTGCTCCTGGCTTGCTGCCAAGACGGAGTATCCACACTGGGGTAAAAGCCTTTTTGCAGAAACGGCAGAGATCGTACCCCTCCCCCTCCAGTCTGAGCTGTGAGAATACCTTCAAAAATATAGCTTGCCCAGATTTACAGAGGAAGAAGTAAGTATTCTAAATAGTCCCATCTCAGAAAAAGAAATAGACCAAGCTATTAACCAACTTCCTAAGAAAAAGTCCCCAGGACCAGATGGATATACATGTGAATTCTACCAAACATTTAAAGAACAACTAACTCCAATGCTATGTAAACTATTTGAAAAAATAGGGATTGAAGAAGTCCTACCAAATTCCTTTTATGACACAGACATGGTACTGATACCTAAACCAGGTAGATCGAAAACTGAGAAAGAAAACTATAGACCAATTTCCTTAATGAATATTGATGCTAAAATCTTAAATAAGATATTAGCAAATAGACTTCAGAAAATCATCCCCAGGATAATACACTATGACCAAGTGGATTTATACCAGGAATGCAGGGCTGGTTTAATATTAGGAAAACTATTAGTATAATTGACCATATTAATAATCAAATTAATAAAAACCATATGATCATCTCAGTAGATGCAGAAAAAGCATTTGATAAAATCCAACATCCATTCCTACTAAAAACGCTTGAGAGTATAGGAATAAATGGATTATTCCTTAAAATAATAAGGAGCATATATTTAAAACCTTCAGTAAACATCATATGTAATGGCGATAGACTAGAACCTTTCCCTATAAGATCAGGAGTGAAACAACGTTGCCCACTATCACCATTACTTTTCAGTATAGTACTAGAAACTCTAGCCTCGGCAATAAGAGCCGAGAAAGAGATTCAAGGAATTAGAGTAGGAAATGAGGAAATCAAATTATCACTTTTTGCAGATGACATGATGGTATACTTAGAGAATCCCAAAGACTCTGCTAAAAAGCTATTATAAATAATTCAGAATTTTAGCAAAGTGGCAGGATACAAAATAAATCCACATAAATCCACAGCATTTTTATACATTAACAACACAATCCAACAGCAAGAGATACAAAGAGAAATTCCATTCAAAATAACAGTCGATAGTATAAAATATTTGGGAATATATCACCAAAGGAGAGTCAGGAATTATATGAGCAAAATTACAAAACACTTGCCACAAAAATAAAGTCAGATTTAAATAATTGGAAAGACATTCAATGCTCTTGGATAGGCCGAGCAAATATAATTAAGATGACAATACTCCCTAAACTAATCTATTTATTTAGTGCTATATCAATCAGACTTCCAAGAAATTATTTAAATAACCTAGAAAAAATAACAACAGAATTCATATGGAACAACAAAAGGTCGAGAATTTCAAGGGAAGTAATGAAAAAAAAAATTAAGTGAAGGTGGTCTAGCTGTATCTGATCTAGAACTATATTATAAAGCAACTGTCACCAAAACCATTTGGTATTGGCTAAGAAATAGACTAGTTGATCAGTGGCATAGATTAGGTTCACAGGGCAAGATAGTGAATAAAAATAGCAGTCTAGTGTTTGACAAACCCAAAGATCACAAATTTTGGGATAAGAATTCATTATTTGACAAAAACTGCTGGGAAAACTGGAAATTAGTATGGCAGAAACTAGGCATGGACCCACATTTAACACCACATACTAAGATTAGATCAAAATGGGTCCAAGATTTAGGCATAAAGAACGAAATAATAAATAAATTGGAGGAACATGGGATGGTTTACCTCTCAGACTTGTGGAGGAGGAAGGAGTTTGTGTCCAAGGGAGAACTAGAGACCATTATTGATCACAAAATAGAAAATTTTGATTACACCAAATTAAAAAGTTTCTGCACAAACAAAACTAATGCAAACAAGATTAGAAGGGAAGTAACAAATTGGGGAAACATTTTTACAGTTAAAGGTTCTGATAAAGGCCTCATCTCCAAAATATACAGAGAATTGACTTTAATTTATAAGAAATCAAGCCATTCTCCAGTTGATAAATGGTCAAAGGATATGAACAGACAATTTTCAGATGATGAAATTAAAACTATTTCCGCTCATATGAAAGAGTGTTCCAAATCACTATTGATCAGAGAAATGCAAATTAAGACAACTCTGAGATATCATTACACACCTGTCAGATTGGCTAAGATGACAGGAACAAATAACGATGAATGTTGGAGGGGCTGTGGGAAAACTGGGACACTGATGCATTGTTGGTGGAGTTGTGAAAGAATCCAACCATTCTGGAGAGCAATCTGGAATTATGCCCAAAAAGTTATCAAAATGTGCATACCCTTTGACCCAGCAGTGCTACTCCTGGGCTAATATCCCAAGGAAATACTAAAGAAGGGAAAGGGACCTGTATGTGCCAAAATGTTTGTGGCAGCCCTTTTCATAGTGGCTAGACGCTGGAAGATGAATGGATGTCCATCAACTGGAGAATGGTTGGGTAAATTATGATATATGAATGTTATGGAATATTATTGTTCTGTAAGAAATGACCAACAGGAGAAATACAGAGAGGCTTGGAGAGACTTACATCAACTGATGCTAAGTGAAATGAGCAGAACCAGAAGATCATTATACACTTCAACAATAATACTGTACGAGGATGTATTCTGATGGAAGTGGATATCTTCAACATAGAGAAAAGCTAATCCAATTCCAATTGATTAATGATGGACAGAATCAGCTACATCCAGAAAAGGAACACTGGGAAATGAGTGTAAACTGTTATTTTTACCTTCTGAATCCAATTCTTCCTGTGCAACAAGGAATTCGGTTCTACACACATATATTGTATCTAGAATATACTGTAATATATTTAACATGTATAAAACTGCCTGCCATCTGGGGGAGGGGTTTGGGGGAGAAAGGGAAAAAATCTGAATAGAAGTAAGTGCAAGGGATAATGTAAAAAATTACCCATGCATATGTACTGTCAAAAAAAAAAAAAGTTATAATTATAAAATAAAATTAAATTGAAAAAAAAAAAAAGAAAAAGAAATGTTGAACAGGGAGATTTCAGAAAAACTTATAAAGATTCACATGAATTGATGCTGAGTATTTTCACTTTTTCACTTTCATTCTTTTTCTTTTATTCAAGTCTTCTTGTACAAAATGACTAATACAGAAATGTTTTACATAATTGTGTATGGAAGAGGGGGTGGGATAAAACATGAAACACAAAACTTTAAATAAAAATGTGTTGGGATTTTTTTTAACTATTAAATCTCAATGGGGGGGGAAAAATGACCTGAAGAAGATCAAGGAGAAGTAATTTAAGAATTATTGGATTACTTGAACTCTATTTCAAGAAATTGTAAAAGAAAACTATCCAAGTATTGTAGAACCAGAGGAAAAAACTGAAATTCCTTTTTCTTTGGTGGGTGGAGGGGTGGCAATTGGGATTAAAAGATGTGCTCAGGGTCACACAGCTAATAAATGTTAAATGTCTATGGTCACATTTGAACTCATGTCCTCCTGACTCCAGAACTGGTTTCTCCATTCCCTGTGCCTTTTTGCTGCCCATTGCACCTTCTAGCTGAAATTTAAAGAATTCATTGACTTTTCATTCCCCCACATTGAGAAGGCAAGCAATTTGAAATAGGTTATACATATGCAGTTATACAAAACATTATTCCATGTTAGTCATACTACAAAAAAAAAAAAAAAAAAAAAAAAAAAAAACAGGCCAAGGGGCATCTAAGTGGTATAATGGATAGAGCACCAGCCCTGCAGTCAGGAGGACCAGAGTTCAAATCTGGTCTCAGACACTTAACACTTCCTACCTGTGTCCCTGGGCAGGTCATTTAACCCCAATTGCCTCAACGGGAAAAGACCAAAAGAAAAAAGGATAAAAAAAAAGTATGCTTCAATCTATATTCAAACTCCATCAATTCTTTCTCTGAAAACGGACAGCATTTTTCATCATAAATCCTTCAGAATTTTCTTGGATAATTGTATTGCTGAGTTAAGTTAGTCAATTGATCAACAAACAATATTGTTGTTAATGTGTACAATGTTCTCCTGGTTCTGCTCATTTAACTGTTCATGAAACAATTATCACAGAACTACAGTCAAAATCATGCTAGATTTAACAACTACTATAATAAGTAAGCCGAGAGCTTAGTATATATGATATTTCGGGAGGCCAAGGAATGAAGATTACAACCAAAAATAAAATATCCAGCAAAAATGAGCATAATTCTTCAAAAAACACAAAAACCCCCGAATATTTAATGAAATGAGAAATGCTGATAAAATGCGTGAGCTGAACAGAAAAAATGGCATTCAAACACAAGACAAGAGAAACATTAAAAAAGTGAACTGTTTCATTCCTACATGGGGAGAAAATACATAACTCCTAAAAAATGTTATCATTAGGATAGGTAGAAGGATTCTACATAAAGAGGAAATACATTTGTGACTTGATTATGTTGGTAACTTGAATAGTTAATGAAAGTAGATTAAGATACATATTTGGAGCAAAACCAGTTTATTAAGTGAACCATAATTTCAATGAAACTAATCACATTTTCTCTGTCAAGTAATGCTAATTGATTTATGGGACCCCATCTGCATCTTGTAATCTTTACTTAAGAGATAAAAATTACCAGACCTGTATTTTTCTGGAAAAGATATAATTTCCCTCAAATTCCCTCAAAAAGAGAGGCAAATATCAAATTCATTTTTTTTAGCCCTTAAAGACAATCAACAGAAATCCTGGAAGTATTCCAGAGGCTAATATGACAGTTAACAACTTTTCCAAATTCCTAATTTGTAATTCCTAATTGTATTTCCTCAATAGTTTCTCCATTTATCCTACTCTCTCTTTCATCCTTTTCATCCTCAAGTGTGTTACCTTTGATACCACCTCCCCCAATCTACCCTCTCTTCTCTCTGCACCATATCATCCCTTCCTTTATCCTCTTAAGATAAACTTTTATATCCAACTAAATGTGTATAACTTCCTCTTTGAGAAAATTCTCATCAGTAAGGTTTATGCGCTCCATCCCCCACTCCCATTTTCCACTCCTCTGTAATAATTCTTCCATAACTTTTATGTCATATAACTTACCCCATTCTATTTCACGCTTTGCCCTTCTCCCAATACATTCCTTTTTCATACCTTAATTTTTTTTTTTAGATAATTATCCTACCATATTCAACTCACACCCAAGCTCTCTATGTATACTCCTTCTAATAACACTAATAATGAAAACTTCTTAGGAGTTGTAAGTATCATTTTCCTTTGCAGGAATGATAACAGTTTAATTTTATTGAATCCCTTATGAATTCTCTCCTATTTACCTTTGTAATGCTTCTTTTGAGTTTTTTTTCCCCTGAGGCAACTGGGTTAAGTGACTTGCCCAGGTTCACACAGCCAGGAAGTGTTAAGTGTCTCAGGACCTCCTGACTTCAGGGCTGATGCTCCATCCACTGCACCACCTAGCTGCCCCTTGAGTCTTGTTATTTAAGTCAAATTTTTTTTTCAGTTGTTTTTTTTTTTTTTTTTAATAGGAATATTCTAAAGTTTATATCCATGTTTGCCCTCGAAGGATTATATTGTTTTGCAGGGTAGATAATTCTTGCTTGAAATCCTATACTCCTTTGACTTCCAGAATCATATTCCAAACCCTCTGATTTTTTAACATGGAACTTGATAAATCTTTTGTGTTCTTAATTGTGGCTCCACAATATTTGAACTATTTCTTTCTGGCTATTTACAATATTTTCTCCTTGACTTGGGAACTCTAAAATTTGGCTATAATGCTCCTTGGAGTTTTCGTTTGGGGATCGCTTTTAGGAGCTAGGTGGTAAATTTTTTAAATTTCTATTTTACCCTCTGGAGCAGAGCCAACAGGGTGGAGAAATGCCAGAAAGCTTCCCCCAGCTTCCCTTGGAAAAAATGCTAAATCGAGCCTCTAAACTCTGCAGTGACAGAACCCACGAAAGACAGAATAAAACAATTTTCCAAGTTAAAATAACTTAGGACTTCAGGAAAGGGCTGTCTCACTTGGGTAAAAGGGAAGTCCAGTGCAGTTGTGCTATAGGAAATCCAGTTGGAGGCTCTGAACCACAACACAGATCAGTGGATGCACCTCAGGCTTACCTCCGTGTGTCAGTGCTCAGCAGACCAGCTGTGAGATCAGTCCAAGCACAGAAGGCAAACTGCAAGCCCCTGAAACCCAGCACAACAGGTCTGCTTAGATCAGGCCAACCTAGTGCAATGGGAAAGTCACCAGCAACACCAGCCCCACTGAGGAAAGCCAATGACAAGGCCTTATCCTCCTGCAAAAAGAAAAAGCTTGGAAGTGTTCCTTGTGCCCTAGGAGCAGAGCTCAGCTTTTAAAAATTAGCAAAAATCCAAAAAAAAAAAAAAAAAAAAGAGTACTGACCATAGCTATGTCAACAGGAAGATCAGAACACAAACTCGGAAGAGGATAACATATCTATATATGAAGCTTCAAAGGGGAATACAAATTGGTTTCAAGCTCAAACATTTTTCCTGGAAGAGTTCAGAAAGGGTTTAGATTTAGAAGAAAAAATGGAAAAAAAAAAAAAAGAAAAAAGAAAAAAAGGAAAACAAGTAAGAGCTATGCAGGAGAAAAAAAAAAGTCAAGACCTTGGAAAAGGAAGCACAAAGACTGACTGATGGGAAAAAAGAGTAACTCTTTAAAGTTAAAATTTGGTACTTGACTATCTAATTTGAGAATATCAGGGTAGTTTTCCTTGATAGTTTCTTGAAATATGACATCTATTCCTTTTTGAACATGGCTTTCAAGTAGTACAATAATTCTTAAATTATCTCTGCGGAACCTATTTTCCAGGTCAGTTGTTTTTTAAATGAGATTTCACATTTTATTCTGATTTTCTTTTCTTCTTTTGATATTTTATTTTATTGCTTTTTGATGTCACATGTTGTCATGAACTTCCACTTGCCCAATTCTAATTTTTAAGAATTTTCTTCATTGAGCTTTTGTATTTTCCTCTCCATTTTTCCAATTCTGCTTTTTTTCAATTTATTTCTTTTTTTCCTGTTATATATGTATATTTTTGTTTTTTTTTAATTTTCTGAGGCTGGGGTTAAGTGACTTGCCCAGGGTCACACAGCTAGGAAGTGTTAAGTGTCTGAGACCAGATTTGATCCCAGGTCCTCCTGACTTCAAGGCTGGTGCTCTATCCACTGCACCGCCTAGCTGCCCCCTGTTATATATGTATATTAACTTTTAAAATACACAAAGGGAAAAATACCTCTGGAAAGAAACAAAAAAGAAGTAATTGTGATACAAGAGCTATGAGCCAGTGGCTGCTAGAGATCCAACTCAGACCTGCAGAATGGATCTCCTCATATGAGAGGATGATATAGATGATATAAAGAGACTGAGAGACAATTGCTGTTCTCTGACCTCTCTCCTCTTCCCTCTTGCCTCCAATTTATTTCATTCCCAATCCACAAAGAACATCTGCATAAGTAAAGGCTGCTTTGTAACTCTTTCAGATGCTATGATTCACAGCTGTGGAGGCTCTTGGAGAATTGACCTGTCCCTTCACCTAGGCATGGTCCTTAACAAGATGTAAACATAGCACATGCAGTTATACATTCAATCTCCACAGTTCTCTTTTTGAATGCAGATAGCATTTTCTATCCAAATTTGTTGGGATTGCCTTAAATCACTAAACCACTGAGAAGAATCAAGTCTTTCATAGCGATCATCGCACAATCTTGCTATTACTGTGTACAATGTACTGCTGGTTCAGTTTGTTTTGCTCAGCATCAATTCATGTAAATCTTTTCAGGCTTTTCTAAAATCAGCTTGTTCATCATATTTTATATAATAATATTCCATTACCTTCATATACCACAACTTATCCAGCCACTCCCCAACTGATAGGCATCTACTCATTTTCCACTTCTTAGTTACCACAAAAAGAGCTGCTGCAAACATTGCACATGTGGATCCTTTTCCCTCCTTTATAGGGATACAGACCCCAGTAGAGGCACTGCTGGGCACATTTAATAGTTCTTTGAACATAATTCCAAATTAAATGGTTGGATCATTTCACAACTCCATCAACAACGCATTAATGTCCAAATTCTACTTTTTAATGCATTCTTCTTGAGTGAAGTTTTGTGTATCTTTTTCTGCTTGGCCAATTCTTTTTCAAGGTATTCTTTTCAGTGGATTTTTATGTCTCTTTTACCATTTGGGCATTTGGCCTATTGTTAAGCTATTATTTTCTTCAGAATTTTTTATGCCTCCTTTACCAAACTGCTGACTTTTTTTAAATGTTTTTATTGAATTACTGTCATTTCTTTTCCCAGTTTTTCCTCTACATCTCTTATATGATTGTTAAAATCCTTTTTGAGCTCTTCCAGTAATTTTTTGAGGGGTCTGACACAAATTCGCATTTTTCTTTGAGGTTCTGGGTGTAGCATTTTGACTTTGTTGTCTTCTGGGTTCATGTTTTGATGTTCCTTATTGCCAGATCAACTTTCTATGGGCAGGATTTTGTCATTGCCATTTGCTGATTTTTCTAGCTGCCTACTTCTTGACTTTTTACCTGACATCAATTTTGATTATACTCTTGGAGGGAGGGGTGTAAGGGAGGGTGGCATTGTCCCAAAGCTTCAGGTTTCTCATGCTTCCGTTTACAGAACTAGTTCAAGGAAATAAGGGAGAGTTCTTCCAAAGTAGTGTGGTCTAAGGACAGGCATATGCACTACTCTTCTGTGTTCTACTTTGGGAGTTCACAGGGAACTGGGACCATTTCCCAAGGTCACAAGCTCTGTGTATTAGTGTTCCTCCTTACCCTAGGCCTTTAAACCAGGCCTGTGATGCGAAACTAATCTGGGCAATGCAAGTCTTGTACCCAGAGCCAGCAAAGGGATCCTGTCATCTCCTTCTGACCAATGCAGAACACTCTCCCCTTTATGATCTGTGACTAATAGTGCCAGAAGCCACCAGGGCTGCTAATGATGATTCAGTCAGCCCCAAGGCCTGCTGCTACTTGGCTGTGGCACAACCTTTACTCAACTGCACTCTACTTTCACCCACAACAGACCTTTCTACTTGAATTTCCAAGAAACTTGTCTTAGGTAGGAAAAAAGTCTCATCCCATGCTTGGTGAAATGTGCCATTGCAAAATTTGTTTTCAGACTTCATTTCACATTGTTTGGAAAGGAACTGGAGAGAGCTCGATCAAATCCCTGCTTTGTCTCTAACATTATGGCTCTGCCCCCCCCCCTTCCAAAGTGTGAAAGGAAAAGTTAAATGAGCTACAGAAGGAAATAGAAAATAAAACTATACTAGTGAGGAACTTCAATTTCTCTCTCATAACTAAATAAATCTAACCATAAAAAAGGTATGGAAGAGAAAAATTTTTTAGAAAAGTTGGATATATCTGGGAAAACTGCAAAGCAAGCTGACAGGAATCAGACATAAATCAACATCTCCCACTATATTATCAACATGTGGTCAAAAATCATTAGCTAAAATGACAGGAAAAGATAATGACATTGTTGGAGGGGATATGGGAAAACTGGGACACTGACACATTGTTGGTAGAGTTGTGAACAGATCCAACTATTCTGGAGAGTAATTTGGAACTATGCTCAAAAAGCTATCAAACTGTGCATATCCTTTGATCCAGCAGTCTTACTACTGGGCTTATATTCCAAAGAGATATTAAAGGAGGGAAAGGGACTTGTATGTGCAAGAATGTTTGTGGCAGCTCTCTTTATAGTGGCCAGAAACTGGAAACTGAGTTGGTGCTCATCAGTTGGAGAATGGCTGAATAAGTTATGGTATATGAATATTATTGTTCGATAAGAAACGACCAGCAGGATGATTTCAGAGAGACCTGGAGAGACTTACATGAACTGATGCTAAGTGAAGTGAGTAGAACCAAAAAAATATTGTATACAGAAACAACAAAATTATGTGATGATCAACTGTAATGGATGTGGTTCTTTTCAACAGTTAGGTAATTCAGATCAGTTCCAATTGATTTGTGATGAAGAGAGTCATCTACACCCAAAGAGAGAACTGTGGGAAATGTCCTATGTTCACAACAAAGCATTTTCACTCTTTTTGTTGTTTGCTTGAATTTTATTTTTTCTCATTTTTTTCCTTTTTGATCTGATTCTTCTTGTGCCACAAGATAACTATATAAATATATATGCCTATACTGGATTTACATACATATTTTACCATGTTTAACCTATATTGGATTACTTGCCATCTAGGGGAGATGAGGGAGAGGAAGGGAAATTGGAACACAAGGTTTTGCAAGGGTCAATGGTAAAAAAAATTATCCTTGTGTATGTTTTGAAAATAAAAAGCTTCAATAAAAAAAGGAAGAATATCTTAAACAAATTAGAAGAGCATAAAAAAATTTATCCATCAGACCTATGAATAAGAGGAAAAGTTTAGAACCAAATAAGAGAAAGAGAATCACAGGAGATAAAACAGATGTTTGATCAAATGAAATTTCAAAAGTTTCTCCACAAACAAAACCAAGACAGTCAAAATTAGAAGGAAAACAAGAAACTATTTCTCTAATAAAATCTTCAGTTCTTAAATATATAAAGGACAAGACAAATTTATAAAAAGAAAAGCCATTCCCTAACTGATAAATTGTCAAGGGATATGAAAAAAATTTTCAAATGAAATAAAAGGTCATGTGAAAAAATGTTCTACATTACTAATGATCAGAGAAATTATAGTAACTCTTTTTGATGATAAAGAATTAGAAACTGAGGAAATGTCCATCAAATGGGGAATGGCTGAACAACTTGTGGCTTTGATACAATACTATTATGCTCTAAGAAATGAGGGAATGGTTTTAAAAAAAAAAAAACCTAGAAAGACTATTTATATGAACTGATACAAAGCAAAGTGAGCAGAACCAGAAGAACATTATATACAGTAATATCAATATTGTACTGATAATCAATTAAAAGATTTGACTACTCTGATTTAAACAATGATGCACAAGAATTCCAAAGGGCTCATGATGAGAAATGCTATTTAACCATCAAAAAGAAAATTGATAAATCTCTGTATATTGAAGCATATTATGTTTCACTTTTTTAATCTTGCTTTTTTTTTTTTTATGGAGTGAAGGGAACTATAAGGCTAATATGGAAATGTGTTTTGTAAGACTTCACATGTGCAATAGGTATATTCTTTGCCTTCTCAATGGGTGCAAGAGCAGCTAGCTGGAAGGAAGGAGACAATTTGGAACTAAAAAAAAAAAGAATGTTAAGGAACAGCTAGGTAGTGCAGTAGTTAGAACACCAGCCCTGAAGTCAGGAAGACCTGAGTTCAAATTTGATCTCAGACACTCAACACTTACTAGCTGTGTGACCCTAGGCAAATCACTTAACCCCCTGGGAGGAGGGGAGGGGAGAAGGCTAAAAAAACAAAAATAAAGAAAAGGTATAGCTCTCTCAGTAAGATAGGAGGATATATTCAGAAATGAATGTAATTTTAACAAAATAAATTTTTAAAAAAATATTGTTTATTATAATAAGCAAAAGATACTTTCATGACTTAACCAAGAAACATCAAAAATCCAAAGTACATATAAGAAATGTAAAAAGGTAATGGAGTATAGAAGAGAAGCATGAACTGATAAAAGTGATATTAAGCAGTAACAGGAATATACACAATGTCCACATCAATGTAAATGGAAAGAACAATAATTTTTAAAAGCATTCAAAAATGAATACAGCAAAATTATAATACTCAAGCTTGGTCCCAAGCTTTTCCCCATGGTTTCTTTGCAGAAGTAGGGGACTTTGAGTCTGCAAAATAGTAATAGATTTTTTTTTTTTTTTTGGATATATTGACTAATTTCCCTGAACTTTTTCTTCTTATTTTTCCTTTGTTATTACAGAGAATTGTTCCCTAGAGAAGGCAGGGGAGAATAAATGAGAAGGACTTATTAATATAGGTGAGGTAGAACAAAAGCTACCAGTAAAATTTTATTTTTAAAAATTCATAGCATAATTCCAAGTGGCGCTTAGGAGTCTACAAGAAAAACAAATGTCAAGTGAAGAAACTAATATTTTGGTCCTGGAACCCATTCTCTTGACTGCAGATAAATCAGGACCCTATCTTAAATTTCCTTATTACTACAGAACTCACCTTCTTTTTGAGTTGACTCATAACATCAGCCATGGCCCAGCTTCCATCATACGCTCCCTCTTTTTCAGTAAAAACGAAGTCTGGATTAAAATCAACACTCCGATTCTTCCGCAGTGCCTGCTTTTTCCTGCCCAGCAAAATGGGCTCCTGCAGAGAACAATGGCGAGACATGGAGCCAGAGCGGGTACCCAACAGATATAGGAAGGCTGGAGCATGGACACAACCTCATTCTTATTTGAAACCTTTGCTTTTTTTTCTTAAACAAACTTTATGCCTTTTTTTTTTTTTTTTTTTTTTTTTTTGAGAATTGAGAAGTCCTACGAAATACATCTTTATTAAGTAAAATCTGAAAAAAAAAAAAAAAAAACCAACCCTCTGTAATTAGGTTAAAACTGTAAGTCTGTGGGGCAGCTAGGTGGCGCAGTGGATAGAGCACCAGCCCTGAATTCAGGAGGACCGTAGTTCAAATCTGGTCTCAGACACTTAACACTTACTAGCTGTGTGACCCTGGGAAAGTCACTTAACCCCAGCCTCAGAGGAAAAAAAAAAAAAAAAAAAAAAGGACTGAAAACTGTATGTCTGCCACACCATTCCTCAAACAGCACTGTTTCCCACGTCTAGAATACCTCCCTAAAAATTCTTTCAACAGTGAATGATCCTGACCCCTTGGGAAGTTTTCTTGACAAAGACACTGGAGGGGTTTGCCATTTCCTTCTCTAACTCATTTTACAGATGGGAAAACTGAGGCAAACAGGGTTAAGTGACTTGCCTGGGGTCACACAGCTGAGGCTGAAGTTGGAACTCCAGGCTGGAGAGCTATCCACCCTGACATCTGAAATTCTGCTCCTCTTTCTCCACCCAGTTAATAAACCATTTCCTCCAAGACGGATTACTCTTTTTTTTTTTTAATAGCTTTTAATTTACAAGATATATGCATGGGTAATTTTTCAGCACTGACAATTGCAAAACCTTTTGTTCCAATTTTTCCCCTCCTTCCCCACCCAGATGGCAGGTTGACCAATACATGTTAAAGTATAAATTGAATACAACATATGTATACATGTCCATACAGTTATTTGCTGTACAAAAAGAGTCGGATTTTGAAAGAGTGTAACATTAGCCTGTGAAGGAAATAAAAAATGTACGCGGACAAAAATAGAGGGATTGGGAATTCTATGTAATGATTCATAGTCATCTCCCAGAGCGAAGACGGATTTCTCTTCATGAAAATGCCCTCTTCTTCCTCTGGACCTCCGAAATAACATGTGCCTTTATTATGCACTCATGCTATTTACTGACTTTGTAACAGTAAGAGTTACAGCCTAATCCTGGCGGAATGAGTATCCATTACGTGACCCATCATCAAACGCCCCCTTGCCACTAGCACCACTCCCACCGAAGATAAACCGGGCCCTGGATGTGGAAGTTTAAGATAAATGCTTCTTGAGCCAACTCACTTCCAGATGATCAATGATGGACAAGAGGTAACTACACCCAGAGAAGAAACACTGGTATCTGTCTGCCTAGGTTACATGTACCTTCGGAATCTAATGCTTAATGTGCAACAAGAAAATGGTATTTACACACATGTATTGTATCTAGGTTATATTGTAACACATGTAAAATGTATGGGATTGCCTGTCATCGGGGGGAGGGAGTAGAGGGAGGGGGGGGAAAATTTGGAAAAATGAATACAAGGGATAATATTATAAAAAATATATAATAAAAATTATTTTTAAAAAAGATAAATGCTTTTTCCAAGCAATTAACAAGCATTTACTGAGCACCAACTGAGCCAGAGTCCCAGTTGACACTGAAAATAGAAAGGAAACAGTCCCTTGAACCCATTCTTGCTCAACTCTAAACCCTCTGAAACACGTTGCACCCCAGAGAGGCAACCGACAACTCCCACCTACCTCTTCCTCCTCATCTCCGCTGTCCGACTCTGGTTCCAAGGGTCCCTCATCGTCTTCCCCAATAGTTCCAATCAAGTCTAAATCCTGAAGCATGGTGCTTCCACAAACACTTTCCGTAACGTGCGCACAAGTCCTGCAGCACTTCCGCTTGAGTCACCATTTATTTCCTGCCTTCGGCCATCATCAATTTACGCATGCGCGGAAGTGGGGCCTGCGCGGAGAAGAAAGGTGGGGGCGGAGGTAATAAAGGCTCTTTCCTGGCTTCTGCAAGGTACTTCCAGGCTTCCAACTCTGCGCAGGCGTCACAGCGGCGTCCAACCCTTCCGACTCTGCGCAGGCGCAACGGCTGCACACGATTCTGTACCGGATTCGGCTAGGGAAAGTTGGGGGAGGGGGTAGAGGTACCTGGAAATAAGTCTTATTAAATGGGCCGCTGCGGTCTCCGGAGAGGGCGAGGGTTTGTGGATTGCCTTATAAATTTGTGAACTGTCATAGCCCGGAGGGACCTCAGAGGTTGCGGAGACCCACGTCCTCATTCTGACTGGATGAGGAAAGAGAGCTAGCGGAAAGGAGGCCGTGGAGGAAGAGATGGAAAGTAAATTGTAGTTCGTGAGATCTCCGGCAGACTTTTAAGCCTTTATTCGGCCCTTACGAGACACCAGGCGCAGCGTTAAGCGCCGGCCAAATAGAATAGAGTGCAAAAAATTAAGTGCTCAGAAATCTCCTTGGAGAAGAGGAGGAGTGATGAGGGAAACGAAGGGGAGGGAGGAAGGGGGAAGTGGTCCAAGAAGGGTCTCAACGTATTGATGAAATCCCCTTTCAGCCACTCATGAGGCCTAGTTGGGGTTACTTACTGTTGTAATACTGCTTTAAACCTTTCCCCGGCTTCGAATCTCCCCTTTCCAGAAGAAAAACGTGGGTAACCGGGAAATCCATTGTCTAGGAGAGAAGCCAGCCCAGGCTGGGCCCTGCACCTTAGGCGCAGTCCTTTATCCAGGCCAGAACGGAATGTGTCTTCTAGAAGCAGGTCCCTTCCAAGCGGCAGTGAGGCCTAGAACAGGAAGCAGGGAAGCCGAAGTCCTCAAGCTCAGAGCGAAGCCTTGGGACACAGAAAAGGCAGGCCTGCCCTCAAGGCCTTATGTTCCCACGGGAAAGACCACATAAGAGTGGATGGTTTCTCTGCTTGGGTGATTTCTGATGGTTCCAGCTGAGACACAGAAGGTGAAGGAGGAAGGCAAAGCAGCAGCTTTATGGATGGCCAGGCTAATAGAGCCTGGTCTTCTCTCCTAATTTTACAGAGTGCAAAACTGAGGTCCAGAAAGCAGCTACAGTCTCAGAAGTTACAGAGCAAATTAGTAACTGACCAGGTCGTTAGACTCCTCAACTAGTGTTTTTTTCATGATGCAAGGCTCTTCCCTATGCAGGATACCCCATTGCCAATTTCCAAATTTAGCTGTAAATCTATGGTGTGTAACTACAAGTCTTGGTCTTTTAGCATTTGTCTTAGCCTATGATTTCCCATTGAAGTCTGCTAACCTATAAAACTGAAAATGAAACATCACAGGGCTGTTTGTGTGAATTTTATTTTATTTTTATAATGTGTAGTAGGGGGAAGGAGGGGCAGCTATATTTTCCAAAACCAAAATCAGAGTACATGGGGTTGTAATGCTGGAGAAACTGAGCAAGATAGCGATTAGAGACCAATTCAATAATTTATTTAAATAGGAGAGATTTACTGGGTCCCAATGGATCCATGGTTTGGTCCCAGGACTGAATGAGATTATCAGCTCAAAGAAGGCAGCCCTGAATGTCTGAAAACAAGATTCTTTTACAGGGTAACAAGAACAATGACCTAATGGGGGGAGGCACCTAGGATGACATAATGGAAGGTACTGGAGAGGCTCCTGATATTCTAATGATGTCTAAATCAGATAAAGACCTTTATCCCCATTGTTGGTGGAGTTGTGAAAGAATCCAACCATTCTGGAGAGCAATCTGGAATTATGCCCAAAACCTTATCAAAATGTGCATACCCTTTGATCCAGAGATGCTACTACTGGGCTTATATCCCAAGGAAATACTAAAGAAGAGAAAGGGACCTGTATGGGCAAGAATGTTTAGGGCTGCCCTTTTTGTAGTGGCTAGAAACTGGAAACTGAGTGGATACCCATCAATTGGAGAATGGCTGAATAAATTGTGGTATATGAATCTTATGGAATATTATTGTTCTGTAAGAAATGACCAACAGGATGAATACAGAGAGGTTTGGAGAGACTTACATGAACTGATGCTGAGTGAAATGAGCAGAACCAGGAGATCATTATACACTTCAACAACAATACTACATGATGATCAATTCTGATGGACGTGGATATCTTCAATATAGAGAAGAGCTAATCCAATTCCAATTCTTCAAGGATGAACAGAATCAGCTACACCCAGAGAAACACTGGGAAATGAGTGTAAACTGTTTGCACTATTGTTTTTCTTCCCCCAGATTGTCTATACCTTCTGAATCCAATTCTTCCTGTGCAACAAGAAATTTGGTTCTGCACAAATATATTGTATCTAGGATATACTACAACATATTTAACATGTATGGGACTGCCTGCCATCTAGGGGGTGGAGGGAAGGAGGGAAAAGTCAGAACAGAAGGGAGTACAAGAGATAATGTAAAAAATTATTCATGCATATGTACTGCCAAAAAAAAAGTCATAATTATAAAATCATTAAAAAAAAAAAGACCTTTATCCTATCAAACATTAAGAGGGAATGGTTATAACCTGAGAGAGTAACTGAATAGGACAATTAGGAAAACTGGGTCAGGACATTGAAAGAGAACTGTGGCACAACAGGGTGACAAGATATTTCTAACAAAAATAGAAATATAACATATTCCTTTCTTGAAATTAGAAGTCTTTTAGAAAATCTAGGATCTGTGGATACTATATGGGTATTAAACTATAAAGTACTTAAAAAGCAAAAACCAAAGAAACCTAGCATATGCTCAAAAATGATAAGCAACTGTTAACAACATAAATCAAAGAAATTTAATCCAAGGCTACTTAATCCTAGTCCTCTGTTTTATGCCTACATAATGTGATGTTTAAAAAGATTTCACAATTTCTGGGTAATTTAATAATTTTATTAATACTTCCAACATGCTTATTAATAAAAGGATGTCATTTGATGTCTCTTAGTCCAAAAACAATCATGAAGGTGGGCTCATGGTTTATATGCTCTTTGGAAAAGGGGTGTTTCCAAGGGTGGCAAAAACTGATTGGTTAACAATAAGGAGCTGGACCTGACCTTTGATTATAAATTTTGCTTCTTAAGTTACCCCTATCTATTCAAAAAATTTATCCCCATCCAAATCTGAATATTACACAATGAAAATTGTCCAATCTCATTAACAGAAATAATCTTCAAGAGACTGTACTTTTAAAATCAGGACTTTAGAAAAAGGGAAGCACTTTGGTTCTCCCCAAACATTTTCTCAAAGACAAGCTTCTAAAATTATTTTTATTTTATAGGACTTAACATTACTTTTAGACTTCACAGACTAGAAAAGGGGAGAATCTTGAATTCTAGCTTCAAAGAAATGTCTGAGTGCCACAATTTAGACTTATTTTCCTACACAATCTATTTTCCTTTATTCTTAGGAGCAAGGGGAAAGGAGATACATATGCTCTTAAATCCTAAATCTAATGGCCCTTTTTTCAGACTTCATCCTACTTGACTTTTCAAATTTTTAACATTACTGAATACCCCCACTTTCTAGATATTTTCTCCATCCCTAGGTTTTATGACTGGACTCCTTTTCTCCTGGCATAAACTTTTATATTTCCTTTTATGCATAATGTGCCCCTCTCCCTGAATGTTTCACACATATGTCGCTTAATAAATACTTGATGAATTGCCTTTCATGTCAGATTATTAACAGCCAATGAAAGGCCCTAATTTTCATTACAGACTGCTCATCAAAGCTGTATCAGCATTTAAAACAATTCATTTCAGGATTATTTTTATTGTGAGATGTTAAATTTTATGCAAGACAATAGTTAATATAGTAATGCTATTTTCATTTCTGAAGTACAATATCGCTATTGCAAATGTAGATTTCAGAATACCAGACTAAAGAGGTCATTTTCATTTGTAAGTGAATTAATCGGCTCTGAGTTGTTCTTTGCTGACAATCTGCACGAAAAGCTCCAACTATCTAAAAAGTGAATCTTATACAATAGAAACTAATTGAATAAATGTAGATAGAATATTCCCAATCTTCTTTCCTGTTCTATGATTTCTCTAAGTGACAGCATCTCCCCTAAATGCTTGAATTGGACCCATTCATTAACTTTGTGGACAATTCAAAGTAGATATCCAGACATCTCAAGCTTGACATTTGTCCAGAACAGAACTCATTAGCTTTCCCCAAAAATCCATGGCTTTCTATGGAGGATATCACCATCCTCTCAGTCAATCAGGGTGACAACCTCAGAAACACCCTCAACTCTTTATTACTATCAATCCCACCCCTCACCTTGAATATCACCAAATCTTGTTAAATTTACATCAATACTTTCTTGTTTTCTCCTTCAGTTTATTTACATGAACTCTGGTTCAGCCTTTCATCATTTCTTGATGTAATATTTCACTAACTTCCAATTGGTCTTCTTGCTTCAAATCTCTCCCTACTATAATATATCCATTCAGTTATCAAAGTGATAACTAAAGTTTTAAAGTTCAAGTCTAATCATACCGCTCCCCCCCTTTAATTAACTTCAGAAGCTTCCTTAACTCTATAATATATAAAGTATAAATTCCTCTTTGTTATTTAAAGCCTAATGATCTCTGACTCAAAGGCATCTTTCTAAGGCTATACATTGTTCCCCTCCTTTATTCTTCAATCTAACTAAATTAACTTTCTTGCTGTTTCCCATACACAATCTGTTTGCTTTTATGAAGACTGTCCTAGCCTCATTCTTTAAATGTAATCGATACTTATCTCCACTTCCTAGAATCTTAGTTTCCTTCAAAACCCAGGTCAAATACCACCTACTTACATTAGGCTTTTCCTGATTCCACCCCCTCTCATCCTACCGGTACCCCCAACTACTGCTCTCCTACAATTACCTTGCTTTTATTTCAGACATATTTCTATATGTACTTTGCCTCTCCCTAGAGAATATAAGCTCTTAGAGGGCAGGGATTATTTCTTTTCTTTTTTTTTTTTTTTTCTTTTCACGCTTAGTGCTTTGCATAATTGCCTGCCACATTGTAGGCACATGGTAATGTCTCAAAAAAACAGCTCAATGATCTTTCCCTAGAGATAGTGAATTAGTAACTTCCTGTTTAAGGAAAGAATCCTTCACCTATGCCCTGCTCCACTATATTATCTATAATATTGTGTGAACCTATGTTCTAAAGAGAATATAACAGTATAACACAAACTCTGGAACATTTATCAAATCAGTTATTGTTCAATCATTTCAGTTGTATCCAACTTTTCATGACCCTATTTGGAGTTTTCTTAGCAAAGATAATGGAAGAGTTTCCTGTTTTACTCTTTAGCTCATTTTACAGATGAAGAAATTGAGGCAAACAAAATTAGGTGACTTACCCTGGGTCACACAGCTAGAACGTGTTTAAGGCTGGATTTGAACTCAGATCTTTTTTCTTCCCAACTCATGCCTGGCACTCTATTCACTTCACCATCTAGCTGCCCCAAAGTTGGCACTTCTTGATTAATCTGGGAATTCTCCTAGCAAAAAGTGAAAAGGGGTTATTTGCAGCTCAGTAATGATATTTTTGGCCACAGTAACTCATAAAACCATTTAATAAAGGCAAATAATAAAGACATCTCCATCTGATTCAGTAGAGGAAAGATCTACACTGATGAAATAAGTTTTTTGCATATCACTACCTCTTTCCTTGTCTTCCCTTTCCCAGGTGTTAATGAGTAGGGTGAGAAAGTAGTGCTTTAGAAATGTTGGCTTTCTTTTGGTTCAATAATGCTTAATTACAGCCTATCTATCCCCAAGAAATCTCAAAAATACCTATAATTCCATGTTTAAATAATAAGAGACTACTAATTTTTTTTCTTTTGGAAACTCCATGAACATCTGAACATGCAATATATTAGATCTTCCTTTTTAAAATTCAAAACAACTTGAACTTTGCTTGGTAACTGTTTTAATTTAATTTCAACACATAAAGTATCATACTTTTTTGAGTTACTTTAAGTCCTCAGAATACTTTGTCATAGATAAATTGCTGTAGTTGCTTAGACAATCTAGAGTGAATTGTATTTTATTTAGGCAGAGCTGAGCAAAGTCTTTAACCTCACTCTCCTGTGGAGTCATCAAGGTCCATTGGAAAAACACAAGTGAAGATAACTGGTGATGGCTCCAAAGGGATACAGATACTAGTCTGAAACAACCCTTACTCACAAGATTATAGGATTAATAAATAGGTCATTTGTGGGGAAAAACCAAGAAATCTCTAAAACAAATTTTAAGTCTCCATAAATGTGGTAACAGGGCTCCCTCCCACAAAGGTATATAATACATATGTGTAGCCCTGTAGTACAGTTCTTCCACCACAGAAAATGCATAAGGTAGATGGATATAATGGATTATTACTGTGCTGCAAAAAATAATAAATATGATGAGAAGAGTATAGAAAATATTTACTGATGCAGAGTGAAGCAAGCAGAGACAAGAAAATAATAATCACAATGATTATAATAATGTTAATTGAAAGAAACACAAAATAATCAAAAGTGTTTCCATAGGTATTATACATTGTACATATTTTTACAATTTCTTAATGTATTGATTTTACTTATTTTTTGTCTCTAACATTTTTTTCTTTAAAAAATAATTTATGGGGAAGCTAGGTGGCGCAGTGGATAGAGCACCAGCTCTTTATTCAGGAGGACCTGAGTTCAAATCTGATCTCAAACACTTAACACTTCCTAGCTGTGTGACCCTGGGCAAGTCATTTAACCCCAGCCTCGAAAAAATAATAATAATAATAATAATAATAATTTATATGAGTTAGCTCTCTGGGAAGGAGAAGGATAATAGAAAAAATTGGAGATGTTAACAGCAAGATATATATAAAAATCTTTTTTAAAGGACAAAGGGCTTAAGGTACACATGGACAAATACAGATGACACAAAATATTCAAATAACCTATTATACTCACTTTATTCCCTTCAGAACGCAAGGAGTTTTTTTTTTTTTAATAAGACTAAACAGATATTTTACAATTATCTCAGACTTGCATTGTCCAAGCAGCTACAGCAATTATGATGGAGCATTGACAAGATCCAGACCTTCTTCACATGTTTTGTCTTCCTGCTGCAGGATTATTCTGTTGATATACTCTGAAAAGTGAGCTATTAAATGCATCTTCCTTCTTTGCATGGCCTGTATCACTGATACCAGAATTAGAAACTCAAGACTGCAAAAGAAGTAACGACCAATGTTGGAAATTCTAAAGTCCCTTTTTCAGAATTACTAGTCATTGATCTAAATTTACAGAAAGAAATAGAAGTAGAAGACACCAATCAGAAATTGGAGCTTTAAGAAACTCCAGTCTCTAACTTACTTAAAAAAAAAAACATCTCTCTGCTAGCTATTTATTTGTTTTTGCTAGAAGGTGCAGTGGCTAGGGAGTAAAAGGTGAGAGAAAACCTTCACTTCACACTCCAGTGTAAAAGAAGATGGTATATACATGTTTATTACCTTCCTCACTTAGAAGTTAAAATGGGGGAGAGAGGGAAAGCGGAAAAAATTTCTCAGATAAACATTTCTTCTCACTTGGGAGAGGAGTGGGAGAATGGTTGAGACTGATGGGAAGAGATCAGTGTATCCCTACAGTAAGAAGCCAATGTATGTGTCCCTAAACAGGAGACTAAATGAATATCCAGTTCCATGAAAAGTATTGCAATTCATTAATCAGTTCCCTTGATCATCTGCTATACAAATAAATCCGTTAATAGGAAAATGGGCAGTCTATTATAATGATTAGAAGGCCAACTTTGGATACAAGTCCAACTTTTAACACAATTCTTGCTATATGACTGAAGAAAACATTTATTTTATTTTTTATTATAGCTTTTTATTTACAAGATATATGGATGGGTAATTTTTCAGCACAGACAATTGCAAAATCTTTTGTTCCAATTTTTCCCCTCCTTTCCCCCACCCCCTCCCCCAGATGGCAGGTTGACCAACACATGTTACATATGTTAAAGTATATGTTAAATACAGTTATTTCGCTGTACAAGAAAAACTGGACTTTGAAATAATGTACAATTAACCTGAGAAGGAAATAAAAAATGCAGGCATTCACACTTATTTCCCAGAGTTTTTTCACTGGATATAGCTGGTTCTATTCATTATTGAACAAATGGAGGTGATTTGGTTCATCTCACTGTTAAAGAGGGCCACGTCCATCAGAATTGATCATCACAAAGTATTGTTGTTGAAGTATATAATGATTCTGGACAAAACATTTAATTTCTCAGTGCCTAGGCAATGCTCTGCCCCACCCATCCCTAGATTATAATTTGTAGAAAAATTTCCCATATGCATTGATAGAAAAAATTTCTTTATCTGTGGCTCCCTATGTCAAGGAAACATAGATCCATTAAAACAAACAAACAAAAAACTTGCACTAAAAATGTACCAAATTGTGCATTTTATCTCATGTTCACATTTCTAGTACAGTAACAATTAAATTATCCTTGAAGTGACATTGTAAAAAGTTTCCAATGGGAAAAAAATTTACATAATTTCAATAGTTTGTCCAAGTGTCTAATAGTCTTTACTATATCTATTAGTATACTTACAGCTACCCTAAACTGAGTTATGCTCCATCCTTCTCTCCTAAGTAATGATTAAGAAAAAAAAAAAAACAATAAGTAAATAATATTATCTGTTTTGATGCTGGTAATAATTTTGTGCCTAAATGTTCAAATTGCTTATGAACAGAAATTTGCCAAGCAGGCAAGACTACTTGTGAGGACTCTTATCTTTTTTCTTCATTTATTTATTTATTTTAGTTTATTTTTAATAAATATTGTTTTATGAATTATGTTGGGAGAGAAAAATCAGAGCAAACAGGAAAAACAATGGGAGAGATTTAAAAAAACAGAAAAAAGAAGTGAACTTAGCATGTGTTGATTTACATTTGGTTTCCTTACTTCTTTCTCTGGTTGCAGATGACATTTTCTGTCCAAAGTCTATTGGGATTCCTTTGAATTCCTGAACTACTGAGAAGAACTAATCCTTTCATAGTTGATCATCACACATTCTTGATATTATTGTATAAAATGTATTCCTGGTCCTGCTTGTTTTGCTCAGCAACAGTTCATGTAAATCTTTCCAGGCCTTTCTATAAGCAGCTTGTTCATCAATTTTAATAGAACAATAATATTCCATTACCTTCATGTACTACAACTTGTTCAGCCATTCCCCCATTGATGGGCATCTACTCATTTTCTAATTCCTTGACAATATAAAAAAGGCTGCTATTAACATTTTTGTGCATGTGGGTCCTTTTCCCTCTTTAATGATTTCCTTGGGATACTGACCCAGTAATGGCACTGCTGGGTCAAAGGGTATGCACAGTTATATAACCTTTTGGGCATAGTCTCAAATTGCTCTCCAGAATGTTGGATCATTTCACAACTCCACCAAAAATGCATTAGTGGAGGACTCTGTCTTTAACATATGCAGGTTCACTTCCTCCAAAAATACTTTTTTAACTTGAACACTGTGCCATGTGTTGTACTATTTATTTTAAGAATGGAGAATAGTCTAAATACCACCATTTTCTATCTTTGATCCTAATGTTTGACCACTGCAATTTCTATTTAGTCTTTTTGCATAATGCAATATCTACCCTGTTGTTTAGTGTTATCTCCTAATAAGGCCTCTTTCCACAGACCAATTCTTTATCACACAACTTCTAACTGAAATCTAATGAAAACTTTAATGAATTTATACAAAACCCTGACCACCCTGATTCCTTATTTGTTAATTCTATTTTGTCACTTGATTAATTATTTTAAAAAAGTATTTCTCAGAATCATAGGTCATAGTTAGAAGGTACCTCAGAGTACCTTCACTAATTATAATATATAATCTCTATATTTATATAATTTATCTAATCTCTATAATATATAATCTCTATAATCTATACCTAAACAAGAATCTTTTCTTACCTTATATCCAAAGCATGGTCACCTAATCTTTCTCGCCAGACTTCAAGTAAAAGAGAACCCACTACTTCCTGAGTGTCCCATTGCTCTTTGGGATCATTCTTGTTGCTAGGATGGTTCTCCTTGTTCTAAGTCAAAATGTTCCTCTTTGCAACAACTTCCACTAATTACCCTTTAAGTGTTCCCCACTTGGGCCAAGAACACATACAATCTCTCCTCCTCATGACAGCTTTAAAAATATACAATATAGTATCTGGCATACTCTTCTCCCATCCTGGCTTCTCTGGGCTTTCCTGTGACTAACACCCCCTCTTCTACTGGAAGCTTTCCCCAAACCATCTTAATTGCAGAGTTTTCTTACTCATCCTGCCTATAGCTTGTTTGTATATATTTGTTTACATACTGTCTCTCCTCTTAGATTGTGAGCTCCTTGAGGGCATTTTAACACAGAGTCAGGAGACCTAGATTCAAATTCTGGTTCTAATACTTAATAGCTACCTGAGCAAGAACTAGGCATATAGCTGTTTTGACCCTCAGTTTTCCCATTTATAACGTAGGGGTAATGGTTATTGCCATTTGTTCTTGCAGACATCACTTTGTTAGAGTCGAGTTGCAGTGTCTGACTGTGGCTGATCAGACCAATACAAGCTCAGGATGCTCTGCCATAGGTCAGACACAAATGTCCCTGTGAACATTTGGGGTATACTCTCTGACTTTGTGATCTCACATTTCTTTTGAGCTAATTCAGTGCTGCTTTGCTCATAGAACATAGCCCCTTCTCTGACAAGGGCACACCATGCTGGGCGATCCTGTGCCAGTGTCTCCTATATCATACAATCAATTCTAAAGTTTTTGAGAGACTTTGAGAGTGTCAAGTTCAAGTTTACAGTTACCTCTATTGTCCATCTTTATAAAGGTAAAAGGAATACATTGTCTTGTGTCAATCACAAGCAAGTCTCTTAGAGAGAGATGTCTTAGACATTTACCAGAATCCTCCTTAAAAGGCTGTTCCTACACCTGGATAAAAGTCAGTTCTCTGAGAGTCAGTATGGCTTCAGAAGGAACCAGGGAAAAGTCAATGTGGTGTTTATTGCCCAACAACTCCAGGAGAAATGCCAGGAGCAAAACAGAGGTCTGTATACATTTATAAATCTGACCAAGGCCTTTATACTGCCAGTCATGAGGACTTAGGGAAAATTATACCAAATTTTGGTTGCCCAAAGAAGTTCATCTGTATAGTATGTCAATTTTATGGTGGCATTCTTGCCTGGGTTCTGGACAATGGACAATGCTCTCAAGCTTTTCTGGTCACCAGTAGAGTGAAACCAGGCTGTGTGCTTGCTCCCTGTTTTTTAGCATGATGATTTTAGCCATGTTGTCAAACACCTTCAATGGAACAAACATGGAATCAGTTAGCTACTGCACAGATGGTAAATTCTTCAACTTGAAAAGGGATGATAGAGTTTATAACCCAAAAAACCCAGGGTTCTTGTCAGGAATACACTTAGTAAACCTCAAAGCACTATTAAATACAAATTATTATTAAATTTATCTGAAATATGTAATTATGTTAAGCTGCAAAAATGTTTACTGATGATAGCATTCAATTCAAAACACTATCATTAATAGATTTTTCTAAAATATTTTATTTTTACCTTTTAATTTTTTTAATCCAATTCCCCCATTAAGTTGGGGTAAACACTATAATAATTACCTTGATTTTTCTTAAGGCATACAATTTAAATATTAAGATTTTGAAAACTTTTTAGATAATAACTCACATTTATGTAAGGTTTTCTGGATTGCAAAGCAATTAATTCTGAGTGATTGTGGATAAAGTACCTTTGTTCAAATACTTTTCATGGTATTTATCATATTTGTGACTTTGGGCAAGTAATCTGTAGATTTTAGTTTCTTGATCTATAAAATGAGAGGTTTTGACTGGCTAATTTCTAAGGTATCTATAATTTTAAAAATTAAATTACACTATGATTTAATTGAGGAAGCCCTATAATGTTCCAGGCCATCATGCAACCATCATAATATCAATGGAATAAAAATAATTGTGTAATCTTGCAAAATGAAGGAGGTCTTTTCTCAAATTTTCTTATAATAATCTATACATTTATGTCATACAATTGACTAACATGATTGTACTGCATCAAACTCCATAGCCTACAGGCCACAAGTTCCTTGCAAAACTCCCAAATCACATTAAAATATTTAAGAACATTTAAAAAAAAACATGAAAAACATTTATTTGTAGTTTTCTAAGTCTATATCCTTTCTCTGGAGAAATTGAGTTTGATGTCAATTGTTTAAAGTTAAATGTGTTAGTTTTTTTACCTTTTTGTGCTTGTTTGCTTACTTTTTTTTCTCATTTTTTTCCTTTTTGATCAGATTTTTCTTGTGCAGCATGATAAATATGTAAATATGTATAGAAGAATTGTACATGTTTAACATTACTTGCTTTTTAGGGGAGGGAGAAAGGAGGAAGAAAAATTTGGAACACAAGGTTTTGCAAGAGTGAATGTTGAAAACTATGTTCAGATGTATTTTAAAAATAAAAAGCTATTATTTAAAAAAAAAAAGTTAAATGTGTTAACTGCCCATAACTTTTTGTGAATATGAAATTTTCTTGAAATACATTAATAATGGGGCAGCTAGGTGGCGCAGTGGATAGAGTACCAGCCCTGAATTCAGGAGGACCCGAGTTCATATCTGGTCTCAGACACTTGACACTTCATAACTGTGTGACCCTGGGCAAGTCACTTAACCCCAGGGAAAAAAAACAAACAAACAAACAAATAAAAAAACCCAAAATACATTAATAATGTTTTGGAAGTAAATTCAGATAATGGCAAAATAAGTTTCTGGATTAATGAGTAGCAAACTACAACTTAGGAAAAGATATCTCAAGAGTTTATGGGGCATTTAATACATATAATCATATAAAACTGGATTTTTTTAATATTACAAAATACAGACTTGATATATTTATAGATAAGTTTTTTCAAATTTAAACTGTTAAAATGTTAGTTTTGTTAAAAAACTGAAAAAATTAATTCTAATGAATTTGAATAAAACTTTGTTTTAATAATTCAGAAAATGATGACTCAGTGGTCCTCAAACTTTTTAAATAGGGGGTCATTTCCCTGTCCCTCAGACTGTTGGAAGGACTGAATATAGTAAAAACAAAACTTCACATTGTCCCTGCTCCTCAGCCCATTTGCCATAATCCTGCGGGGGCATAAACGCCATCAGCACTAGCATCTGTCCTGCAGGCCGTAGTCTGAGAACCCCTGAATGTGACATGTGACTATAAGACAGACTTATTTTTAATTATATTAAAAATTTTACCTGGAATTGAGTATTGTTCTATTGAGTAATCACCTTGAGAATAAGCACTTTTGTTTCTTTTTGTTTGTTTGTTTATGTGCTAACTTTATTACATATTTTTAAAAATTATAGCTTTTTATTGATAGAACATATGCATGGGTAATTTTTACAACATTGTCCCTTGCACTCACTTCTGTTCCAACTTTTCTTTTCCCTCCTTCACCCCTTCCCCTATATGGCAGGCAGTCCTTATGCATGTTAAACATGTTAAAGTATATCTTAGTTACAATATATGTGTGCAGATAGGTACAGTTCTCTTGTTGCACAGGAAGAATTGGATTTTGAAGGTAAAAATAACCTGGGAAGAAAAACAAAAATACAAATAATCCACGTTCATTTCCCAGTGTTCCTTCTCTGGGTGTAGCTGATTCTGTCCATCGTTGATCAATTGGAACTGAATTAGATCTCTTTGTGGAAAGTATCCACTTCCATCAGAATACATTATAGTGATCTCCTGGTTCTGCTCATTTCACTCAGCATCAGATCATGTAAGTCTCTCCAAACTTCTCTGTATTCTTCCTGTTGGTCATTTCTTACAGAACAATAATATTCCATTACATTCATATACCACAATTTACCCAACCATTCTCCAATTGATGGGCATCCATTCATTTTCCAGTTTCTAGCCACTACGAAAAGAGCTGCCACAAACATTTTGGCACATACAGGTCCCTTTCCCTCCTTTAAGATCTCTTTGGGATATAATCCCAATGAAAACACTACTGGGTTAAAGAATATGCACAGTTTGATAACTTTTTGAGCATACTTCCAAACTGCTCTCCAGAATGATTGGATCTCTTCACAACTCCACTAACAGTGCATCAGTGTCCCAGTTTTCCCCGAATCCCCTCCCATATTTGTCATTATCTTTTCCTGTCACCTTAGCCAATCTGAGAGGTGTATAGTGGTATCTCAGAGTTGTCTTAATTTGCATTACTCTGATCAATAGTGATTTGGAACACCTTTTCATATGGCTAGAAATAGTTTCAATTTCTTCATCTGAGAATTGTCTGTTCATATTCTTTGACCATTTATCAATTGGAGAATGGCTTGATTTCTTATAAATTAGGATCAATTTTTTGGAAATGAGGCCTTTATCAGAGCCTTTAACTGTAAAAATGTTTTCCAAGTTTATAAGCACTTTTATTTCATTAATTTTTTTCATTATAAAAAAACTTTTAGAATTCATCTTTGGGACTTTCCTTCAAGTTCTGTATCTTTTAAATATCTTTAAAGTTATTTTAAAAATAAATTTATTTATTGTAATAAATCCTTTTTTAAAAATTCTTGATTTAATTAACTCCAAACAAAAACATTTAAATGGAATGTTTTATTTCTCTTATCTCTCTGATCATCCAGATTCTTTTGTCAGATCCATGTCCTGCCTTTCTGTTAGTATACTCCAGGCCTTTGTGCTAGATTGTTTTTTCTTCTCTCTGTGGGTGATCTAATCAACCTCCTTGGGTTCAATGATCATTTCTGCAGATGATTTCTAATTTGACTGTCTGAGATTTCAAAATTTACATGCCTAAAACAGAACTTAAGGTCTCCCCTCCAAAACCCTTTTCCTATCTTCCCTTTTTCAGATGAAGGCACCACCTTCAAGTCACCCTGATTCATAACTTCTGAGTTATCCTCAATTCACTCACCCTGATAGGCAGTCAAATTATTGTCTTGTCAATTCTTTCTCCACAATAAATCATATTTTCTTCACTCACATGACCATCAATCTAGTTTTCAGCACTAATCATCTCTCTGCTTTTAGTTGTTCTCTCTGCCTCTAGGCTAGTCTCTGCCTATGTCTCTTCCTTGTAGTTGCCAAAATAATATTCCCAAAGCACAAATCATTTTCTTGCTCAAGAACTTTCATGGGTTCCCTAATGCTTCTGAAATAAAATGCAAATTCTTCTGTTTGTCATTTAAAACCCTTCTCAATTTGATTTCATCCTTTCCAGACATCCCTACTGCTTTCCCCTCCTCCTCATTTTTCACCAGCTACTACTTTTAGATTTATCTGGGCTTCTTTATCATGTTGTAATATCCCAGGAACCTCATACATAATTGGGAAATCTCATCATCCTCCAAAGTCAAATTAGCCTTAGTGTTCACGTTTCATCAGTGCCCTCTGCCCATCTGATTAGATGCTGTAAGTGGAAGATGGAGCTGTAAGATCCAAAAATACCCTTATTTCCTACTAGCAACTCCACTTGTTGGATTTTTCTGGTCTTTTCTATTATGTCCTGGAGCTGGGAACCTTCCCCCACCTTGATTCCTACCACTTTTCAGCTTCCTTTTGTGTATTTTCCCCCACTGAAATTGTAAGCTCTCTGCATTTAGTCCAGAACTTAGCACACAGTAGATGTTTAATAAATGTTTATTGACTGACAGTACTTTATTTTTCAGTTATTCTGGCTTGCTTGATGGTCCTTGTTTGGACATTTTATCTCCTGCCTCTGTCTTTGTACAGGTAACCCCCACTCCCATGATGCCTGGAATGGCTTTTCTTCTCACTTCTGCCTTTTGCCTCAGTTCAAATGCTACTGTTTATGGGTATGTACCCGATATACGTTATAGGTATATTCCTGATATCCTCAGTAGTTTGTCTTTTGCTCTCCATACCTTGTCCTCTCTCACCTCATCTTGCCAAATTACTTTTTATATATTTTATAGGTATTTACTTTTATATATGACATTTCTTTCTAAGAGACTATAAGCTACTTGAGGGCAAGGAACTGTTTTCATTTTTGTCTTTGTATCTCCAGTATCTGTCCTAGAGACTGGGACATAGTAGGCATAGAAAAGGCTGCTAGATGGCTCAGTGGAAAGACTCCTTGATCTGGAGTCAGTAAGTCCTGAATTCAGATCTCAGACACTTACTACTTGTGTGATCCTGAGCAAATTTCTTAACCACTCTTTGCTTTGATTCATTGGAGAAGGAAAAGGCAAATGACTCCAGTATCTTTGCCAAGAAAATCCCATGGACAGTCTTAGCCTGTTATGGAGCAATAACAATAAAAGATACAGGAAATTACTTTTGAATTTAAGTGAATAACATAACTTCTTTTATTTTTAATGCTTCAGACTTTCATATTTTTATAATAGCTTTTTCAAAATACATGCAAAGATAGTTTTCAACATTCATCCTTGCAAAACCTTGTGTTCCATATTTTTCTCCCTTCCTCTCCACCTTCCCCCTCCACTAGACTTCAAGTTATCCAATATAGGTTAAACATATGCAATTCTTCTAAACATATTTCCACATTTATCATGATGCACAAGAAAAATCAGGTCAAAAAGCAAAAAGAGAAAAAAAGACAAGCAAGCAAACAACATAATTCCAAATTACTCTCCTTTAATAGCAATATTCAAAACAAAATGTAGTTTTAAGTCTCACAAGGAGACAAGGGAAGGACTCTGAGCTTTTGACACAGCTGAAATCTGAAAACCTTAGAATCAAACAAAACAAAAATAAAAAATTGTATCATTCCTAAGGTACCAGAAGTTATCCTGAGTTCTCAATGAGACATCAAAGAAGAATGTTTATTAATCTGTCAGCCAAGTCAGCTAATTCAAAGTAAGATATACAGAACTGAATTTCAGCATTACTTAACTGGGCCCTGTTGACATCCAATTTAAATGTAATTAACATGATTTTACTGAGGACCTATCATAGCAATAAGCCAAGTGTGCCAACTTCTGTGTGAGGCTTTTCCTGGTCCTCCAGATGTTTGTATTTTTCCCTTCAAGATTACCTTTTATCTGTTTCCTGTACTGTATACATAAAATGTATGGTTGTGTACATATGTTCATGTTGTCTCCAGTTTAGAATGTGATCTCCTTGAGGGAAGAGGATGCTTTGCTGTGGCACATAATAAAAACTTAATTGCTGATATGATAAATTATATTCTTTACACTAAAAAATGATTTTAGGGGCAGCTAGGTGGCGCAGTGGATAGAGCACCAGCCCTAAAGTCAGGAGGACCAGAGTTCAAATGTGACCTCAGACACTTTTTTTTCTTTTTGAGGCTGGGGTTAAGTGACTTGCCCAGGGTCACACAGACCTCAGACACTTCCTAGCTGTGTGACCCTGGGCAAGTCACTTAATCCCAAATGCCTGGGGGGGGGGGAAGAAAGGATTTTAATGAGTACAATTTTTCGACATGAAAGTAATGAGGTAAACTAGTCATATATTGAGATGAGAAATTAGCCCATGTTGCACTAGAATCATGAAATATAAAAAATCACAAAGAAAAGGTCCACAGTACACTGAATAGGGAGGGATTTATGGAGGATTACCCAAGAATCACGTTGAAGAATAAGAAGGGAGATCACCATTTCATTTTTCTAGAAAAAAACAAAACAAACCCCCAAATCCTACAACAAATTAGATCATATGAAAAAAGATGAATGTAAACAGAAAGGTGATAGTCTAGAGCTTAGAAACAGCAAGAGAAAAATAATTTCAGGGTGTGCTGCTAGAAAACCTTGGTTTAAAACAAAGTTAAGGCTGGTAAAAGCTACATATTGTATTTATTTAGCTTGCTTTTTCTCGGAAGACTGGAAGATTCTGGTATATAAAGTCATTTATGATGGTAACTCCTGTTTATTTGGAGAAAAAGTAATGGAAGAAGCCATGGAAAGAAGACCGGTGAGGAAACAAAGACCATGTAAATAGCCCCCCGGGGGTTCTAGAGATTGCCAGAGTAAGGGGGTGAAGACCGTGAGAAGGATGATTATAGCCATGCACGTTTGCCGAAGTCTAAGTGAATAATACCAACCTGTTCCCAGGACATCCTATCCGAGATAACCCCTGCCTACGCTTTTAAAAGGCTGAGACTTCCTGACAGCTGTCTCTAAATTTGGGCCTATGTATCATGTGGGAACTACAGTTCCCATCAGTCAAGCGTGTGGAGGGACAAGCGGGGAAGCCCCCAGTAAAAGGCTACACCTTAGCTCGCGAGCTAAAGACAATTTCGATTCTCTACGTGGAGGGTAAAAGGAAAGGTTTCACGCAGTGCCTGCTGGGAATTGTAGTCTCAGTAGCTGGAGCAGCGCTAAACCTGCCGGGAATTGTAGTTTCTGTATATGGGGGGAGGGGATTGGGGAAGGAGGGGGTCGGGCCCTGTCCCTCCCCCCGTCACTTCCTGCCTGGCTGCGGGAGCCCGAGCGGCTCATTCTCTTTAGTGTTTGCCCTGTGGCCGCAGCGTCTGGCTCGGCTTCCCCCTCCCTCCCTCCCCGACCCCCGGCGCCCGCCCCCCACAGGCCATTCCGCCTCCCCTCCCCTCCTCACTACCACCGCCTAACCGATCCTTCAGCGGGGGACGAGTCCCGGGAATCCAGGTGAGGCGCTTCGGCCCAGCCCGTTGCAGCTTGGGGGAAGGGCCTGGGATGGCGGGTGGGTGAGAGAGAAGCGGAGAGGGGACTGGAGACGGCTCCCCTCAGCCACCCCGGCCTAGCTCGGCCTGAGGAGGCGAGGCAAGCTGCTGCTCGGAGAGTGCTTCGGCGGACAGGGCTGGGGACACTAGGCCGCTGAGAGAGTCAGCTTCCCTCCCTGGCCGGAGTGGGGAGGGGCTGCCGTCACCCCCTCCCCCAAGAAAGGCCTCGGTCCCTCCGCCCTCCGCCCTCCCCGGGGCGGGGATCTGGCCTATTCTGGGAGAAGAGCCCTCAGCCGTCTCCTCTTCTTCCAGCTCCTCTCCTCTCCTCCCGGAGATGGGGGCTTGGGAGGCGCAGGTTCCTCCGCCGCCTCTCCCGCCGCCCCTTCTTCCTTGGTCTTTTTCCGCTTGCTGCCCCTCCCTGCATTTTCCCCAGAGGAATGGTGTTTGCTGCAGCCCCCACCTTGCTGGGGACCAGTGTCTTCCCCGCCTCCCGGCAATCCCCTTCCTCTCCCTGCACCTTCTCGGCCTGAGGGACGCGCAACAGCCTTTTTAACCTGTTCTTTGCCACGGAGGGGAAGAGCAGGCCCTTTAAGACACGAGCTTACTGTAAGCTCCTCTTTACGAATTTGCACACACCCCCGGAACCCAGTTAGGTTTTTTTTTTTTTCCCTAGCCCAGTTCTAAGGTTAGAGTATTTATTTCAGAACTCAAATGCCTAAAGGAATTTATTCTGACCCTTTTCCCCACGCCGCTGCCTTCCAGATTGTCCACAGATGGAATGAATGTTCGTTGAATTAAATTGTTGAAGCTCCAGCAGTTTTTTATTGTTCTGTGTCCCGATAATTCTTATCAGCGGGGGAGGGAATAGATTGTTGTTTTTTTCTTTATATGTATCATGTATTAGGAAAGAAGTTATGTTTGGGTTTGGTTCTTTAAAAGGAAATAGGAGTGATATTAAAGTTCCTCAGTTACAGACCTCATACACCTGTGCATAGGGAAATGCATTTTTCTCCTGGCGGTTGTAATGAGAAAGTATTTCAGTTGATACTGATCCATAGCAACTGATACAGATGGAGATTCATCCTCTCTTCGGTATAAAAGTATGTGGAACTAGCTGATATGTTTATCATCAGCCTTGTAAGAGAAAGGTAGTATTGTCATCCCGTATTTAGTCAATAGATGTAGTAGTTTATTCTGCCCTTGTCCTGAATCCAGATTGCTGTCTTCTATAATATAGTTCAAACATTCAACACCATGCCTTTTTGCCAGCTCCTCTATCTCCATTTACTGATCCCCATTATAAATCTATGCACTTACCCACGTTGCAGTATTAGTCGTGTAAGAGATCTCTTCTCTAAGGCCAAATGTGTATGGCAGCCTAGTGATCTGTTTTTTAAGCTACGGGAAAAGCTTGAAGGTCTCAGAGACTTTTGTTGTTTTTATGCTGTCAAATTGTCTTAATTGTGAATGTGGAGGAGAAAGCCGATTTTAAATTGCTTGAGTTATCTTTAGGTAATCAAAGTGAGTTAAATATATATAGTTATTGATATAAAAATTAAAGTAATTGGTTTGCAGAGAGTAATTTTAGTAATGACAGGTGAGATTTTAGTGTGGCAAGTTCGTTTATGCTGAGTTTATTTTTAATTCAGAAGTTAGGTATGCTGGTATATCGTGTACTAATTAGCAAAATAGATTATGAAAACCCTGATTTATAGAAAAAATTAGGGGATACTTTTTTGTTTTCTAAAAAGTTTCTTTTATAATGTTAAATAATTTCAATATATTTCCTTAATTAAAAATATTTTATTTACTTCTGTGAAACATCTTTTACTTAATTTTATGAAGTATACACATTGGACCCTGATTTGTTGTAGTTTGATACACTTCTAAAGTGTTATTGTCCACTTTGGTATAATTTAAAATCTATAAGTTTCCTAAATGTTTAGATTATGAGTAAAACAAATTACTTGTTGCCTTTTGTAAAGTGTAGTGCTGACATAAATTATAATATTTTAAAATTGACTTAGAATTTAATTTTTCCCAAGCCATTATTCTCTCAAGTTAGTTATTTTTCTAATAAATATGAAAAGTTATATTTCACATAGCAATATACAGGTAGTAGTTGTTTTATGGAGTAGAAATTTTTGTAATACACATTTTATGACTAAAATGAAGGTTTTAGTGAACTAGATGTGGGGCAGGATAAGATCATTTTTTTCTCAAATTATAAGTCATATTATTGGTATATTATTTGTGTATAAAACAGCAGTTGTTTTTCTCATTTTGATACCAATTTTTTCTGATACTAAATTTTTTTGGATTTTTCTTCATGATTTAATGGATATTTGTTAAATTTATCTTTAAGGGAAAATAACTTTTTGTGTCAAAGTTAAACTATGGTTAATAAGTTATGTGATGAAAACTTTGAAAGGTTCTTTACAGTGGTTGTGCAAATACGCTGATGTAATTTTAGGTTAAGAATTAAGTAAAGAATATTCTGATTAGAAACTTTCAATTCTATTATCAGAATTATTTTTAAAACCTTATCACCTAAGTAAATTTAGTCATTTTAAAACCTTGATTTTAGTAGAGATGTAGTAACAGCATCAGTGTAAATGACAAGCAAATATTCTTTATAATATAAAAATATTTCTGTAATTTAGAGAAATTGTTAGCAAGAATATTTTGTGTCACTTTCTAGAATTATTAAATATATAACTATAAATATTGCTTTTAGAATTATTCTGTTATAGACATGTAGTATTATTCCAGTTGTTTGTCCACAGCAGTGGAAATTTTTTGTTTTGTTTTAGTCATCAGAATATGGAAAATAAGAGAGACTGTAATTTTTGAACCTTCACTTAATATTGTAGAAAAGGAAAAGGTTATATTTTATTTTCTAAAATGCTTCAAGATTTCCAGTATTTTTCATTTACAGATTTTTTGGTATTGTTGTTGTTATAAACATTCCCTTCTGAATTAGTTTTGGCATCTATCAGAATACAGCCAGAAAAAGCACATTTATATGTAGTTGTCAAGTTATGGAACAAACTAAAACTTGTAGAACTATTTTGGGGGCAGGATTCCACTTCTACAGTGTCATGCAACCAGTAATGGAAAATGAAAAGATAGATCTCTCCAACTAAGACGTAGCCACACTAAGCCCAAAATACTTAATACATTGAAGAACAAAGTAAATGGAACTTGTAGATTTCTGCTGATTTCCTCTTCTCCTATATTCTTTGAAAAGATTCCTTATTTGGAACCATACCCACAGCACTAATGACACCTTTTCAATTTTGCAAAGAATTATTGCTTTTTTACTAAGTATGTGGTGGAACTTAAAAACCTGCAAGAGTCAAGGCTTGAGGCCTTGTGAATGTTCTTATATGAATTTGGGTGGTGATTGTAAATGGTGGTTACTGAAATTACTGGAAAATTTTACCATAATTTTTGCTTTGTACCAGACCCTACCAGTAGTTGTTTTAGGAATTTCTCACCTTTCCTTCCCCAAGTTGAATGTAAACCTTGAGGGGCCCAGACCTTTTTTTTTTTTAAAGTCTGTTTACAGTACATAGCATAGTGCCTTACAAATAATAGCCATTAAATTTTATTTTAAAAATTTTTTATAGAATAGATGTTTCTTGGATTGAGTTTCTTGGTGACAAGAGGCTTTGACAATAAAAATAGTTTTCTGTTCTTAATTTTCTCCTGACCTCTTTAATTTTTTTTATTATAGTTCAGGTTATAGCACTAGGGCAATTCTAAAAAAGAAGAAATTACAAACTAAAGTTTCAACTCTACGAGATATGCTAGTTTATTAAAGTTAATTTTTAACTAAGATGGATTTACATAGTATTTTTTGGGATATGTTGAGAGAAGAATTTGATTAATTATAGAAATAGAAGAGTAAGAACCGTATTTTTTTTTAAACCAAGATGTTACTTTTAACAAATTATTTGATGAATATCTCTAAATATCTTTTGAATTGAATCTCATCTAATCTACCTTTTCATCTAATATACCCTTAAGGAAGGATATTATGAAGTTTGGTTTGTTTTTTATTTTTTGAATTTGAAATGAAAATAAAATGAATGATTTACTTTCTCTCTCCTTTCATATTTCATTTATTTATTTTCAGAATTTTATTAGGTTTTTTTTCCCTTGAGGCAATTGGAGTTTAGTGACTTGCTCAGAGTCACACAGCTAGGACGTGTTAAGTGTCTGAGGCCACATTTGAACTCATTTCCTCCTGATGTTAGACTTAAATCTTTAGTTAGACTCCATAGTGCTTTCTCTTGATATGGACAGCATTTTCCATCATAAGTCCTTTAGTATTGTCTTAGATCATTGTGTTGCTGAGAAGAGCAAAGTCTATCAAAGTTGATCATCTGGACAATGTTGTTGTTACTATGTGCAATATTTTCCTAATTCTGCTCACTTCACTCATCAGTTCTTTTAAGTCTTTCCAGGTTTTTCTGAAATCCACCTGCTCATCATTTCTCATTGAACAACAGTATTTGATTACATTCATATATCACAATTTATTCAGCCATTCCCAAATTAATGGGCATCCACTCAATTTCCAATACTTTGCCACCAGAAAGAGACTTGTTATAAACATTTTTGTACATGTGGGTCCTTTTCCATTTTTAAAGATCTGGGATACAGACTTAGAGATATTGCTGGATCAAATGGTATACTGTTTTCAAGGGCTTTGGGCATAGTTCCAAATTGCTCTCCAGAATGGTTGGGTCAGTTCACAGCTTCATCAACAAAAAGCAAGTATTTATCATTTTCCTTTCTGTCATATTAGGCAATATAAGTGTGAGGTGATAACTCAGAATTTGTATTTCTCTAATTTATAGTGATTTAGAGCATTTTTTCATAACTATAGATAGCTTTAATTTCTTCATCTGAAAATTGCCTGTTTAAATCCTTTGAATAATTTATCAATTGAGAAATAACTTGTATTCTCCCAAATCTGATTCAGTTCATTATATAATTTAGATATGAGAGCTTTTATCAGAAACACTGGCTGTAAAAAATTGTTTCCCAGCTTCTGCTTCTCCTAATCTTGGTTGCATTGACTTTGTGCAAAACCTTTTTATTTTGATGTAATCAAAATTATTCTTGTATTTCATAATGTTCTCTATCTTATTTTGGTCATAAATTCCTCCCTTCTGCAAAACTCTGACAGGTAAACTGTTTCTTACTCTCTCAATTTACTTATGGTCTTACTCTTTATTTTGATCTTTATCTTGATATAGGGTGTGAGATGCTGACCATATCCTTTTTATTCATGATCATAATATCATGTTAGAGAGGGTAGCGGGGCCATTTTTATCCACACTCTTACACATGAGGAAATTGAAACTCAGAATTCTAAGTTAAGTTGAGGGTGCGTTTGTTGCTAGTGCTTGAGCCAGGACTTGTCCATAGGTTCTCTGAGGTTGGCACACTAGTGTTATTTTTCTGTTGTACTCTGATACCAGTGAAATGTATAGTTGAATAAGTTTATCCTAAAGCTAGGATAATTTAGACCAACAAACAATATTTTCTTTCTTCTTTTTCTTTTCAAAATATATACATGATAATTTTCAACATTCACTTCTACAAAATCCCATGTTCCAAATTTTTTCTCTTTCCCAGATAGCAAGTAGTCCAATATATGTCAAACATATGCAGTTCTTCCATACATATTTCCACAAATATCACAGCAAATCATATTTTCAAGAAAACACTATATGTAAGATTATTTGTTAATGTTATTGAATAAAGATGGTTGCAGAGGTTGCAAAGATGTCTCAGATAGCCACCTTTACTGAATGCTGTGAGCCAAAAACTTTATCACCACCAAAGCAAAACTTAATGGAAGTTGTTTAATTCACACTATAAATATTAAAGTTAAAACACACACTACTTAATGTTGGTGGCATCATTTCTGTGGTTCTATACATAATATAGCTGTGGATCAATCTCTACAAAAATCATATTTGCTCTTACGGATCAGCATATTCAGGGTTTTTTTTTGTTTGTTAAACAGTTTTGTTTAATATGCTTGTACAAGATATAGCTCCTAAAACTTGGGGATAAAAAAATTGAGGAAAGTATTTTTAATTAGACTTCTTAGTTGTTATTTTCTAACTCAAAATTTGTTTAATCAAGATACTAATTTTATAGATGCAATAAATGTGAATTTTAGCTTTTTTAACAATACAAAGTAAACTGCTTTGTTTTAGCCTTGTATAAAAATCAGTACAAGGAGTTTTGTTTAATTCATTGAGCCAGATTATAAAGATTAAAAAATTTATTAGATTAACATGGTGTATGTTTGTTTTACAAACATGATTAGAGGTTAATGATGAACTTAGGTTTCTTTCTAGGATTTCTAGCTACAGGTGTAGGAGTGGTGTCAATTTTGTGGCCTAGTTGAGAGGATCCTATCCTACTTTCCTTGTTTGAATATTTTTTATTGTACTTTAATATAGATGGATATATGGGACTTTTAAAAAATGAATAAGAACATTAAGATTCAATAAATTTTCATTTGGATTTAAAATTATCAAATTTTATTTTGATATCAAATTATCATTTATCATCATCAAATTATCAAATTTTGATAAATTTGATTTGATGAAGAATAAGAGATAGCACTGAGTTTTTTTTTTTTAGATGTCCTCATCTGTGATAAATCATATTGTGTATAGAGAGCTGGCCTTAAACCAGGGAGATTTAGTTCAAGTCCCACCTCTGATACATACCTGTTTGGTGACTTTGCAAGTTTAGTCTTAGTGTTCTAGATAGTTTTCTCATTGCCTCAGAAGTGTTGAATTGTATTGCTAGAGGATTATTTCCTCACCTTAGATTTCCCAATGAATTTAGAATAAGGTTCAGTCCTTATTCTAACTCCTTTATCTGTAATAGTTATAGATTGAGGACCTTCTAACTCAAAGACTTTAAAATAGGAGCTTTTAAGGTCAGACCTCGTCAACATCATTTAATTATATTTCTCTAGTACTGTAGAACCAGAATCTCATTGTTGGAAGGTTCTTCAGAAATCATATAGTCCTGAATGTTATGGAATATTATTGTTCTATAAGAAATGATCAGGAGGATGATTTCAGAGAGGCCTGGAGAGACTTAATGAACTGATGCTAAGTGAAGTGAGCAGAACCAGGAGATTGTTATACATGGCAACAACAAGATTATATGGTGATCAATTCTTATGGACTTGGCTCTCTTCAACAATGAGATGATTGAAACCAGTTCCAGTGATCTTGTGATGATGAGAGCCATCTACACCCAGAGAGAGGATTGTGGGAACTGAATGTGGATCACAACATAGCATTCTCACTCTTTTTATTGTTCTACTTGCATTTTGTTTTCTTACTCATTTACTTTCCTTTTTTCATCTGATTTTTCTTGTGTAGTAAGAGAATTTTATAAATATGTTTTTACATACACACACACACACACACACACACACACACACACACACACGTTGAGATCCCAAATAAAGAATCCCTGTTATAGAAGAAAATGAGAAAAGAACCTAAGGCAGAACTTTGGAGAAGAAATAGGGGTTTAGTATGTCTTTTTGGACCAGTAGAAAAATAACATTGAATGAATAAAACAATATGTTGTGATGAAAAAAAACACAATTGATGAAAAGATAAGATTTGAAATTCTGACAATAATGTTTATTAGTTAGATGACAGAAGTTAAAACACAATGTTCTTGCTACTCAACTTCCCCATCTTTTAAAGGGGGATAATAATAAACTAATGCATAGGGCTGTTATGACAAAATACATTTTTAAAGGTTCAAGATAAATGGGGGCCCTTATTATTGGAGAATAACAGACAAGTTTGAACTGCAAATGAGAAGTAGCCTAAGATCCCTAAATCATGCAAAATTGTTAATTTTTTTTAAAGTGTGGTGGTGGAATTCAAATAGTCTATTTATATTGGGTACAGACCTTTCTTAGAAAGCAACTTTCTTTGTCAGCAACTGAATATCAACCATTATCAATGATCTGTCAGCAGTTCTCAAAGTATGATCTGAGGGTCCATAACTTCTAAACAATTTCCATAGTAATATTAAAACATTTTCATCGTGAAGACAGTAAATATCAATAAATGTAACCTACATAAATAAACAAAAAAGAAATCACATAGTCCAAGGCTGAACAAGAATACATCTACAATAGAAGTGTCAAACTCCTAGGGGGTGTAAGGAGCCAGAAAATTTCCTGAATCATAACAAAATAAATAGAACACAATGTGGATAATTTCAATTTGTGATTTTCTGAGTTAGTAGTATAAGGCCTGCAGAGATTTCAGGGACCATTCACCTTTGGTGCAGCTTTAAGTGCTAGGAAATTTTCCTTCCTTCTTTCCTTCCTTCCTTCCTTCCTTCCTTCCTTCCTTCCTTCCTTCCTTCCTTCCTTCCTTCCTTCCTTCCTTCCTTCCTTCCTTCCTTCCTTCCTTCCTTCCTTCCCTCCTTCCCTCCTTCCCTCCTTCCCTCCTTCCCTCCTTCCCTCCTTCCCTCCTTCCCTCCTTCCCTCCTTCCCTCCTTCCCTCCTTCCCTCCTTCCCTCCTTCCCTCCTTCCCTCCTTCCCTCCTTCCCTCCTTCCCTCCGTTTTTATTTACCACATATATGCATGGGTAATTTTACAACATTGACAATTGCCAAATCTTTTGTTCTAATTTTTCCCCTCTTTCCTCCCCCCTCCAGATGGCAGGTTGATCAATACATGTTAAATATGTTAGAGTATAAATTAAATACAATATATGTATACATGTCCAAACAGTTATTTTGCTGTACAAAAATAATCGGACCGGATTTTTAAATAGTGTACAGTTAGCCGGTGAAGGAAATCCAAAATGAAGGCTGACAAAATTAGAGGGATTGGGAATTCTATGTAGTGGTTCATAATCATCTCCTAGAGTTCTTTCTCTGGGTATAACTGGTTCAGTTCATACTCTATTGGAACTGATTTGGTTCATCTCATTGTTGAAAGTGGCCACATCCATCAGAATTGATCATCCTATAGTATTATTGTTGAAATATACAACGATCTCCTGGTCCTGCTCAGGAAATTTTCTTTAGATAAATTAACACTTGTTTTTTCTGCAATTGCTACCCATCAAGATCCCAGATCTTTTTTCTGGAGGGAGGTAGAATAAGCACAATCCCTCTTCAACCAGAAAGCTAAGCAAATTGTTCCTCTTTTCCCCTCAAGTTTTCTCTTAGTTGTCAACATTCTTTTAGTCTAGTATGGTATCAGAAATTAAATACAATATACTAGTCGTGGTCTGAGCAAGGCAGAATGCATTAAGACTGTTATAACTTCTTTCTGGGCATTATGCCTGTATTCATAGAGCCTAAGATGTCATTAGTTTGGGGTTTTGGTTTTTTTTTTTTTTTTTTTTTTGGTTGCCATGTCATAAAATTGACTCATTGACCTTCAGGTCTTTTTTTTCCTGATTTGTCTAGCCTTGTCTTCCATTCTGTATTTTTGAACCTGAATGTAAGGCTTTACTTTTAACTCTATTGTATGTCAATAGTTTTTTTTCCCATTGTTCTATCTTGTTGAGATCTTTTTAGACTCAAAAGCATCTCACATGTAAATTTTCCTTCCTATCTTCTTGTCAATAGTAAATTTAATAAATTTGCTGTCAATGCTTTCGTAATTGATTTTACTTGTCTTTTTTTCTTTTGTCACTAGAATTTGTTTTTTATGAAATTGGAGGCATTTTGTTTATCTTTTCATTGATTACTGATTTGATTAATTGATTAATGCAATTATTCAAATATCTTAGAATGTGTTGATTAATATTATCTCCCTATGGTTTTTTTTTTTTTAATTTTTTTGCTGGTGTTTGGTTAAGTGATTTGCTTTTAAGTGCTATTGAGTACTGCCTGAGGCAGGATTTGAACTCACTCCTGATTCTAGGGCCATTGTTCTATCCATTGGGCCAGTTAGATGCTGATCCTTCCCCCTGTTTTTTTTGTTTTTTTTTTGTTTTGTTTTGTTTGTTTGTTTTTTTAAGTACTTAATATTTTATTTTTTCCTTAATTGCATGTTGAAAGACTTTTTAAACATTGTTTTTAAAGTTTTTAAAGTTCTCCCCCTCTCTGAGGTGATAAGCAATCAGATAAAGGTTATACATGTGCAGTCATGTAAAACATTTCCTTATTAGTCATTTTGTACAAGACGACTCCAAAAAAAAAAAAGAAAGAAAGAAAGTGGAAAAATAGCATGCTTCAGCCTCTATTCAGACAATATCAATTCTTTCTCTGGGGGTAGATAGCATGGTTCATTGTTAGTCTTTTCAGATTCTAGGATTATTATATAGCTGAGAATAGCTAAGTACAGTTCATCATACAGTATTGCTGTGTGCAGTGTTCTCCTAGTTCTGCTCTTTTCACTTTACATTAGTTCATGTAAGTCTTTGCATGTTTTTCTTTTTCTTTTCTTTTCTTTTTTTTTTGAATTTTTGCCATTTATTTAAAAAATTTTTTTAGCTTTTCATTTTCAAAATATATGCATAAATAGGCATTCACCTTTGCCAAATCTTGCATTCCAAATTTTTTCTCCCTCCCTTCTTCCCACCCCTTCTCTTGGACAGCAGGTAATCCAATATATGTTAAACATATGCAATTCTTCTATACATATTTCTACAATTATCATGTTTGCAGGTTTTTCTGAGAGCATCCTCATCATTTCACATAGGCACAATAGTTTTCCATCACAAACTTATACCACTGTTTATTTAGCCATTCCTCAATTGATGGGCATCCTCTAAATTTGCAATTTTTGTCAGCACAAAAAGAGCTAATCTAAATATTTCAGTATTTACTGATCCTTTTTTATTTTTATTTTTTCTTTTTGCATCTGTTTATGTTAGGGACTTAATAGTGGAATAGTGGTATTTCTAGGTCAAAGAGTATATGCATAGTTTTATAGTTATTGTTCCAGATTGCCCTCTGAAATGATTGGATACATTTACAATTCCAGCAAATAGTGCATTAGTGTCCCAATTTTTCCATGTCCCTTCCAACATTTGTCATTTTCCTTAGCTAATTTGATAGGTGGTACACCAAAGTTATTTTAATTTTCATTTTTCTAGTCAACAGTGATTTAGAGCATTTTTTCATATTACTAGAGATAGCTTTGATTTCATCTGAAAATTGTTCATATCCTTTAACTATTTTCATTTGGGGAATGATTTGTATTCTAATAAATTTGACTTGGTTCTTTATATAGTTTAGAATCTGTACATCAGAAAAACTTGCTATTTTTTCCTGCTTTCTTTCTAATCGTGGCTGTATTGATTTTCTTTGTGCAAATCCTTTTAAATTTAATGTAATCAAAATTATATTATATTCTGTAATACTCCCTATTTTTTGATTGGTCATCAATTCTTCCCTTATCCATATATCTGACAGGTAAACTATTCCATGTTCCCTAATGTCCCTATGTCTTAAACTTTCCTTTTAAGATTTGTATGATATATATTGTATTTAACTTATATTTTAATATATTTAACATGTATTGGTCAACCTGCCATCTAGGGGAAGGGGTGGGGGAAAGGAGGGGAAAAATTGGAACAAATGGTTTTGCAGTTGTCAATGCCGAAAAATTACTTATGCATATATCTTGTAAATAAAAAGCTATAATAAAAAAACCCCCTGAAAAATAAATAAATAAAAATTTAAAAAATATTTGTATGATGTACAAAAGGATTGAAAGTAATATGTTAATAGTACTTTTATTGTGGTAGTACTTAATTATTTCAGCTCAAAAATTTATCTTTTTCAGGAAGCCTATCTTAGCTTCTTTATCTTTCCCAGCAAGACATGTTGTCTCTTTTTAACTCATAATACTTTTTGTCTCATTTAATCTACTTTTAAATTGTACCTTGTGTGAACTATTTATATGTATTCCATTTTTCACCTATTAGACTGTAAGTCTCAAGAAGGCAAGAACTATATTTTAGTCCTATTTGACCTACAGCAGTAATGCTTAGAATAGATAGTTAACAGTTTAATGACTTAACTTTTGTTTAAAAGTCTCAATAAAGAGAACTTATGAACTAAAATATTTTTTCTATTAGAATAGGATTTTCACTCTAAAAAAATTATGTTTGTATGATAGGGTCTTACTGTTTGGTGACTTGTATTATGTTCTTAATTACATAGTCAAGGAAATTTGCTCTGGTTTCATTTTTGAACTTCTGTGATCTTTTCCTGTATGTCATTTAAATGCTATTGGGCAAATAAGTTGCCTTTCAATTAAGACCTCAGCCTTCTGGCACTCTCAAGGATAAATTTTTTCTAAGTAACTGAATTTTCTGGATATCTGAGAATTGACACCTTTAAGATCCCACATTTTTTTTTTAAATTTTCAATCAATATTTTTCAAAGAAATCTTTCTAAAATTCTGTTATTTTTATATATCTTTTCCAAAGGGCATATCAACTAACTCTCTCTCTCCCTCTCCCTCTCTCCCTCTCTCCCTCTCTCCCTCTCTCCCTCTCCCCCTCTCTCCCTCTCCCCTTCCCCCTCTCCCCCTCTCCCTCTCCCCCTCTCCCTCTCCCCCTCTCCCTCTCCCCCTCTCCCTCTCCCCCTCTCCCTCTCCCCCTCTCCCTCTCCCCCTCTCCCTCTCCCTCTCCCTCTCCCTCTCCCTCTCCCTCTCTCCCTCTCCCTCTCCCTCCTCCCTCTCCCTCTCCCTCTCCCTCTCCCTCTCCCTCTCTCTCTCTCTCTTCTCTCCTCTCTCTCTTTCTTTCTCTTTTTAATGACAGCCATTATTTTAAAACTCAATTATTGTGATACCTTCTTGGCTTATTGAGCTTATTTAGGGCTATTTGCTCCTATAATAAATAAAACATTCTCTGAATTCTTCTGTCTGCACTTTGTAGTTTTTTTGAACCCTCATTATCCATTGTTTCTTCTCATTGGCCATTGTGCTCACCTTTAACACTGATCTATTATTTATTAACCTTTTTTTTTTTAATGCACATAACTAAATTAGAACTATATATAAGTTAAAGATAAATTTTGATTCAGGACTCGAGGAACCCAGGGACTCTTGAGTAATGTGTTATCAATGTTGGCTGTACAGAAGTTTTTGTTTCCTTCTTGATTGTCAGCTGATTTTCTAGCAGTAGGATATTACTATAGTATTCTAAGAGTGATGTACTTGGAAAACCTTCATTAAAAATTTCATCCCTGAATTACAATCCCTGAAAAACCATATAGTGGCTCTTTCCATACCTGCTAAATTTAAAGGCAGTTAGGGAGTTGTCTGGTCAATCTAATAGGAAGGTGAAATTTAATTGCATTTTCCTGTGGAGGATATGGATTTGGCATTGGCACCTTTTGGAGAATGTTTTTGTGACTGATGATAATAAATTGATACTTCTGTAAGATATAAATGGACTTTCTTTGTGCTGGCATACAATGAATCCTGAGGGATTTCTGTACTACCATCATCTAACCATTAATGACTGCCTTAAAACAAGACACATGGGAACCTCATGGTCAGATGCCCTAGAAATGATGCCCCTGTTAGGCCAAAAGATAGCAACAGTTGGACAGTGATTGAATAGAGTGCCTGAACTGAGCTCTGGGAAGTTAGTTGTAGAGGAACCTAATGCTGTCAACTATGTAGCAGATATGGAAAGAGCCACTATATGTTTGAAGTGATGGGAGTTCCTTACCCTGGTTTATTGAAGTGTTGAAAGTTCATTCTGAAATTTATTTTTCTTTTCTTTCTTTCTTTTTTTTTTTTTTAGCTTTTTATTTTCAAAATACAGACATAGTTTTCAAATTCACTTTTGCAAAACTTTGTGTTCCAGAATTTTTCCTCCCTCCTATATGTTGAACATGTGTAATTTTTTTTACACATTTTCACAAGTATCTTGCTGTACAAGAAAAATCAGATCAAAAAGAAAAAAAATGAGAAAAAACAAAAAACAAGCAAACAACAATAAATAAAAATGGTGGAAATACTATATTGTGATCCATACTCAATCACCACGTTCTTCTCTCTGAATGCAGAAGGCTCTATCACAAGTCCATTGCAACTGGACTGAATCATCTTGCTGTTGAAAAGAGTTATGTCCATCAGATTTGATCATTGTATAATCTTCTTGTTGCTGTGTATAGTGTTCTCTTGGTTCTATTCATGAAGTCTTTTTTTTTTTTTTTTTCAACAACTTCAAGTTTGAGAGTTACAGAATTCAGCCTTTTTATCAGAAAACATATTTTTAAGAGTTCCTATACACCGCTCAATCAATAAGTGATTCTAATCTTCTAACAAAAGGATAATTTCTTAAGCAACAGCTGTTGCCTTATTAGCTAATCCAATTTCAAGAGTTTTAAAGTCTGACCTATCAAGAAAAGGGAATTTTGTGGGCAAAGTACTCTTTTTGAAGAGAGAAGATTATGCACCTGGTCCCTGTGCAGGAAGAGAAGCAAAGTGCTAAATACCATAATATAAGGGAGGAAGAAACCTGAATTTTCACTTTTATATTGCCATGAAACATTCAGATTGTGAGTGTATAATCTGATGTTGAGAATTGCTATCTATTTGGTAGCCAACCCCAAACCTGTTTCCCTTCTTGGAGGGTTCCAGGTTCTTATGGTAGTACTGTAAGATTTTAATGTTTATGTATATATCTCTGTAGGGTGAAATTGGGACTTACAGAATATCTTTCTAGCCTCTCCCAAATTTGTTTCCCTTTCTAAATGTTGTAAGCAAATTTTGATTTCAATAAGAATATTTTTCCTGTAGCATAATGAAACCCAAATCTCTGGAAAGAACTTTGAATTACAAGGACTTTAGGAATCTGTGGAAAATGGGAGGAGTATATTGATTATGGACTATGTACTATGACCCTTTCATGTATTTTACTGCACTGTTTATAAACTATTGAGTTGTTGCCTTCTTTTTAAAAAATTTCCTGTGTGGTAGAATAAAACAGGGCTTCTTAAACTTTTTCCACTTGCAACCTCTTCACCAGGAAATTTTTACATGGCCCTGAGTATATAAGTATATAAAATAGGTATACAAACCAAACATTTGCTGATAATACATCCCATTTTCACAAACCACAGTTTAAGAAGCTGGGGAATAAAGGATATCCTATATTTTATATATATGTTATTATCTTGGATACTTATATGGCATCTGAATGTATCCAGGATTGAAGGGAGACCTAGATATGAGCTTAATCTGGGATTTACCCAAAGAAGACTTTGGGTGGAGATATAAATCAAAAAGTTATTATGGGAGAGGGGAGCCTCTCAAAATTGAACCCAGTCTTTGTATGGTCTGAGATACTGAGCCATTAGCTACACTAAAATCAGTAAATTGGACAGATACTTCAGATAAAATAAAAATAGCAGGAATTACATTAATAGAATTTATAAATATTGTAATAAGGATCTCAGTGTAAGAAATCCCTTTAGATGTTAAGTATATTCATTAAAGATGAGTGGGGTTACATAGAAATCTATTCATGACAATTTGAGAGTTCATATTCTCAGATGTCATCTCATCTGAGTTACAGACTCAGATTCATTATTGGTAATTTAGTATATTTAATTCTGTTCCCCTCCTCCTTCCCCCTGGAAAAATCTAGGGGTATTTTATAGAACATTTGCACAAATACTTTGGGGCACATTTTTTCCAAAAATTGCATTTAAATTTAGACAAATAAAAAGTATTTTTGCAAAATTGAAGCATTTGAATATTTTTTTAAAATTACCTCTTTGAAAATTAAGATTTTATGATTATATAGTATATGATTTCTAGATTTTTTTTTAATTCTCATTTCCTAATATCTGCAGAATTTACATTTCCTTTCAAAGAATACTATACAAAATTTTTAGCTAATTGGGCCTTTTGGAGAGCCTTTTTTGCAGAGTTCCACAATAAGAAATATCATATTTTCAGAAAATTTCCCTATTATTGTTTGGTTTTCATTTCTAACCTTACGGTCTAGGAGTATTTTTTCTTAATGGGGGAAAACATAATTAAGAAAATTGTTAAATGTTATGTCTTTCTTTGCAGGCATCTCAACTCATAACATCATCGAACTGAAACTAAAACTACATTGTCCCTGGAGCACACCGCACCCTCTTTTCAAGGTACCAGAAATTTACATTCACTCTGAAATTGTAATCCTAGTCTTCATTGAAGGCATCACTGATTTTTCTGATGTTTGGTAAGCAGATATCTTAATTCTAAATGGTGTTTTGTAATTTAAAAGGTTAAATGAATTACATTAATGCAGTTATTTTTTGTCTGAGTTAATGTCTTGAAATTTAAAAATTAATAGCAAGAAAAATTCATGACTACAATATAAGAACCTTTAGCTAGTACTTCTACATATTTTAAATGTAAAGACATGAACATTTGACCACTGATATTGTAAATTAAACAGAGCTAATTTAATGAGCTTATTTATTGGTCAAATTGGTTTAAGAATTTGGGGAGTTTTTCTGCTTCAGATTGATTTCACCTGCTATTTGTACTTTTTTTTTTTTTTTCCAGTCTTTAGAACAGTGTTGAATTTATCTTAAAATGTGATTATAGTTCAACACTCATTATTTACCACTGGCAGCTTCTAATCATCCAAGCAAAAGAAAGAAGAGTTTTGCAAGAATTTGCATGACATTGAAAAATACTTATATCATCTCTTTTATGTGGACCCTAAAGCTCTTTACATGATTTAATTAACAGGAATGCTTTGTAAAACTTTTTTTTTTTTCTTTTTTAAGCACTTTCCTTCCAAAGTGCTAAAAGTTCTTTCTTTTTTGCCTAACTAAATTTCACAATTTAGTTTCCCTGTGTGGTAATTAGGGAACAAGTACTCTCCTTGAGGATGAGGAAGTACTAATAGCTCATATTACCATAATACTGAAGAGCTCAGAACATGTGATGTGAGTCGTACTCATATTGTACTCATTTTACAAAGGAAGAGATAGAGGATCCAAAAAGTAAAGTAACGTGGCGCAGATCATATACCTGGTTTTCAAACTCTCAAGTCCAAGGCTCTTTGAGCCATTTCCTGCAGCCTTTCCCAGAAAATTGAGACAGATTGATTAAAGAAATTTCAAAGAGCTCCAGGACAATGGATGGAGGCTGAGGGGGTGGGCAGTGAATTATATATGTAAAATTTTATTCCTTGGATTTGTCTAATACCTTTCTTCAAAGAATGTAGAGTGCTTTTATATTATCATAGCCTGCTATATATCTTTTAATTTACAAGGTTGCAGTAAACAATTCAAGCCTTTTGAAACTTATCACACTATTACTGTGACCATTACTCTTACTGAAGGGAAACTGAGGCACAGAGAAGTTAATTGCCCTAGAGTTATTGAATTAATAGTTGAACTAGAGCTGATGGAAAGATCCGCATTCCTGAAGATTAATTTTGCTGCTTTGATTTGGATTTATTGGTTACTATTTTACACTAGAGCTGATTTTTTTTTTTTTTTTTTTTTTAATAAATAGGATTCCAGTACTTGTTCATGTTGAATATGGTGACTAAAGTAATAATGTTTCTGAATAGGTGGCATATATCCTGAAGCTTCTTTGGGAGCAAAATAGTTAACAATTGTTACATTGATCCAAGTCTTTTTTTAGGCAGTAATATACTAGATATGCCAGATGCTACTTTAGTATCTCAAACAAATCATAAATATTGTATAGTGAATTATGTATATATACCTGGTTAAAACATTTTGTTGCAGAAGGAACAGTTTCTTTAAGTTTTACTTTCTGAGGAGTTGAATTGGAAGAAGGCAAAAAAGAGAAATTGAAAAAGTGATTAGAAAAGAAAATAAAGTATTCAGACTTTTAGATAAAAGAGGTATGTTTTCTTTAAAGTGAGTGCATAGTATGATAATAGGTTATTTTCTAGGTTGACCCAAATAAAATAAATCATTTTTAAAAATGGTAATGAATTATTATTGTTGTTTTTTAAAAATAGATTTATCTAACAAAAATTAAACTAGAAAAGATAAAATTCTATATCAGATACCAGGCATTAAATTAGTTTTACATGAGACTAATTTAAAATAACCAATTTTAAATTATTTAAAGTATTAAAATAACCAAAAGACCAGTCTTTTGACTGATAACAAAAAGTCTCAAACATCGTAGATCACTTCCAGTCATTATTTTTGTAAATGTTTTCCTGTAAGTGATTACTTCTTTAGTGCTGCTTTTTCTTTGTCTTTCATAACATGTTTGAGTTGCTAAGTATGTGCTGGTGTTTGTAACCACGAATCTCCCCCAAATAATGAAGCTTTATCTTCAATAGGAGCACATTTCTGGGAATGTTTAAGTAGTTAAACTTTGTTTTTCAGTCTTGGTACATAACCATGCTGCCCTAGTAATTCTTTCCTTGATAGGGTTTTCTTTCTTTTTCTTTCTTTCTTTCTTTCTTTCTTTCTTTCTTTCTTTCTTTCTTTCTTTCTTTCTTTCTTTCTTTCTTTCTTTCTTTCTTTCTTTCTTTCTTTTCTTTCTTTTCTTTCTTTTCTTTCTTTTCTTTCTTTTCTTTCTTTTCTTTCTTTTCTTTCTTTTCTTTCTTTTCTTTCTTTTCTTTCTTTTCTTTCTTTTCTTTCTTTTTAAGCTGAGACAGTTGGGATTATGTGACTTGTCCAGGGTCCCATAGCTAGGAAGTGTTAAGTGTTTGAGTCAGATTTGAACTCAGGTTCTCCTGACTTCAGGGCTGTTGCTCTATTCACTGTGCCACCTAGCTGCCCCAATGATATTGCTTTCATAGCAAATGCTTCAGGAAGTCATTATGTAAGGTGGATTGTAGTGGAATTGATTTTTTCATTGCTGCTGTTCTATCCATAAAGATTAGGCTAGTTTTTGGTGCTTATCATTGTTTCCAAATCTAGTAGTATTCCACTAATTTGCAGTCATCTGGAAAAGGCTTTTTTATAATATACTCAAAACTTTATCATACTTAGAGAGAAATCCCACAAATTGGAGAGTATGGGTAATTAGTGTTAAATTCCCAGAAATTGCCACAGAATTTATTGGAACTGTTTTTAATCTATTCAGCCAGTATGGATCATGGATTTAATTATGAGTTTAATACTCTATTTAAGGTTTCATTTTGAAGGAACTGTATCAAAATCTATTGGGGGTATTTTGGATAGAAGGAAATATTTAAGGTTTCTAACACCATTTTATCTGAACAGTAACTCTTGGAGGTAGGTACCATTATTATCATCATCTCCATTTTACAGATGAGGAACCTGAGGCTGAAATGTTAAGTGCCTTGTCCAAGGTCACACAAGCTAGTAAGTATCTAAGGTTACATTGAACTCAGGTCTTCTGGATTCTGGGTCCAGTGTTCTATCCATTGAGTTCTATCCATTCTACCTACCTGGCAGAATGAAAATGGGAAATATAATATTTTTATTGTTCTCTGAGGTAGTTTTGTATGGATGAAATCTCCTAAAACCTAAGGAGAAAAACACATATGCATCTGAGGAATCACTACCATAATAGGCTTCTTGAACTGGAAAAAAACAGAAATTGTTTATTTAAACCACCTGTGCAGGAGTCAGTCTCTGCTACAATATTTATAATAGGTGGTTATCCAGCTTCTCTTTGAAAATTGTTAGGGATGACTAAATAAATTCCGTTTTTATACATATCAAATTATTACCAAGTTTTGTTTATGTTGAGCCAAAAAGTGCCTTCCAAAAACTTCCAACTTTGCATAGGGTATTGCTCTCTTCTTCAAACTAATAGGTAATTTTTCTTATTAGTACTTTAAAGCTTCATTTGTTTTTTCTGTAACCTGTGTAACTTGTTCTTATAAGTAAGGTACTTATTAAGTCTGTGAGTAATGTTTATTCCAAATTGATTCTTCTAAAGTAAAGCAAGAACAATTTGTATTTCTTGTAGGTAACAAGATGGATGACATTAGTGTTTTACAGTGGAAATGATGCTTAATACTTTTTATATTTGTGTATCTAATGTGTTCCTGGGTCATTTCCTTTCGGTTTAACATTTAACTTTCCCTATCCACACAGAACTTGTTCAATTGTTGTGGCTGAATCAGAGAGATAGTTTGATATAAATTTTGATTGCTTTTCTTTGAGATTGGAGTTTGAAAAATATCAGTTATTTTGTAAAGGACACTAGGATGGTATTATTGATGATATCCAGTGAACCATTGTTATCAGTGACTTTGTGGTAGTTTTTTTGTCAATGTAATTTAAAAAATTAGATGTTTTGCCCATGTCTGCAGGCTTACTCCTTTACCACAAAGATTGAAATTCTCTGACACTTGAAGGTGAATGAAGCATTGTATTTGTGTGGACATGGCTAAATATACTTATTTAGTCTCTTGAGATAAGTCTGCCTTTCATGTATTCACAGTTATTCAGTACGTGTTGTTCACAACATCACCCAAAGTTCTTTAGGCATCTAGTTTGTCTCTATTTGGGAGCACATTTCATTTTTTATTTAAAAAATTTTTTTTGTGGAATTCATGAACTTTGTCTCTCATCTTTCTTTCATATATATTTTTTTAATTTGTAAAATTGAATCAGCCAGTCGTCGTGATATACTTTTTTTCTTTTTTCAACAAAATGCTGTGATACTGAATTAATGTTAGGAGTTGAGAAACCTTGATTTAAAAGAATTTTCAGGAGGGAATACATCTACAAATCTACAAAGATTGCATATAACACAGAACTTAGAAATATCAGCCTTCTTTTCCTCAGCCAATGGATGATTAAAGCTTTTCAAATAGAAAAGAATCAAAAGCATGTAATAGTACCAGAGAATTGACAAAGTTTTTTTGGTTATTTTAAATTAGATTGAAGTGTTCTATTTAGAGCATGTTAAAGGTTTTTACATTTATATTAAAAAAACTTTAAAATCAGTTGCCAATTCTTCATTTTACTCTAGTCTCTCTAGGACCTGTTAAGCTGTCAGAAAACCTCAAGCCATGTTTGCTGACTCATTTTGCTGGTTGAAAATCATATGTTGTCAGGTAGCATGAGTCTTAAAACTGATTTAAAGGGTGGGAAGTGGAATCTAAAGTTTGCATGAGAAGTTTTAAGTTTTAGGACTGTATATTTATGTTTGAATAATATAAAATTCCACAATATATCTGGAGCCAACTTATTAGCAAATTTGCATGGAAGCAAAGAGTAGTAGGTACCTTTATTTGTTCTTCATTTGAATGATGTTGGTGAGGTGTGTGGGTGTGTGTGTGTGTTCTATTCAAATTCATAAAAATTTTCACAAATCTGATTGTGTTTGAGAGTCTGGTAGCCTTTTATGGATGAAAAGGAAATATTCTAAAATTTATCAATTAAATTACATGAATTTCTTTGTGAGTAGGAGTAGTACTTTTATTTTTGAAGCTAGCAAGAGTAAGAATGAATTCTCTTGAGCTAGTGGGGAAAGCCTTTGGATTTCATTGCTAACAAATAAAGTTAAACTCAGTAGGTTTTGTTTATTTCATTTCAGTTCTGTTTAGGATTTCAACATTTTCCAGGGTTATCTTTTATTGGGAGGTCCCACTTCAGAAAGGCCAACATAGCTTCAGAGTAGGTTAGGTTAGGGTTGAACATTCTAGGCAACTATTAAAATATTCACTGTCCTTTTCCATCCTAAGCAGAGGTTTTTGTACATATAGAAGTTGTTGATAGCAACAGGCTGGCTTTGGTCAGCACAAACTAAAATGGTTATCTTCAGTCCATATAACTTTCTAAATTTGGAAATTAATTTAGAGAGTTCATTCTCTGGGCTACTGAAAGCATAGTTCGGTTTTTAATAGCATATGGGTAGATTGTGGATCAAATAATTTTGCCTTTATTTTATTTTAAGTATGTGTTCTGTATGTGGGGCCAAGGACTCATTCTGTCTATGAAATTGATTTTTATTTCCAAAGAAAAATACCCTTAAAAGATTTTCTTGAGAAAATGCAAGTTTTGTTTTGGCAAGTCAGGGGAAAAACATCTTTAGAACTCAAGGCTAATATTTGAAACTATTAAGATGACAGTCTTTTTTTTTTTTCTTTTTCTTTTCTTTTTTTTTTTCCCCTTCCCTCTGAGGCTGGGGTTAAGTGACTTGCCCAGGGTCACACAGCTAGGAAGTGTTAAATGTCTGAGACCAGATTTGAACTTGGGTCCTCCTGAATTCAAGGCTGGTGCTCTATCTACTGCGTCACCTAGCTGCCCCAAGATAACAGTCTTTAACAGAGATTGTTGCTTATATCTGTGACCTAAGGAGTTTTTGTTGTGTAATGATTTAATGTGTGTCTGTGAGTAAACAAGGTCATGTTTATACTTAATTTCAACAGAGATATCTTTATTTTTTCAGTCTTGGATGTGTTTGACTGAGAGATATATAATATTTTCTTTGTTGCTTGCTTCCTGTCTTTAATCAGGGAAACAAAATAAATATTCTTGACATTTTCATAAAATTAGCACATAATTTTATTCCTCACTGTAGAATTGCTCAATTAATTTGCTAGTAGCAATTTTCCATTTACATTCCATAGTCTAGATGTCCAGATTTGCTCCTTACCTGTGTATGAGCTGAACTATCTATATTTCATTTCTTTAGAGAGGGGGTGTGTGTGTGTGTGTGTTATAAGTCCTTTTGAGTACCTAAAACAGTTTAGCAGGAAGGCCACAAAAAATGAGCAATATTGCCCTTGCATTTTTTTTTTATGAATGAATTCTAATTTGATCAGAAATAACATTTTTCAAAGTACTCTTTCCTCATTAGATGAAGATCTCTTCAGTTTTAAACCACTCAAATAATAACCAGACTCAAAGCCTTATATCTGTTCTTATTCTTCTCTTCTCCTTCAGTGCCACTTCTGCTTTTGATAACATTTCTATTGAATAATCTGTTTCAGTCTATTTCTCATGATGTTGTACATTAAAATGTGCATAACACTTTGCTTGCAGTAAATAAGCCAAACTAATCTTAGACAACATGAATATGAACTCATATTGTTTATACTTTTTCTATCGTCAACATCAAGGAAAGGAAACAGCTTAAGTTGAGACTCTGTGTTTTCTGTCAACTTAAGCACCAGATTCTTAGAAATGAAAGTGTTGATACACCTATTAATAGCCTTGAAAGCTCAATTTGCTCTCAGCTTCTTAAAAATCTTAAGAATAGAATTCTCTTGATATTTGTTAAATGAAAATAAAATTTCCAGTAATTAAAATTTGCATTATGAGTATTTAGGAAGTATGTAGACAATTTACAATTCTCAAATATGCATCAGTGCGAATTATTGTGCTCCACTGACTAAAGTAAAATAGCAAAAATGAAATCTGTCATTGTAGAACATGTGGACATTGAAAATTTTTTATTTTGAAACTTTGAAAAGGCTGCAAATATAGGCAGCTTATAATATATCAAGTAGACCTAAAACATCAACCAATTAAATGGTTAAACATATTTTTAATGAAGTGGCCCACTCACAGGCTAGAATTGGGCTATTTTCCTTGTTGGGTAGGTAACACCAATTTTATCTGAATACTGGCAATTACATATCTCCTCTATAATTTATCTTTTTATTTTCTTTTCCTTACAACTTTTAGGTAGAACTTTAGACTTCATAGCACTGAATTAACCTGCACTGAAAGCTGTTTACCTGCAGTTGTTCACTTTTGTTGAAAGTGAACATGTCTCAAGTTCAAGTTCAGAACCCATCAGCTGCTCTCTCAGGGAGCCAAATACTGAACAAGAACCAGTCTACTATCTCACAGCCTTTGATGAGTATTCCTTCTACTACTAGCTCTCTGCCCTCTGAAAATGCAGGTAGACCTATTCAAAACTCTGCTTTACCCTCTGCATCTATTACATCCACCAGTGCAGCTGCAGGTAAGCATATGAATCCAAGTGTCTTCTATTTCAACTGTTTTCTTAGCCTGTTTTATAACCTGATAAGTAGTTTGAAGATATAGAGAGCAGTGGCAAAAGTTACTTCAAGAAGCCACCTCCTGTCCTTTATCCTTGAAGTAAAATACCATCCAGACATTAGATTGTTAGACCCTTTTTAAAAGGAAAGATTTCAAAGTTGTTTAAAGAAAAAAAAGAACCAATGTCACCAGAAATAGTCCCTTATAAAAGGTTGGTTACCAGAAGGATTTGATAGTGTAGTTTTAGGGATTCCTTACTGGATAGAAAATCTTGTCACTTAAAAAAAAAAAAAAAAAAAAAAAAAAAAAAAGTTTCTCCTGGAATTGACAGCTCTTATATGTGAGCAGAACCCTTTTTTATGTTTTTGGGAGAAATTACCCCAAACGAAGGGTCTGTAGCATTTTATAGACAAAATAGAGACCCCATGGCATCTATGCATTTTGATTATAGACAAGCAAGTTTAAGTGCAGAGGATAGATAATGCATTTCAGAGACAACAATGCAATGTAAAACCAGCAGAATGTGAGGAAAGTGGTCAAGAAAAAAAATTAAAAAGAATTTCCAGAGTCTCAACTCTGTTCTAGGAAAGCAAAAAATCTGCTGAAGATAACCCATGTAATGGTAAGGTAACACCAGAAACATTCAAACTTAAGAAAATCTCCCAACAAATCTAACAAATTAGATATCTCTTGGTACCTCTGTACCAGAGTCAGTTAACTATGACTGAAGCCCTTTGAAATCCGTCTCTTAGATCCTGCATCTTTCCTCACATTTCCTCCTTTCTCTCTCTATTCCTTTGCTTTATCAGTCTATTCTATGAGTATTCCCTTTATTTCCTTCTCCCTCTCTCATCTGCATGGCTTCTTCTGTGTTAGCTCTAGCCTTCCTTGAGCTAGCTCACCAAATATTATTATTCTTGACTTTGTCACATTCCCCAAATGATTCATTTCCCACCAAATTTTGCCATGTAAGAGGGTCTTAAAAGGAAAAGACAAAGGATTTCATGCCTTTGGCATCTTTTACTTTCTCTTCTGACATAATCTTGTGCCTTAATCTCGTTAACTTCATAAATTCCTCAAGCAATCCATGGCTGTGTGTCACTTAGTATAATTATCAGCATTAGTTATTAAATCTGTGAGTAGAAGCCTCTAGGGGGAAAATCTGGAGGTGCCCCTAGAATGAGAAATTTCTGAAAAATGGCGAGCACAGTGCCGATTTAGAGGTGGCACTAGCATGTTGCTTGTCATGAAACAGCAGAATAGGTGATGCACTAAGCGGTGAGTCTTTGCTAAAAAGACTTCTTTATCCTTCCATTGTTTGGTTACAATGGCTGATCTATATCTTGCTTGCTGCGTGCTTTAGTTTTTCTACTAAAACTCCTATTCTCTCTCCTTTGAAGATACATCTTCTAGATCAACTATCTTTAACTGGTTCAGAAAAGACACAGAGGTCTCTTCAGTAGCCACATGTCTCCTACTATAGGGCCTATGGTTTTACATTGCTTCATCTGTGAATACTCAGAACTTCAATTTGCTTTCCCTTGATTTTCGTATCCCTGGGAAAGCATCATTCTTACATACCAGCAGTTGACTTCAATGCTCTTACATTATTTTTCAGTTCCTTCTAACATGGCAAACCCCAAAGAGAAAACCCCAATGTGTCTTGTGAATGAGTTAGCCCGTTTCAACAAGATTCAGCCTGAGTATAAGCTTTTGAGTGAGCAAGGTCCAGCTCACTCTAAGGTAAATATTGTCCATACTGCTTGTGCATTTATAATCACCAGGAATGTTTTCTCTTACTATTGTAAGTGATGCTGTGATACAAGAGTATTTTCAAGCTATTAAGAGAGTGTCAGTGACATGAAGTAATAAAGCAGTTTCTTAGATGGATTTTTGACAAGTTTCTTTCTTTTTCATCCTTGTAGAGTTGGGTCAAAGGAAATGTGTACTTGGATTTTAGGGATTGGAACCATTTGTTTTTTTCAAAAGTTTCAATGAATAAACTTTGTGGTTAGAATTCTGACTATCTTTAATTACTTTTTGTCTAAGAGCAATCAGTGTTTCCAGTGTGGAATATCCAGGCCCTTGGTCTCTCCTCCTCACTACTGTGCCTGCCTTTTGGTCATGTCATTTCTTATTAGCACTTGTACCATAGGCAGGGAAGGGAGAGGAGGGGATGAAGAAAATAGTTTCGTTTAACAAGTGACACCTCTGGTAAAAGGTTTGAAGAAAAATGGTGAACTAGTTGGCAAAATTAGTGTTTTAGATTATCTGTGGATTTTAGGTATTCATATCCCTATTTCCACAAATAATGGAAATTTGACCATCTTGTTGAATTTTAATCGTTTGTTTTAGCTACATACCAGTACTTTAATCTACTAAACTTGGCTCAGAGTTTGTTATAAATTGTATGTGCTTGAAAGTTATACCTATCTCATTTCCCCATTACTGTGGTTTTAGCATTTTAACATTTGGAGAGAATGAACAAGAAGATAAAGAATTGAGACACTGGTTTTCTGCTATTAGGATTTTCCACAAAGTTGAAATAATATAGGGCAAGTTATTTAACTTCTCTGTGCCTCATTTCCTTGACATGTAGGAACCTCAAATAAAGCATTTTATTGTTGAAATTCGGCGTTTTTCTTGGTATTTTGTCAACAGCAGGTCTAAGGAATTTCACATTTAAGCAAGATGGAAATTTATACTTCCTATAAAGTCAGTTACAACACAAAATTTGGGCATAATTTTATTTTTTTAATCGTCATATTTGAAAGGCAGTTAGCTTATATAACTAATGTCTCTCCTACAGGATTTTTCTTTGCAGACTTTAACTTTGGGATTCCCTTTATTAACTACTTTGCTTATTTTGGCCAGGGTGGTGGGGAGAGAAGATACTATGTATGTTGTCAAAAAGACAGGTATCCATTGTTAATGGGCAAAAACCTTTTGGGACTTTCTTGGTTAAGAGATATAAGACATGATTCTTTGAACACCCAGTTTTCCAGGTCTGCTCTAACAGTTTGGTGTTTTGCCTTTGCCCTTAATAGGGCCAATGAGTTTTAGGTACTTTTAACTCTACCAAAAGTGAGATTTAAACTTCAGTACCAGCACTAGCTATGAAATACCACAAGGATGAAACTATCTCTTTAATAACACAACAGAATCCAACAGAATGGAAGCAGCGCTGGATGGGGAAGTCCTGGAGAGAGATGAGACTGTTAATGAAATTAACTTTTCTTTTTAGTCCTTACCCCTTCAATGCCTTTCCATGCAAGGATCACCAAAATGACCCTGGGATTTCATAGCTGTTGCAGATTGCTGCTGTTTGCCTTGCCAGGCCAGCCTGGATTATGAGTTTATGCTGTTGGCACTTAAATGATTATTAACCTCAGGAACTGCAGCAAAAATATAGGAGACACCTGATGTTTCAAGGGGGGTGAAGGATTCTTTAATTTTTTTCCCCTGGTAGTGGAAGCTCTGCACTGAGGGAATCCTGAAGTTAAGACCTGCAAGAAAAATCAACAATGAAGGCAAGTTGCCCCCACCCCCTTAAGGCCTACCAGCTTTTATGTTTTCTACACAATAGAATTGGCTATTGCCCCTTAAAACTAGTTTTAGGCAAGAGGGTTTTTTGTTTTGTTTTTTTAGTTGTGGGATGAAAAAAAATAAGGAAATATTTTCATTGTTATTGCTAAATTCTGAAGTATATATGAAGAGTTTTTTATTTAACATGATGTAAAATTTAGTGATGATATTAATAGCATCATCTTATTTGAGAGAGTGGGTATGCATGATGGGGTCAGTTTTGCACTTAAAAAGGAAGAAAGAAGCTTGCCACCATGGTGGTAGATAAAACTTAGGATGAGCTGTTTCAGCACCTACTCGTGATTAAAGTTATCAGAGTCTTAAGAGAGAACTTTGTTTATGGTGCATTTGATTTTTGTGAAAATCCAAAATACCTATAGATGCTACGGTTTTGGTTCTTTTGCACCGAATTTTTAAGGAAAGTATTAGGCAAAAGTTATAATTTGTTCCTAGATTGGTTCAAATCCTAAATTGGTTCAAATATAAATATATATATATCACCATCATTAAAACAAAGCATCAAAACAAACATTTTCTTATTGTTTGTGACAGCTTTGTCTAAAGTTGAAAATTCTGTAACATGATAAATGATTATAAGAACTTATTCATAAGATTTATATTTTCTGAATGATCAGAGTCTAGGATTTAAACCCATGGGACAATATTTTTATCTCCTCTTTCCCCCCCTTTACTTTCATCCAGTTTTCAGGGGTATAGTTCTTTTTCCATGGCATATTATTCTCTTTTTAGCCATTGACTTTTTTTTTCCTTAAAAAAAAAAAAAAAGGGGTTGGGGGAGAAGGATACATGGAAAAATTCATGGTCCTTTTGGCCTTGGCAGTAAAGTCCAAATGATAATGTTCCAAATTATATCACACTTCAAGGACTGAGAACTCACCATTTTCACGTGTAGGTGTTTACGGTGCAGCTGACACTTGGAGACCAACACTGGGAAGCTGAAGGAACTAGTATTAAAAAAGCCCAACACTCAGCTGCTGCCAAAGCTTTGGAAGGAACAAAATTTCCCAAACCAACAGCCCGCCCCATTCGTAGCGAAGGAAGGAATCCAGGTATTATGCGTGGGCCAAGACAGGTTCCTTTCAAAAGTGTGTCTAGAGGTACCCATTTAGTATGTATATGAATATTGCTTAACTAATGTTATTGAAAGCACAGATAACCTATCAATGACAAACTTTACATTTAGAAAACCTTTATCTTAATCTAGAAGCCTCTTGTTTGTATAGTATTCGAGTATACTAGTATAATTAGTAATACATAAATCTTGAGTCCATCAAATAAATTGTCTCTTTGCACCTAGAGATAATTTCAAGGAAGTTTATTAGTATTATTTTTTCCTTTAAATTCTACACTCCTAATGCTATTTGGTTTTTTATATTACAGTATATTCTGATGGCTTGATACAACTAAAATTACCTAGTTTTTTCCTACACACCAGACTTGTAGTGACCACAAAAAAAAACCCAATTGGAAGCTCAGGTAGAATGGGGGAGATAGTGATAATTAAATTTAAAATTTGGTTGTGTTTATAATTAGCATTACCTCTTGCAATCAGCAGCAGTCCCATGATTTTCATTCTTATTGTCATAATATTTGATGAAAATCTATTTTGGATCAAGTAATTTTTTTTTTAATGAGTGTTTGTCATTGATGGTGTTTTTCTGTGGCTGTTGTAAATTAGGTATTCTTAAATGTTATTTAGACACTGGGTTTTTTTTTTTTAATATCTAAAGCTTATTTTCTTTGATGACTTTTCAGAGGTTTGTAAAATTTTTGGAATTTTCTTTATTTTTTTTTTTAATTACATGTGAAAACAATTATTTAACATTTTTTTAAAAACAATTTTGAATTCCAAATTCTCTTCCACTCTTCCTTCTCTCTCCTGTATTAAGAAGGAAAGCAATTAAAAGTTATATATGTCCAGTCATGCAAAACATTTCCATGTTAGTCATATTGTAAAAGAAAATATAGACCAATCCCCCCCCAGAGAAATATAGAGAAAGCAAAATAACAGTATGCTTCAGTCTACATTCAGATTCCATCAGTTCTTTTTCTAGATATAGATAGCTTTTTTCTTCATAGGTCCTGCAGAATTGTCTTCAATCTTTGTATGACTGGGATTAGCTAAATCATTTAGTGATCATTGTACAGTATTGATGTTCTTGTGTACAATGTTCTCCTGGTTTTGCTCACTTAACTTTTCATCAGTTCATGTCAAGTCTTTTCAGGTTTTTTTCAGAAAGCATCCTACTTGTATTTCTTATAGTACAATAGTATTCCATCACAGTCATATACTACAACTTGTTCAGCTATTCCTCAGTTGATGGTCATTCACTCTGTCCAATTCTTTGCCACCATAAAAAGTGTTTCTATAAATACTTTTATATACGTAGGGTCTTTTCTTTTCTTCCCCTTTCCCTCCTCCCCCCAACAATCTCTTTGAGATCCAGATCTAGTACTGATATTGCTGGATCAAAGGATGATTATGCGTATTCCAAATTATTCTTCATAATGATTGGATCAGTTTATAAGTCCACCAAAAGTGTGTTAGTGTTCTGATTTTCTCACATCCTCTCCAGTATTTGTCATTTGGAAAAAGAAACCTTTTGGAAAAAAATAGCATATATTTCTAAAGACAGTAATTTTGATATTGACTGAAATTATACTTATCTCTGTTATACAAAGATTGGACTTCTTTTCTTCTTTGTCTAAAAAGTAATACTGTAAGTCAAATACCATTATAAATAGCACAAGATGAAAATCTCTGTATAACAAACATGGCCCAGATGACCCCATTATCTCAAATAATAGCTATATTAGAATTCATAAAAAACTTAGATTGTTCTTGAATTTAATCTTGAGCTTCTCTTATAAGCATCTGTTGTCGGAACAGTAGAGGTGATAGTCTTATTACATTAAGTGCTATTTAGTCCAACATCTGGAATAATGTGTTCTTTTTTAGATTGAACATTTTAGGAAGAATTTGGATAAATTGGAATGTGTCCAGGGAGGGTGATCAGGATAATGAGGGGGTCTTGAAACTATTTTTTGTGACTTAAGACAGATGGTGTGTGCATGTTTAGCATTGAGGCAAGAGAATTTAGGGGCATCTATTCAGTCTCCTCATATATTTGAGGTAAGAGAGTAAATTTATGTTTCTTGTTTACAGAGGAAAGAATGATGAATACAAACGAAATTTTAGTTAATTACGACAGCAAAATTCTGAGATAGCAAGATACTGTGGTAATGTGATTTGACTTACAGTAAAACTTAAAATTCAAATATTTAGCCCTGTATATATCATTAATTTCTGAAATTGGTAAGCAATATATGTTAATTTGCTGACATACTAATAAAGCTTTCTGACACTAACTCTGTGTGGAGAAATCATATTATAATTACTCTTGTTTCTTGACTTGAGGTAATTATGGTTGAAGTCTTCATATCTTGAATGTAATTAGCATACAGCATGCCATTTTTGATGACTTAATAAAATTATTTTAAGGTTGAGAATAATTCTTTTTGATGTTTTGTATTACAGACAGTGTAACCCCAACAGTGGAACTAAATGCACTTTGCATGAAACTTGGAAAAAAACCAATGTACAAGCCTGTTGATCCTTACACAAGAATGCAGTCCACCTATAACTATAATATGAGAGGAGGTGCCTATCCCCCACGGTATGTTTCTTTAGATAAGTCATTTATCCTGTATTCTTGAAAATAAAAATAAACCTTGAGATAAGATAGTGTAGATAAGACAGTATCTTACCTTAATTTGAAATCCATTTTCTGAATACTTTTTTGAAAGTATCATCTTGTCACTCTTACAAAAATTGGCTTTGGAAGGAGCATGTGTGTTCTAACTAGTCTTTGTAAAGCTCACCTCCATTGTGCCTGACTTTCATGATTATAAATCTCATTTGAAATCTTATAAATAAATCTTATAAATTTGAAATCAATAAACACCAAAAGCTCTTTGCATTTACTAAATCTTTAATCATTATTTATTACATTTGGATCTCTAAATGGTATGCTTCAGGGTACAGAGAATAATTTAGCATGTTTTTTGTTTTGTTTTGGGAAGCAGTTTGAATTAAGTCACTTGCCCAGGGTCACACAGCTATATGTTTTAAGTGTCTGAGGCCAAATTTGAACTCAAGTCCTCCTGACTCCAGGGCCAATGCTCTATACACCACATCATCTAGCTGCCCCTGATTTAATTTAACATAAAAATGACTTAAAAAACTTCTAGTTGTCAACAAAAAACAGTATCAATTTCTACTTAAATCAATACCATTAAGTTTAAGCAGTGTCTAGTAGTTCATTCAACCTTTAGGCTAAGCCATTTTAAAAGATGGTTCCTAAAACTAAATCATCTAGTAATGAATAGAGAAGTACAGAGATCAGGCTTCTTTTTTTAAAAACTGTGTTCCAAGGAAATTATGATTTATGCTTGGCATTTTCGAAGTATTTTGCGTAAATTCTCTCAGCGTCATGCAAGGTAGGGATTACTCTTAGCCTCTCCCCGCCCCCCCTTTTTTAAAATTACTATTATTATTATTATTATACTGAATGACTTCAAGGCACAGCATTATACAGCATTCAGAAATTATATGGATTGGGAATCAGAAGACTTGGTTCAAATCCAGTCTCTTCTGTTTACTATCTGTAATGATCTTTGGCAATTGACATTCACCTCTCTGGGTCTCTATTTTCTCTGTTTTAAAAAGAAAAAAGAGGAGGGGGGTTAGACTACTTAGTCTCTGAGGTCCCTTTTAGCCCCAAATCTATGATCCTGGATTGAAAAATAAAAACAAATTTAGGATCTGAAAGGACCAGTTCAGTGGTGGAGATTAAGGGAGCATTTATCTCTTTGGTTTTTTCCTCAAGTTACTAGATCCTAAAGCACTGAGGATTAGTAAATAGATTTTAAATTTTCATTTGTTTTAATTGTTTTACAAGAAATGGTTCACTAAATTCCAGAGAGCTTTAGACTTGAGTTCCTTACTGTTTATACTGTCTAGTGGTTCTGCCTCACCTTAAATTTCTAAGGTCTTTTATAATGTCCATATAAAATCCTTACTATTAATTTAACAGGTTGGTGACCATAAAGAATGAAATTATTTTCTTAAATATGAGTCAGAAGAAATCTCAGAAATGTAACTCTCCTTCTCATACTTATTTCCTGATTATTTTTTTCTGTAGGTACTTTTACCCATTTCCTGTCCCACCTTTACTTTATCAAGTTGAACTTTCCATTGGAGGACAACAATTTAATGGGAAAGGACGAACAAGACAGGCAGCAAAACATGATGCAGCTGCAAAGGCACTGAAAATCTTGCAGAATGAGCCCCTGCCTGAGAAACCAGAGGTAAGAAACTCATTAACATTTTTGTCCATTTATCTTTTCCTAATCTACTTTGCTGTTATGCATTTGCCCTCTGAAAAATGTTAATAGTTTCTTAGTACTAATAAAAAACTTTGAAATTTTGGCCCTTTGTTTCCTTCATTATATTTCTGGTATTTTTGTGGCATATTCCTAAACTTAAATACTGTAAACTTAAGAGTATAATCTTTCGTGTGGTTCACAAGGGAGTTATGAATGGTTAATATATTCTTATGTAGTAAAAGGCTATTTTTACCTGTTAAATCCTCTTGTGATTTAGTGCTATTATATTTATTTAACATGTTGTCAGATATAACCACAGAAAAAATTTTTAGATGTTTCTAAGACTGACACTTGGTCTTAGAAAAGATTTTCTTTGTGTAGGAAAATACTTTTTACTGGTTTTGGGGAGAGGGGGGCAGGAGGAGAGGAAGATTCATCCATGACTGTTTGTGATCGCAGATGAGTAGAAACAAGATTGACATGATAGGGTTGGTTTTTAGTTGTTTGATTTGTACTGCTATTTTCCAATAACATGTTCTTAAGGAATTTATTTGCTTTCCTCCTTTTTGAGGACAAAATAAGATGCTAAAGCAAGAGGAGGAAGGATTTTGGTTATGCAAAAGTAATTCCTGACAATATTATAAAAATACTATTACCAAAGAAATTGTAAATCTGATTTCTGTGAGGAAGCTTTCATTTATCTAGCATAACTTAGTAAAATGAGGGTCACAATATCTGTACTACCTATCTTATATAAAGTTTTTGTCAGGCTCAAATGACATAATATAGATAAAGCACTTTAAAATGTTATAGAAATATTTTTCGTTATTATTCTCTACTTATAGATCATACTAAAGTTAGTAAGACTGAAAAGAAACAGGCATTTTTTAGCCTCTTTTCAACAGGGAAGTGATTTAAGTAAAACTCAGCAATCTGAAATACAGTGAGTTTTTGGGGCAGGCATATTAGAGTTCCTTTTGCTATCTGTCTGTCATAATATTGTTGAAAAAGGAGCAAAATGATTTTTAATACATTTGTATCTCTTAAATATGGTGACATAACTTTGATGAAAACAAGCCTATTAAATTAGAACATCCTTAAGATTAATATGCAATTACTTTTCTTATATATAATCAATGTATTTTAAATTGATTTATGCTTTTTATAGATTGGATCATAATGGCATAAAGGCTTATGCTTGTAAAATTAGTAGTGTTCTGACTTTTTATGAAAGGCATATTTTTAATGTGTTGTTAATGAAAATAATTTTTTCAAAGTGTAATTAAGGGTCTCCATAGAGCTATATTAAGGCAATTGAATAAAATTAAAGGTTCCTTCAGAAGGTGGTAAGTGCCACTTGTATATATTATTGCTATATAAATTTTCAAAGTTAAGTCTATTGCACATGATAAAAACTTGATATAATACAGTTAACTTCTAATGGGAAAATGGATATACTATTACTAACATCAGCATTACAAAGGACTTTTATGACATTTAATTTTTTTAAAAAAAATTTATTGGTATTTTTGTTTTTACATCATACTATTTCCCAAATATATCCTTTACTTCCCCTTGTAGCAAAGATAACATCAACTGGAAAGCAGTTTTATGGGAATTGGGTTTAGTCCAATTTTTTATCATATATCACAGTATGTTCAAAATGAATATGTGACATGAATATAAAAGATATAATGCATTTTAAAAATTAGAAGAAAAAAACATAAAATACTTTTCATAGCTATGCCCAAGAGTTCTTGACTAAACAATGGCTAGAATCCATTACAAAAGATAAAATATATAATTTCTATAAAATGAAATTAAAAACTTTTGTATAAGCAAAACTAGAATAGAATAAGGAGGAAAGCTATTGATGGGGGTGAAATTCTTTGTATCTTAGAATATCTGAAAAAGATCTACTATTCCCAGATAAATGCCCGTAGATGAAGAACAAGAGCCATTCATCAATAGATAGGAACAAACTATAATAATCTTGACCCCAAAGAAGAGATATGAGGAAGCACTTAGGCACTTCTTTGTAGAAGCTAGATAATTTGGGTATGGAATATTGCATATAATAACAGCCTTTTTCATTATATAAGCTTTGCTGAAGTATTTTTTTTTTCTCTTTTAAATGTTTTGTATTATAAGGAATGTCTTTCAGGGTGAAGTAGGAAGGAGGAAATTAGAAAATGTAAATGATGTGTAAACAACTTGCCAATAAAAATTAAAAATAAAAAAAGTCTCTATCCTTTGACCCAGAGAACTCATAACTTAAGGGGCTTAAAGACAGACAAAAGTCCTATATGAACCAAAAAAATACAATATGGCAGCTTGGTAGTAGAGTGGATAAAGCACTCAGTTAGAAGTCAAGAAGAAACCTGTATTCAAATGTGGCCTCAGATATTTAACTAACCATATGACTTTGGGTTAGTCTATTAGTCTTAATTCCCTTATCTCTAAAATGGTGATTATAATATGATTTATCCTCCTCCCATAACTATCCAATAATTAGGATCAAATAAGATAATATTTGGCAAGTGCTTAGCACAGTGCCTGGAACATAGTAGATATTGTATTTATCATCATCATCAAATTTATGTTACCATTTATGGTATTTGCAAATAAATGGAAGTCAAGTAAATGTTAATGGTTAAACAGATTGTGGTATACAATTACATTGGATATTATCGTGTCCTAAAGAAACAGTGAACATGAAGAATACTTGAAGGGAGAACTTCTAGAATTGATGCCAAGTGAAGAAGGCAAAACCAAGAAAACACCAGTGATTACAACAATGTAAACAAGAGAAGATGAACAAAATCTCTAAAAATTGCAATTATTATGATCACATTTGACTTTAAAGAAGAGATTTAAAAATGTATCTCTTCTTTTCTGAGACTATAATAGGAAAACACTATACTGGAAGTCTTTTTTTTTTTTTAAAAATATTTAATTTTTTTTCCCCTTAATTGCATATAAATAAAATTTTTTAAACTTTCTTTTTAACATTCTCTTATTAAAATTTTGTGTTCCAAATTCTTTCAGCTTCCCTCCCCTTACCTTTCCCTAATAAGACAAGCAATTTGATATTTGTTATACATGTGTAGTCATATAAAACATTTTCATATTACCCATATTGCAGAAGAAAATGCAGACCAAAAAACAAGAATAGTAAAGAAAGCTTGAAAAGTATGCATCAGTCTGTGGAGGTGGATAACATTTTTCATCATAAGTCCTTCAGAATTGTTTGGGATCATTGTATTGCTAAAAATAGCTAAGTTGATTCACAGTTAATAATCATACAATATTGCCATTATTGTGTACAATGTTTAGATTTTGCTCATATCTCTTTGCATCAGTTCATATAGGACTTCCCAGACTTTTCCAAAAGCTTCCTGCTTATCATTTCTAATAATACAATCATCTATCACAACTTGTTCAGCTGTTCCCTAATTGATGGGTATTCCTTCAATTTCTAATTTTTTGCTATCATAAAAAAAGTTTCTATAAATATTTTTGTACATATAGGTTCTTTTAATTTTTAAAATCTCTTTGGGATACAGACCTGGTAGTGGTATTGCTGGTTATATATTTTTATTTACAATTTTATATTCCTTTGGGCATAGTTTCAAATTGTTTTCCAGAATGGTTGGATCAGTTCATGGCTCCACCAACAGCACATTGGTGTCTTAAGTTTTTCTTCTTCCTCTCCAACATTTGTCATTTCCCTTTTCTATCATGCTAACCAATCTGATAGGTGTTAGCTGGTACTTCAGAGTTGTTTTAGTTTACATTTCTGTAATCAATAATAATTGAGTACATTTTTAAATATGACTTTTGTTAACCTTTGCCCATTCACATATTCTTTGACCATTTATTAATTGAAGAATGACTCGTATTTTTTTTTTTACTTAATAGTATTTTATTTTTCCAATTACATGTAAACATAATTTTTCAACATTCATTTTTCACACCTCCTTACCTTTCCCTTCCACAAGACAGCAAGCAGTTTAATGTAGCTTATACATGCACAATTATTTTAAACATATTTCCGTATTAATGACTCATTCTTATAAATTTGGCTTGCTTTTTTTTTTTTTTTTTTTTTTTTTTTGGAAAATGAAGCCTTTATCAGAAAAATTTGCTATAAAAATTTTCCTCTTTCCTGCTTCCCCTTTTAATCTAGGATACATTAGTTTTATCATGGAAAAATTTATTAATTTGATATAATCAAAATTATCTATTTTATGTCTTATAATGTAGCTCTTGTCTGGTCACAAATTCTTTCCTTATCCATAAATCTAACAGGTAAAATAGTCACTGCTTTCCTGATTTGCTTATGATAATCACCCTTTATGTCTAAATAATATGCCCATTTTAACTTATTTTGATAGACAGTATGAGATATTGATCCATACCTAGTTTCTGCCAAGTATTGGTTAGTTTTGCTGAGCCAGGGTGGGAGAAGGGTTATTTAAAAATGATGAAGCATAAAAATAAAAAATATCACCAAAATGTTTTCTAACAATTTAGCAAAACAAAATGGCATGTCAGTTATTGCAAATGCAATATTTCCTCTCCAAATGATGTAAATGTTCTCAACCCTTCCTGGATTAGACTTGGACCTTATAACATATTTTGGTTTTTTTGCCTGACAATTCTTTACATTTGTTTTGTAGTTGGATATATGGTTTTCCTGGTTATGATTATTTCATTTTGTATTTGTTCACCTAATTCTTCCCATGCTTCTTAATTCTTAAGGTTTTTTTCATTTCTCATTGCACAATGATATTCTATTATTTTCCTACACCATATCCTGTTTAACCATTACTTAATTAGTGGTATCCACTATTTTGTCAGTTCTTCAGTACCACAAAAAGCATTCCTCATGGATATTTTCATATATATGGGACTTTTCTTTATGTCTTTGATCTCCGTGATATAAGATTAGCGGGGTGGGATCTCTTATTTGAAATGTGTTGACATCTTCAGTCATTTAATATTTTGTTTTGACATAGTTCTAAATTGTTTTCACAATGTACATGTATCATTGCCATACATTGTATTAGTATGTTGGTTTCCCAAAACCCCTCCAATATTGACTTTACGGCTATTGCTATCCATACACTTTTCTGACTGTAAGATGAAACCTGAGAGTTGTTTTATTTTTCATTTTTAATAGTGACTTGCAGGAGTTTTACATGTAATTTGCAATTTATATGGTTTCATATATTTTGTAATTTATTCTTAAATTTATGTCACTGATAGAAAATTTTATTAAATTACTGATCCATTCATTCAGAGGAACAAGGAAGAGATATATTTTTAATAGGGCATTAATTTTGGGGTGGAGGAGAAATGAGGACATACAGACTTGTATTTCGTTGATGTAGGTGAAAGCAGCTCCCAATGAGGGAACTTCTTTAGGCAATACATATCATCCATTTCTGTGCAATTCAGCAAATCCTGGAAAATTGCTCCAGACACTGAGAAATTAAATGACATGGCCAGGACCACAAGAATCAGTTTGTTTCAGAGGCAGGAGTTGAATCTACATTATCTTAATTTTGGGACCAGTTTTTGATTCACTCCTTCACTACCTATTAGTAATTAGTAGTCTTAGAAGTTAACACATTTCCTTTCTATTCATTTTACAAACTTAATCTATAGCAAGTGATCATTTTAACTTCCAATGTGACACATCCATCCATCTGTATAGAGGAATGAGGTAGCTGTGTAGCAGTCCTAGGGAACACTGAAAAATGCTTTAGACCAGAAAGTGGAGCAAACTTGAGATTTTAGATTGGTAATTGACAATTGGTGAAGCCCAAGAGCATTTACTTCCCATTGTTTTCATATATTACTAATTGCCAGTAGTCATAGGCTTGACTTTTTTTCTATTAGACAAAAAAAAATCTACTGCTGAATTGTTATCCTTTCCTAAGACAAATTTTATTTTTATTAAAGCTTTTTATTTTTCAAAACATATGCATAGATAATTCTGCAACATTAGTCCTTGCAAAACCTTGTGTTCCAGTTCCCCCCCCCCTTCTTCCATCCCCCTTCCGTAGATGGCAAGTAGTCCAATATTTATTAAACATGGTAGAAATATGTTAAATCCAATATAGGCATACATATTTATACGATTATCTTGCTGTACAACAAAAATCAAATCAAACCAGAAAAGAAAATGAAGAAAATGAAATGCAAGCAAACAACAGAAAGAGTGAGAATGCTATGTTGTGATCACACTTGTGATCCCACAATGTGTCTCTGGGTGTCTCTTAATGACTGAACAAGTGGCATTGGTTTGAATCATCTCATTGTTGAAGAGAGCCATGTCCATCAGAATTGATTATTGTATAATATTGCTGTTGCTGTGTACAATGATCTCCTAGTTCTGCTCATTTCACTTAGCATCAGTTCATGTAAGTCTCTCTAGGTCTCTCTGAAATCATCTTGTGGGTTGTTTCTTATAGAGCAATAATATTCCATAACATTCATATACCATCATTCATTCAGCCATTCTTCAGCTGATGGGCATCCACTCAGTTTCCAGTTTCTTGCCACTAGACAAAGGACTGCCACAAACATTTTTGCACATGTGGGTTCCTTTCCCTTCTTTAAGATCTCTCTGGGATATAAGCCCAGTAGTAACACTGCTGGATTAAAGGGCAGGCACAGTTTCATAATTCTTTGAGCATAGTTCCAAATTGTTCTCCAGAATGGCTGGATACATTCACAATTCTACCAACAAATGCTAGTTAACTTGACTTCCAGCCCTCAGATTGTGAACTTTTGAGTGCAAGGTTTCTCATGGATTTGTATTTTCAACTTTCCGTAATCTATCACCAGTTCTTGCAAGTAATAGATAATAGTATTGAATTTAATTAATTTGTTGAATTAAGGATAAAACTAGGAATTCAGTAGGTATTTTTAATCTCTGAGTCATTTGGTACATAGGACACACACACACACACACACACACACACAGTGTATTTATTTTTTTCAGGATAAGATATACTTTATCCACTTGAGTAGCTCTACTAGGTTGTTTGCTATTAGCAATGTGTTTACTTCTCTGGCCCTTATTTGTCTCATTGTTTACCTGATGGACACAATGAAATATATATAGCATATGTCCAGTATTGAACAGCTGGTACAGACTGCCAAGTGGTCATATGGTCCTATCCACATCTAAAGATCTTGGGTTCTAAATCAGTATTGGAATCCAGAATCTAATCCAGAATCTGCTAGCATTTCAAAAGAAGGAAAATGGACTTATAACTTGGAATAATAACATGATCTATGTGATCAAAAGTATCAAAGTTTAGAGAAATCAAGAAGGATGATGACCAATAAAAGACCACTAGGCTTTTTGGTAATTAAGATTAAAAAAAAAAAAAAAAAACACTACCATTTTTATGGCCAACATTTCTGATCTCCAAAAGTCCCAAACATTTTTTCAAATTTTGGAGTATATAACTTCACTGGGTAAAGGAAACAATACACTTGTATTGTGATGGTGAACTTTCCCAAGACCCTTGCTCTTTCAGTCTCTTCTAATCTAACTAAATCTTCCATTTTCTTAGGTCTTCATTAAGCTCTTAAAATGCATTGTTGTTGATTAACTCTATTTAACTAGAGGCTTATGAAACATGTATGAAATTCAAAAGATGGGCATTAGTTTACAACCCAAGTTAACTAGTAGAACTTTAGTAAAAGAAATCTTGTCTATTGTATGATGATCAATTCTGATGAATGTGGCCCTCTTCGACATTGAGATGAACCAAATCAGTTCCAATAGAGCAGTAATGAACTGAACCAGCTACACCCAGCAAAAGAACTCTGGGAGGTGACTATGAACTACTACATAGAATTCCCAATCTCTCTATTTTTGTCATTCTGCATTTTTTATTTTCTTCACAGGCAAATTGTACACTATTTCAAAATCCAATTATTTTTGTACAGCAAAATAACTGTATGGACAGATATACATATATTATATTTAACTTATACTTTAACATATTTAACATGCATTGATCAACCTGCCATCTGGGGGAGGAGGTGGGGAGAAGGAGGGGAAAAGTTGGACCAAAAGGTTTTGCAATTGTCAATCTAAAAAATTACCCATGCATATATCTTGTAAATTAAAAGCTATAATAAAAAAATAAAAAGAAATCTTGTCAGCATCACATTGCAACCTCTGCTTTGTCTACTGTGATCCCCATGCCTTCTTTTTAAATCAGTATAAAATTAATTTAAATCCAAAAAAAACCCTCCAATACCCTAACGTTTTATGTGTTGAGAGATTTTTATTTGAATACATCTTGACTAGTCAATCTCCTAATAGATTATGATTCTTATTGGTTTAATTTTGTCTATTGAAGTTTGAATGGTTAAGCCATTGCCCTCATCAAGAGTGGCATATGTCTGCAATGGAATTGAACCCCAAGAGATTTACTTATACTTTTACCATAGGTGGGTAGATTTCTAGTGTTAAATTTTTGAAACACAATACAATTTAAGTTTAATAGGCTATGACTTCTTTTCTAATACAGTAGTAAACTATATAGGCTTCATTTTATCCAGTTTAATAGTGATACACATAAGGCAAAGGTTTCAAGCTTTCAATTTTGTGGTTTCATCAAACAAGTTTCCTGACAGCTTTAATATGTGATTTTTTAAAATGACTAATCTTCTAGGTGAATGGAAGAGAACCAGATGATGAAAATCTCAATAAATCTGAAATAAGCCAAGTGTTTGAGATTGCACTTAAACGGAACTTGCCTGTGAATTTTGAGGTAAGCTTACTAATAAGCAAGAATGATGTTCATACTAAGAAATACTAAAGTATTCATTTTGGAGAAAGTGAGAATAAACTATACAATTTTCTTTACTTTGAACCCCTGATTTAACTTTAGAATTTAGTTATTTCTCAGGGCTCTCTTGGGAAGTCTCTGAGAAGTTTCTCAAGATCCTTTTGTGAAATCATCTTTTAAAAAACTATTTATACAATGCTTTTATGAATTATATTCCACCTTTTCAACTACATACGTTGAAAATCCCACTGTAATAATTTCAAAATAGAAAGTATATACATTCAATATTGTGCTTACTTAAAAACTAATAAATTAATTTAAGAAGAAAGGTTTTTATTTTCCAAAGGTATCTTTATTTGCAAATTCTTTTTTGATTTTGATTTGCATATCTGAATGTGCAAAGCATACATTCTTTTATTTTTTCCAATTTGTCTACTAAAACAATGTTTCATAGCATCATTTTTTAGAAATTGTAACTGATTCCACCATATTTTCTCCCATTTTCACCTTTAAGACTGAGAATAGCTAATGTAGACTTTCAAAAGAGTTCTTTACTTTTGTCAAATACTGAAATATCAGGCAAAAAAAAAATTACAATTTTAGATAAAATGTTATTTCAATGATAAGGAAAGATACAGTTTCTGAATATATCTACCTCCTCCCCCTAAAGAGGATAGCTACACTTCACTCTCATGTAAAATACTGAGGTCTTAAGTATTAAAATGTAGCATTTTAATAAACAAACTTGTTGGTATTTTACATGTGGATGTGGCCCTAACCACTCTTAACTCTACCTTATTTTATTTGTATTTGTGAAATTTTAGGTGGTACTTCTGGTGATTAATACTTCTTTTAAATAAAATACTTTTTTAAAACTTACATTTCTCTTATACTCTATCATGTTTCTACTGATTCATGTTAACAGAATATAAACGTTTTCACAGTTTAGTTTTTTGAATTTTTTATGCAAATGTGAGCTAAATTAGAAAACTAAGCTAAATAAAATATTTTGATAAAAAAGCCTAGAGAGAGGTACATGCCTGGTCTTTCAGTAAAACTTGTATAGAATTTGTGTTTATAATACATTTGCAAATATGGATAGAAATTTTAAACTTTTGAATGCTAGAATCACTATTGGGCATTAGTATAGTATCATGTGTTCATAACAGTTAGCAATAGAGATTTTTAAAAAGTAAAATTTCAGAATAATGAAATTGAATCTCTTGTTTGAGCAAAACATTGATTATATGTAAAGCATCACTGGAAAATATTCCTTAGATGTACAAATGGAGCCTTGAATTTACAGTAGCAGAGTTGTGGAACTAGACGGGACATTGGAGATTGAGCTAATCATCCCTTCGTGTTAATAGAGATGAAAATGGAGGTCCTGAGAGGGGAGTGAATTTTCCCCTCTCATATAACTAGTAGAGAACTAGATCACAAATCCCAAGTTTTCTGATTCTGAAGACACTATTTGTCTTATTATGCCACTCAACTTTAATCTTTTGGGGTTAACATGATGAGTTTGATACAGTTTGTGGGGAATATTTACATACCTAGAAATAGATAGGATGAAGAGGAAATACAGAAACGTGCAGAAATATATCAGAAATTAATAGAAGTTAATGATGAATTGCTTCCTCAAACCATGTATTATAATATTCAAAGATTATTTTTGTTATAAATGTGTTAATAAAGTTGCATACATTATATTTTATCTTTCTACATATATATTGTATTTGCAAACCACAGCCATACTTGGAAGAAATTAAATGTCCAGTGTCCTCTCCAGCTACAGCTGCTTTGGCTTTTAGCCTTGTGAAGTCATTTGTTTGTCTTTAGTGCCCTCAGTTTCTCCTCTGCTATCAAAACCTACTATTGAGAAAAACCTTATTTTTATCTTATTGTTTTGGTTCAATTGATGTGTTCCCTCTAAGACCAGGGTTAGTAGTCTTATAAAAATGTGTTGTAGGGTAAGAAGTCTAATGCTTGGATTTTAGAATAGGCTCTGTTCACAACCTGCTGTGTGATTTTGGAATTATCAGAATGCATTATCCTTTTGTACAGTATTCTAGTTCATAGAAGCTTAAAAGAGCTATAAGGGGCTTTAGAGACCATCTGTCCAGCTTCCTCATTATTCAGATGACGATACTATCATTTCAAAATATGAAGGAGTGACTGATGTTGGATTTGAACTCAGATCTTCTGACTCCAAATCCAATGTTATTTCTGTTGTACTATGATGCTGCCCCTCTGTGTGATTTTTGGGCAAGTTGTGTCACCTCATTAGTAGGATTAAGTTGTTTTGTCTGCAAAATAAAGCAAATTTTACCTATAAACTCATAGAATGAGTCTGAGTCATCTCTTAAGCTTTTATGCAAGTTGAAGGATCATCAAAAAAGGAGGAAAACAATAAAATAGCTTTGTAAGATCAATGAGAAAAATGTTCCTTTATATACATTTCATTTCCTTGACATGTCATATCTCTTTTAGAAAATCTGTTCTTTAACCCCCAGTCTATATTTCGTGTTGATGAACTTTGCTATAACCAGTGTCCCCTACCATTTTTAATAAGTGTTTATCACGCTTTCACTCAGTTTTTCCCTCTGAAACAGGTCACCAGGGAGAGTGGCCCACCTCACATGAAGAGTTTTGTAACAAAGGTATCAGTTGGCGAATTCATGGGTGAAGGTGAAGGAAAAAGCAAGAAGATTTCAAAGAAAAATGCTGCTATAGCTGTCCTTGAGGAACTAAAGAAATTACCCCCACTTCCAACAGTTGAAAAAATGAAACCACGAATCAAAAAGAAAACAAAATCAATAGTTAAGGTCAGATTCTTTCTTTCCTTTTCTCTTCTCTTTCCTGTCACTTGTGGTTTTATTGATATATTTTGTTTTTACATTACATGCAAACACATGTACTCCCATAGAGCTTTTGTGAGAGGTTTCTTGTGAAACATAACAGTTAAATTAAACAATAATAATATAGTGATCTCATCTGAAAGTGCATGCAACATTTCACATCTGTAGTTTCTCCCCCATTTGTCTATGTTAAAAAAAAATTTTTTTTCCAACAAATCTATTATTTCTCCCTTGTATCTTTCACTCCATTAAAAATTTTTTTTTTCAATAAATAGCCATAGTTAAGCAAAGTAAAATTCTCCAATGGCTATATAAAAACTATATCATATTCTGTGCTCCAAATTCGTCATCTCTGTCGTGGAGAGCATCTTTCATTATCAGTATTTTGGCCTCATGAATAACCATTGTATTGATGATGATTCTTATAGCTTCCAATGTTTTTAGAATGCTATTGTCAGTGTATAAATTGTGCTCCTTGTTTTCTTTATTTCCTTCTTTATCATTTTATAAAATTTCTCAGAATTGTTCAGTTACAATATTAATGTTAGAATTTTAATTGTTAAATTTTTTGCTCATTTCACTCTGCATTAGATCATATACCACAACTTATTCATACTGTTTTTCAGTGAAGAACACAAAACTGCTTGACTTTTAAAAAATGTCTTTTATCTTTTTACATAACATTTATTTCTAAATTCCCATCTCTACTATATAGTAAGCTGTCCTTTGTAACAAAGAACAAAGAATAAAAAAGAGTAAAAAGCAGATGAATGAAACTAACCAGCATCTTATTTATACCTATTGCAATATATTTAGTATTTTATGCCAGTAGTCTCCCATCTCTTTGATGAACGGAGGGAAATATTTTCTCAGCTGTTTTGAGGGCAAGCATGGTCATTATACATTCAGTTTGGGTTTGTTCATTCATTCCTTTTACATTGTTGGAATCATTGTAGCTTCTTTCTTATTATAATCTTCAGTTCATAGTCTTCTCATGCTTCTCTGAATTCTTCATATTTGTTGTTTCCTAGAGTACAATAATTTTCCTTTATGTTCATGTACTACTACACTTTCTGTAGGCATTCCCTAAAAAGACCTACTTTGTTTCATATTCTTTGCCTCCAGGAAAAAAATGTTGTAAATGATATTTTCAGTATATAGGACGTTTCTTTCTGTTTTTAACCATGTTGTACCTAGTGAATTTTCTTTAAAAAGTTTTTATTGATATATTTTTGTTTCTTTCATCATGATAATTTTCAGGTATATCTCTTTATATCAGGTATCAAGGTATATCTCATTCTGCTCTCAGAAAGCTAACCCATATAGTAAAACATTTAAAAAGAGGGAGGAAAAAAAAAAACCCAACTCTGCAAGTTAGCCAATACTTCAGAAAAAAAGCTATTATTGCAGTCAGTGTTCCATGCTCATAATCCCCTACCTGGTTGTTTTGTTGTTCTTCCGTTTTTTTTACATTACCATCGTCATTATATATATTATTTTCCTAGTTCTCTCTCTCTCTCTCTCTCTTTTAATTTTCCCTAGTTCAGCTTTGCATCATAAGATCATAAATTTAGATCTAGAAAGAGACCATAATACTTTGTTTTTCAGTCTGTCCATTTTACAGATGAATAAACAGGCCTGAGGGGTTATGACTTCTCTAGAATCATTCAGACAGGAAGTGGCAATGAAACAAATCAAATCTAGGTCATGTGATTTCAGTTCCATACTTAATTCCTACCAGTTTTTATAAATGTCCACATACTATTTTGTAGGTCCTATATTGGGCATTTCTTTATTTCTTTTTCTTTTCTTTTCTTTTCTTTTCTTTTTTTTTTTAACTGAGGCAACTTGAGGTTAAGTGACTTACCCAGGGTCACACAGCTAGGAAGTGTTAAATGTCCAAGGCCAAATTTGAACCTGAGCTCAGGGCTGTTGTTCTATCTATGCACCACCTAGCTGCTCCCATATTAAGCATTTCTTACACGATATATTCCATTATTTTCATTTGTCACAATTTGTTTAGCTATTCCTTCATCAACAAGATCAGTTGATTTACTGAATTTTGGAATTGGAGAAAACTTCTGAGATAATGTAGTTCAATCTCTGTCAGAAGTCTGGATCCTCTCTAATATTTATAGGTTTGTCACTGCTTTGTGAACTGTAAAATGCATTGATAGTGGGTGTGGTAATTGCTAAGGCCTATTCCAGCTCTAAATCTTTAATCCTATGGTTTTGAACAATCCACAAACATTAATTAAGCAACTCTTACATACCAGACACTGGAATTACAAAAACAAAGATAAAACAGTCCCCACTTTTAAGGGCATTCCATCCTGTCAGGGAAACTTGCATACACACATGCACATATACACACATATATAGACTTGTACATATTATACAAATAAATAAATAAAAAGTGATGAGCAGAAATATTAGCAAAGACGTTGGGTAGAAGATAGTGCTTTGATGTAACCTTTGGAGGAAATGATGGAGTTTTAGAGCAGAGATGAGGAAGAAAGATATACCAGGAATGGGGAATGACCAGTGAAAGGCATGTGCCAGAAGATGAAGAATTTGCATGTGGAGTATCAACAAGAATGTGAGAAAGGAAGCAATATTTAATATGCAGGTTTCAGTTTTAATATATAAAACTGCTCTAAGACTTTTAAATCATTTTGTATACAAAAGCCTGGAAGAGTAGGTTATGAAAAGTTTTAAATGATAGTGGTTTGTATTTTATTTTAAAAATTACGAGGCCATTGGAGTTCATTGAGTTTAGAAATGACAAGAGTCACTTGTGTGCTTATGGGTAATCACTTTGGTGCATGTGCATATGTTAGATTGGAGAGGTCTACTAGTGATTGTCTAGTCTCTACTTAAGCCCTTTAATGACAGGGAATTTAGATCCTGTTTTTTGATTCCTCTGATTAATAACTAGTTCTTTCTTAAATTGAGCTAAAATTGTTTTCTTATACTTTCTACCCATTTGTTCTGCTCTCCAGAACTAAGCAAATATTAAATAGGGACCAATTCATTATGTACTTTAAGTGTTTTTAGTTTGGTAGTTTGCCCTTCCCATCTCTCCTCTGTCCCACCTTCAGGAAAGCAAAACAAAGTGAAAAACAACCTTCTACCACTTGAATATCACCTGGAGTTTCCTTCTAGTAAAAATAGTGTGTACTTTCCACTTTTGATTTCTCAACTCTTCATAATTATAGATTCAACTCTACTTCCTTCTGACTTTACCTTTCTTCTGAACCTTCTCTTTCAGAGGTCATCAATGATTTTTAAAAATCTTTTTGATGATGTCTTTTGTTTTTATACTATCTTCATTTCCTATTTTATTGCTCCCTTTTCTCACCAATGGATAAGAAAGACAATGTTTTAAAAGTTCAGCAAGATGAACCATGTCAAGCTAGTGTTCTATACTCATGTCCTTCCATCTCTGCAAAGAAGATAGTGAGATATACATTATTTTAACTTTCTTTCAAGTCCAATCTTGATCATTAGAATTGTATAGCATTCATTTTAAATATTTTTGTTCTGATTGTTTCTCAATCAATGACTAAATTACTGAATCTCGTGTTCTTTTCTTAATCTTCATTCTCTTTGGTCATTTTAAAATAGTCAATTTTTTTTAGTGTCTCTTCCATATGATTTCTCTCTTTTTCAATGGCTTCTATGTCATTGTTTCACTGGTTTTCCTCTTACATATATGACTTTTTCTCAGTCTCTGCTTTTTCATTATTATCCTTTTCTTGTATCCTAAGCATGAGTGCTCCCAAAGACTTTAACATCTAGTGTCTTCCTCTGGTGATCTCATCTGCTGTCATGGATTCAATGATCACCTCTGCAGAAATCAACTCTTAATTTATTTATTTCTGATTCCTTAACAGAGATAGCCTCTAAATTTATATATTTCTAATGTTTCTTCTGAGGAGAACTGCCTTAGGCAGCTAGATGGCATATCACAATGGTCCTCAAACTTTTTAAATAGGGGGCCAGTTCACTGTCCCTCAGACTGTTGTAAAAAACAACAACTCACACTCTGTCTCTGCTCCTCAGCCCATTTGCCATAAACCGGCGGGCCGTATCTGGCCTGTGGGCCATAGTTTGAGAACCCCTGGCATATAATGTGCTGTACTATCTCATTTATAAAACAGGGCTGATGATAATAGCACCTACTCCATGGGGTTATTTTGAGGCTAACCTGAGATAATATGGTAAAACTTTAAAGCACTATATACATGTTAGCTATTATCCCCATTTGCTTATTAGACATCTCCATTTAGATAACTGGCCAACACCTTATCTAATTCATCACTTTCTTCTTCTTGCAAACAACCAGACATTTCACCCCCCTTGCTTTGTTGTTCTGTGTTTCTGCAATAGGTACCACCCTCCATGTCACCTAGGCTCAAAAGCCCTTAAGTTGTCTTCAACTTTTCCTTCTCCCTCATCTAGTCTGCTGCCAATTCTTATCAATTATTCCTCCCAAACATCTCTTATCCCAGTTCCTCCTTTTCCATTTGCAAAATAACTTAGTTCAGGCCTTCTGTTGCTGGAGAGTTAACAGTAACTTCTAATTTGTCTCTCTGATTCAAGTCTGCCTCCTGTTGTTAATCCTCTACATATCTATGAAAGTGTATTCTAAAAATACAGTTCTGATCATGTCAGCTGAGAGATTTCTAGTTTGTACTTACCTGCCCAATAATGTAGTTCATCTATGCAAAAAATATATTTATTAAAACCTAAAATTTTGGGTATAATACTGATAAGATGTTCTTTATATGTCTCCTACCATCATGTTCTTTCTAGTTTGGTTTCTTAAAAATCATTTTTATATTATAATGGCATTTCATATTTTTTACTACTTTATTTTATGGTTCCTTATTAAATATTTACCTCATTGTTCCCTTGTGAACTAGGCACAATAAGTATTATGTTTGTGCTACAAATAAAGAATTCCAGACACAGAGAAGATAATGTCAGAGCTAAAATTTGAACTCAGGACTCTGGTGTTCTGATCTCAATGTTCCTCCTGGGAAAAGACACTGCCTTTTAATGAAAGGCAATGAATAGGCATTCAAGGTATCCTTTGATTAAGGTTCCCTTGATCATGGTTATCTGTTTTAAGGTAATAATGCTCATTTGTAAAGAGCAAATTCTTAATTCATGTCTTCATAGCATGATATTTACAAATGTCCTTTTTAGAAAAAAAATTTTAATTTTAAAACAAATTAGAAAGTAAATTCATTTTCAATTAAGTAAAATACAATTCTGAAATTATTCCTGCCAATAATGTGACATCTAAATTCCCCAATATCATTTCCTTTTTTAGCTACAGACAAGCCCAGAATATGGTCAAGGAATGAATCCTATTAGCCGACTTGCCCAGATCCAGCAGGCCAAAAAAGATAAGGAGCCTGAATATATGCTTCTCACTGAGAGAGGCCTTCCACGCCGCCGGGAATTTGTGATGCAGGTAGGTGAAGGAAAGGGTTGGGTTTGGCTATATATACAACATACCAGTTTTATTACATTGAAAAAGTTGTTCATGAAAAAGTAGATTTCTTTATTCTTTTTCCTGGTGTCTTTCTTCTATCAGACAGTCTTTAACATATAGATAACAACTTGGATTTGTATCTTGTCCCTGATTTATTGCCATTCTACAAGACCCTTAAAAAAAAATACCAAGGTATTTGTCTAGAATTAGTTTCCTTGGGGTATATTGCTTCCCTGCAAGTCTAGTCCTGTTCATGAAATTGAGGGTGGTATATAGGAGGGTTTATCTATGCATATGTTTTGAAAATTAAAAAGCTTTAACAAAAAAATAATAAAATTTGCTTATTTTTGAAACATTTTACTGTAATGTTTTGTTATTTTCTTGAAAGTACTAATGTCAGGATACCTCTTGAAATTCGTTATGTGGCTTATTTTGTTGGCAGTTCTAAACAGTCTTTACTATTTGCCCACTAGAGCCTTTTGATCATATATGATTTCAGATTAGATAAAACTGTTGTATCATTTTTTACATGCCCACAGCAACATGTCATTTGGTCTATTTTTATACTTAGGCGTTTGGTAGACTCTAAATCCTCTTGTTTTTATCCCTGGAACAACTTAGAAGTAGAGCTTAATAGGAAACTCTGAGATGAAATAAATCATTCTTAAAAAGTCAGAGTTGATGATGCTGAGTGAAATGAGCAGGACCAGGAGATTGTTGTATACTTCAACAACAATACTTATGATGATCAATTCTGATGGACGTGGCCCTCTTCAACAATGAGATGAACCAAATCAGTTCCAATAGAGCATTAATGGATTGAACCAGCTACACCCAGCAAAAGAACTCTGGGAGATGACTATGAACCACTACATAGAATTCCTAATCCCTCTATTTTTGTCCACCTGAATTTTTCATTTCCTTCACAGGCTAATGGTACACTGTTTCAAAGTCCGATTCTTTTTGTGCAGCAAAATAACTGTATGGACAAGTATACATATATTGTATTTAACTTATACTTTAACATATTTAACCAAAAAAAAAAAGTCAAAGTTGAGTACAGAACAATATGTAAGTTAGAATTAGAAAGGATCTTAAAGTTTTTCAAACTAATTCTTGTATTCTCTATTTGGTGTGGTCTAGAGTTTGTGACTTTACAGAGAACAGCTTGGATAAAACTATTAACTTTTTTAACTGTGTTTTCATTTTTGCACTTTGATTATGTTGCTTGACTCTATGTAGGTCAAAGTTGGTGGTCACACTGCTGAAGGAATGGGCACAAACAAGAAGGTGGCAAAGCGCAATGCAGCAGAAAATATGTTAGAAATCCTAGGTTTTAAAGTCCCCCAAGCCCAGCCCCCCAAGCCAGCGCTAAAGACGGAAGAAAAGGTAGCCATCTGAATGTTGATTTCTTTTTCTGTCATCCATAGACCGACATAATCTTTCTCTCTAAGTAGACTTGTCATTAGGGCCAACATTAAATAAGGTCCCTGAGAAAGTCTTTTTTTTTTTTTTTTTTTTTTTTTAAAGAAACATGGTCTAGTGGTTGCTTCAACACTTATGATATCTTTTAAGTATCTACAAACTGACTGTGCAGAATTGTTTATGAATTCTTATCCTTTCTTAGTATCTTAAAGGTACCAAGCAGTTGTTTAAAAGAGATTCCTTGAGGATCTTTACTTAAAAAATGGGGGATAATTGTTCTTGGAATTTGTGTTTGATTTAGACTTTTCTTAGCATGGAGAGGCAGAACAGCAAAGAGGACAAAGGACTTGGATTCAAGACTTACCTCTCACATATTCTGGCTTTGTGGCTCCACTTAAGTCACTTAACCCTGAAAGGTTCTAGGAAATTCCCTAAGACTAAATTGAAGAGAAAGTTGTGTCCCACATTGATAAAGGGAGGTTTTGTCATCCAGGAGTTCCCTCTATCAGTAAAGTCATAGATTTCAGTACCTATTCCTAACCCTTAAAGTAAAATGTGCTTAGGAGACTGGTTAACTTGAGGCTAAGTGAATGAACTAGACTTGATTTTCCAGAACACTTAAGTATGATCTTAGATTTGGAAAAGAGGGCACAGACTTCTAGTAGTTTTGATGTGGAACTTGCTCCCCCCAGCCCTAATGCAGGTTGCCTAATGCAAGAAAGGTCATGTAAAAATAAAGTCATGCTGGAAATTTTCACTTGTTCACTGGAATGGGCAAGCAGCACTTCCTAGTGAAAACATATAATGATTTCTCCTTTAAAATTTTTGAATGATTTTGTCAGGATGACCCTGAGAACACTATGATTGTTTGGTTTATTTGTGCTTTGCACTCCTCTGAGAATAATTCTCACCTATTGCTTCATAATATTAGAGTTCTCAATTGCCTTATTGTAACATACCCTGTCTAAATGTTGGGTTTTGCAGAATTTCTTGCCAAAACTTGTAGAGATTGATTTGTCATTAATTACCAATAAGGTGAGAGTCCTTACTTTTGACTGAATTTAAATCTGTATCATTGACAGTTCAGTCAGATAACATAAACTGTCAGATCTGGAAGAACCCTTTCTAAATGAGTTGAGGCCCAGTGAGGAAAATGACCTGAACAATCATATGGATAATTATTGATAGCTGAAGCTTGAAGCTTGATATCTAGCCTCTCCCTTGCTATTTCCACTGCACCACACTGCCTTTGTGTGAAATAGTATCTTGCTTTCATCTCATTTGAGATGGTGAGAATGTTCTTTGATTTATAAATTAAAGGTCAACCTAAAATTTTCATTTGTGTTAATGTTATTTTACATTATTTGATTATCTTTTGGTTCCTTTGGGTTGTTGTCTATTTCTTACTGCTCTCTCTTTGAATACCATTGTTTAGCATTTCAGGGTTAAGAGAAAACCACTTTCCCTATAACTCTGATGTCTGAGGACACATTAAAAAAAAATCTGAGCAACATTATCTTAAGGGCTATGTGGTTTTACATTCTGTGGGAGAGTGAGATATCTTGTAATGGTTTACTGCATATTGTGGTAGTGACCTTAGTAATCCTGCAAGTTCTTGGTGGTGACAGAGCTCTCTAATTGAGAACTGCAAATATAAATCCAATAGACACTGTTAATCTTTGACATGTAAATACCAAAAACTAATTTGTCCTCTGTTCACTCAAATTCTTTAGAGAAATGCTATTGGTTTTTCTTTTTGACTTTGTTTTTTTAAAGACCCCAGTAAAGAAACCAGGTGATGGAAGAAAAGTTACCTTTTTTGAGCCCAACTCTGGTGATGAAAATGTGACCAGTAAGTGTGAACTCATTGGAATTTTTAAATGGATTTGCTTGAGTGTGTGAATGTTGTATTTTGTGGAGGGGGAAAAGAAAATAGAAATATCACTTAATATTTCTACCACAAGATTCTCACCGTTTTGTGCTTGCCTTTGTCATGGGAACTTTTTCCTTCATTGTTTCTACTAAGCATCACTTTCAGGGGTTTCCTTTGACTCTTTGTCTTATTCCCATATTTTCTTACATGCTATACCATATGGAAGGAACACTTTGATTACCTGTTGTTCTGGGTTGCCTTCTTTCTTTTCACTCTTTTCCCCTTGAACTAGGAATATGAAGACCTGGGGTCTAATCTTGGCTTTCTCATTAACTGGCCTAGGACCTTGGGCAAGTCACTTCCCTTTTCATTTGTCATTTTCCATAAAATGAAGTGATTAGAGGAATGAATCTCTTCCCCCACTATGCTATTACAAGTTCTGTGTTCTATGATCTCATCTAACTCGGATGTGTATAATACATCCTACTTGATCTCAAAGATGACTACCAAGTGCTTTTTCAGGGACTTCTTGAGTTTATTCTCACCATTCCTTTGTTTCTATTATGTCTTAGATTTTTATTATATATGTTGTCATATATATTTTATTCTATGTGGTTTCGTGTGCATGTTGCCACTTTGCCTCTTTTTCTTAGTGCCTCTTGTGCATTTAGGTTGGATGGCTGTTTTGAACTTATGTACATGTCTTCTTAGGTAATAAGGAAGATGAATTTAGGATGCCTTATCTCAGTCATCAGCAACTTCCAGCAGGAATTCTTCCCATGGTGCCTGAAGTGGCACAGGCGGTAGGAGTCAATCAAGGACATCATACCAAAGAGTTTACCAGGGTAGCTCCGAATCCCGCCAAGGCAACAGTCACAGCCATGATTGCTAGAGAGCTATTGTATGGGGGGACCTCCCCCACAGCGGAGACCATTTTAAAGAATAACATCTCCTCAGGCCATGTCCCTCATGGGCCACTCACCAGACCCTCTGAGCAGCTGGATTACCTTTCCAATGTCCAGGGAATCCAGGTAATTATTTTTTGTCTTTTCATATTTTCCCAGCTTGTTGGGAAAATACTATATACTATGTGCCACAACAATTAATTATAAAAATTTCTTTCTTTAGGGGAAAGAATGAGCTTTTCTGCCTTGGCCTAAACTTTTTTTTTTTTTTTTTTTTTTAAATAGCTTTTTGTTTTCAAAATAACATGGAAGAAAGTTTTTAACATTCACTTTTGCAAAACTTTGTGTTCCAAATTTTCTCCTCTCCTCCTCTAGACAGCAAGTAATCCAATATATGTTAAAACATGTGCAGTTTTTCTATACATATTTCCACATTCATCATGCTGCACAAGAAAAATTGGATCAAAAAAAGGAAAAAAAAAATGAACATGCAAACAAGGAAAATGGTGAAAATACTATGTTGTGGTCCACATTCAGTCCCCATTGTCCTCTCTCTGGGTGTAGTTGGCTCTCTCTATCACAAGTCTATTGGAATTGCCCTGAGTCATCTCATTGTTGAAAAGCTTGTCTTTTATGAATTTTTGCTCAGGTTTTAGAAGACATACTTTCCATCATGAGTCTGAGAAAGAACTGGAAAATGTTACATCATTTGGTTGCTGAAAAGGAGTCTCAGTAAATAGACAAGCTCTCTGGAGACTTATAGGTCTTTTTACAACCTTTGAAAGGAGCAGTTTTGATGAAGTTGACATTCTGTGTATGTGACATTGTATTTTGTTTACAGAGATGGAGAAGTTTTGAGAGATTAGGGTTCCTGAGAGGAATTTGTGGACCTAAGATTGATCTCAGCAACTGCAAAAGTAGCCTATGGGGAATGATTTGATATTAATGAGGGTTTAACAGAGTGTTGTGATGGGGGATAAAAATATTTGTCTCCAGGCCTTGACTCCTCTTTCCTGACTCAATAAGGCCTAGTGACCACTATGGAAGATGTAGGCAGAGAAATACAGGTGTGATCTCTGGCCCAAAGCACTTGTCTCATTTTTCTTAACATCTGTGTATGACTAGTTGAGAATCACCCAGGCAATTTTTTATTTGTCCTTAAGAATGACACTCATTTTTTTTTCTTTTCTTTTTTTTTTTTTTCTGTTGTTGTTGGCCTTCTTAGGTGGAATACAAAGATTTTCCCAAAAACAACAAGAATGAATTTGTCTCTCTTATAAATTGCTCCTCTCAGCCACCTCTAATCAGCCATGGAATTGGAAAGGATGTGGAATCCTGCCATGATATGGTATGTTAAAAACATGGCTTTGCCTCTTCTCAGGATGGTTCTTTTGATTGAAAATTGAATATAGCACTATGAAGTAAAAAAGCCCAAGTGCTATTTCACTTATTTCAGCTGGTAATTGACCTCATATTTATTTTGAAAATCCATTCTCTGTAATTGCACTCCATTAGAAATTCCTCATATATGCAGAACATTACGCCCAAGAACACTGTAATTGCATTCTGAGCTGGTTTTTCAAATTTCTCATTCTGTTTCTGGTCCAGAAGTAATCCACTTTTAACCTGCTGAAATGCAGACAGGGGAGTTATTTCTCTCGCAACAAGCCTCACACTGGAATGAAAACTATTTTTTGCTGTTTCCTATCTCTTTTTCTTTTCTTTTTGCACACTGCTTCTCCTTTTATCTTTGACTTTGGGAATCTATTGTCTTGCGTCATAGTGGTCCTGGACCAGTATTTAGCCCTTTATTGGCCCTTGGAACCTCTTTTCCTCTTGCCAGAGTGAAAATCATCATTTTGCAGCAATGGCACAGCTAGAATCCCTGGGGATGCCAGCGAAATCACTCTGGTGCTTATGTGTGTCTAAAGAATCTGAGGTGTCAAAACAAGATAAAGAACTTGTGCTTTCCTTCGTGGGAGTGTCCCTCCTTCCAGGCTTTAGTAGACAGCTGTCATGAGTGGGTATATCTGCAAAGAAAAAGCAACCCCATCCCTGGGGATGAACTGCTTTGACTTTAGGGCTGCTCAGGCCTTGGCCCCACCTTGGACCGCCCCTGGCCACTCCTGGCCACCATGAGGATCATTAGAAGCAGCAGCATCAAATGGGGAAATGCTGAGGGATAAAGGTTCTTCCTCAGACTTGTAAGGAGCTGCTGGCCCACTGGGCCCTGCCATCCCCTCTCCCCATGTTGGATTTGTTGCCCTGTGGTTGTGAGAACTGTCCTCTCTCTTCCCCCCAGGCTGCCCTGAACATTTTAAAGTTGCTGTCTGAGTTGGACCAACAAAGTACAGAGATGCCAAGAACAGGAAATGGACCAATGTCTGTGTGAGTGAGTTGTTACTATGGGAAATGAGACTTGGCTGCCCTCCCTGGCTACCACAGGCCTTGGGCTTTTTCTGATCATCTGCTGGGGGGATCCTTCCCCATCCCTAGAGAGAGATTTCCCATCTAAAGTATAGAGGGCCCCAGTCTGCCAGAGGGCCCCACCTCACTCCCAGGCTCCCTGCTGGGCTTCAGGCATGTGGGGTGGTGGTGGTTTGTTGGTCATTTCATAATTGTGAGGCCTCATGACTTCTTTTGTGTTTTTTTCTTTAAAGGTGTGGGAGGTGCTGAACCTTTTCTGGCCACAAACCACTTTAAAGTTCAACATATATACTGAATATACTGAAACTGCTTTGCAATTTTGGAATTTCTGATGCCTCCAATGGTGGAGAGATGTGGTGAATGATGAAATGAAGAAGGCAATAGTGATGAGAATGGAGACAAACGGGAGGAGGCTGTGATTGTGAACTCTCATGGTTTCTTCTGGTGGGGCCAGACAGGAGGTGGCAGTGGGGGAGCTCCGACAAGAGCTAAAATCATGCACAAGCTACTGCTTGGATATGTTCGTGGGGAAGGAGGGTCAAGTGAAGGGAGAGCAATTCTCTGGTCTTCCTGCATTGAGTCCTCCTATCTCAACTTAGGAAGTAATTGTTCATCATCCTGGAGTCACATGGTCTTCTTCAGTGCTTTGTCTTGTGTTTTTATAGATGTGTGAAACCAGAAAAGGAAAGCAATCCCCTTCTCAAACTGGCTAACTCAAACCTTTAGGGACAGACACTGGACAGCAGTGCCTGACAGGCATTAGACTTGACCCAAGTCTGAAAGCACCAGAGAAAATCAAATGCTTCCTATTCAGTGTAACCTGTTATAGAGTGAGTGCTGCAGCCCTTCCATCTTCCTTGTAGTTACTGAAACCATAACCATTGCTTTATCCTAAGACAGTGATACATTTTTAGTTTCCTTTTTTGTTTTGATTGAAATGACACTATACGTTTTTTTTTCATTTGAAAGTTTCTCAATTGTATCTAGTTATATAGCACAGTTTAGAAACTTGTCTGAGACTGACGTTCTCTGTAAACTAACCTGCAAAGATCATATCCATGTATGTGGCTATACATTTTGTTTTTATCGGAATAGCCTAGTACCATTCCGATGATGCCAATTGTGTGCCATTCAGTTTAATGTTCCAGATATATATAGAGAGAGATAGACATATCTACATATGTCTATCTCTCTCTCTGTATCTCTCTTTCTATATAATCTTGATGAAGTTGCCCAATGGTTGTGTAAATTGGACATTTTTAGGAATTTTAAGCTTCACATGATCATTTGGTTCATTTACTATTTCCTTTTTTTTTTTTTTTTTTTTTTTTTTTTTTTTTGGTTAAAATACAACAATTTAAAATAAATGAATTTTGATCTTTCTTTTTAAAGATTATTAAAAAAATAAATGTGTGTATATATAGCTCTCTGTGGCACACAGCTTTCACAACACTACAGGATATGATCTCAGTATAGTACATATAAAAACTGCAGATTGATTTTCCTTGAGTGCTTTATACTGTTGAATTACATCTCCATGTAGGGCTGAAAAAAATTAGCGATGTTTATATATAAAACTGTGTTGCTTTTGATGTTGTGTTATTGTGCACAGAAATGTGTGCAGTAAGTTTTTGCATATGGTCCAGGTAAAAAAGCACGGTCGCCTTGCAAGTTAAGTACTGCTTCAGTTCATTGTTCACGCTGGAAATTTTTTCTCCCCATGGAATGTAAGTAAAACTGAGTGTTTGTCACCAATAAATGGTCATACTAAATTTTTTTGGTTAATTTATTCTTGTATACTATTGTTGCTGGATTGCCTCCCCCTTCCTTTCCCTCCTTAGGGGAATGGAGGGAAGAATTTGTAATGCTAATGTGATTCAGTCTGGCCAGTAATCAGAAGGTCTGAAATAACTTTATATAAAAACCATTGATCAATAAAATTGCAACTAATGAATCCTGGTAATCTCGAGCAGTGACTAAAGAAATGGAATATAAAAACTTGTTTCTAGATCACAAATCTCATGGGCCTTTGGACTCTGATATTAATGGATGTATAGTTGTAAGTAGGGCAGCACAATCTTGGGACTACTTTCTCCCTAGGCTCTTCTGAAAGTTCTATTAGTTCTCTTCCCTTGAGGCCAGACTGATACTGGCAGACTTACTTTCCCTTCCATACATCCTTCTGTGGTTTGGGAGGCCTCAGGTATATCACAGAGGCACAGACCAGATTCTCAGAGGAAGAGAGCAAGTTGTCTGTGCCTTACCCGGTACCAAAGTAGGGCAACCCCACTCATGTCCTCCCCCTTTACTGAATTTGTCCTGGACACCATAGTTGCTATTTCTTATCTGAGAATATGATTTGGAAACATTGCTGAAGATTTGCAACTTCACAATCAAATATGAGTTATCTTAACTTGAAAGAAGAAATTGAGCCACTGAGGGAGCTGTGATAACTGCCATGTTTTCTACCCTAAGTCACAATCTTCCCTTCAGAGGTACAGAACTACATTGGAAGCTTGATGTCTGGAGAATTCATTTCACCATTGACTCCATAAGATGTAAATTTACATTTGTATATGTCATTTATGAAGTAGGTGGAAGGTAGCTCATCATTTGATTCTTTTTCAAGATGTTGGATGTGTTTTAAACACGAAGTAAGGGGGATCTTGTTAATACTTTTGACTTACAAAGGACTAAAAGTGAATAAATATTAACCCAATAACTTGGTTTACATCTTCTACTGACAGATCGTTGATAAAACATGGGTGCAGTAATTATGTGACAGTCTCTTACCTGTCTCAGGTAAGCATTTGGCCACCCCAAGGAAATGATGGACCATTTAAAATATCTGCAATATAGTACAGATATGAAACTCCAGGTCATTCTGTGCTCACAGATCCTTAGTGAGAACACATGTTGACATCCATAGACTTTGACAGAATGTCAGTACCCTTGCTTCACTTAACCAGGACTCTACCAGTTCTTTTTACATCTATCATTAGATGATGCCTAGGATAAGCCAATGAGCATCTTTTCTCTATTTTTCTTGGCTTATTTTGGTACTTAATTGCAGAAACCATTGGAATGTACTGAATGTTTTCAAAACTGGATTAAATTGATTTTGAGCATTATATGCAAAGTGTATGGTTGAAGGATTTTATTTTAAAAAAAATTCTTTTTTGACACAACCAGAATTCTGTGAAACATTTAGCATGGCATTTTCCCAAGCTAAAACAGATTTTTACAACTGACTTTTTAACTCTGGCTAATTGCTAATAGAAAAGTCAAGTTTCAAGGAGGGGTAGAAAGCAGGTTTTGTATTTTTATTTAACACATAAAAATAGTTCGTTCACATTAGTTTAGTATTTTTGTTTACAAAGCACTATCATCACCAAATGTGGGTAATGTAGGTATTATTCCCATTTTACAGATGAGACTTGAAGCTCAATACAGGGAATTAATTTGTTCAAAACAAAGTTGGGACTTGAACCCAAATCTCCTGACCCCTACTCTAATTTTTTTTTCCACTGCACTTTTTTTTTTTTTTAATTAGGGATGGGAGATGGAACTATATCTCTAGGTTTTTGTCTTTAATTTTTATTGAATGTGTGTGTGTATTTTATATATATATATATATATGTGTACATACGCATATATATATATAAAATACACACACACATACACATATATATAAACTACATTGAGCATTTTGTCTCTGGCATCTCTGTGTTAAAGTGAAGGGCTATGGTGATATTTGAAGATTAGTAATAATACTCTCATTACTGCAGAATCTGCATTTGAGAACTCTGAAAACTTCTGCCACACATTATTAGTCAAATTATGATATCATCTCTGTTACAGGTGTATAAACTCAGGGCATCTCCAACCTGAAATGCTGAGTGCTTCTGGTCATCTCAAGAAACAACAAAAGGTCAAGAGAAGGGCAACTATAAGGGTCAAGGGCAGAGGTGGTGAGAGGGGCTGCCACATGAGAACAAAGTGAAAATATTAGGGTTCTTCCAAGGAATATTGTTTTTGAAGCTGGAAGCTGGAAGTCATCTAAAGCAGTATAGTAGAATTAGTTGTCTTTAGAACTTGAAAGATACAAATTTATGACAGGAATTTTTTTTACATTGGACATTAAAATTATTGAAGATAGAATGCTGGAATCCCAAACTTAGGAGCTACAGAGGTACCATAAATCACCAGCAACATCACATTACTTGTCTAAATTCTAGTTAAGCTCTTGACAACTTTTTTTTTTTTTTTTCATGTTTTTGCACCAAGAGAAATATGTGGCTTTAAAGTACAGATGAATCAGGAAGTGGTTTAATGCATCCAGTGAATAATCTCCATAATCTCTGATATAAAAAAAAAAAAAAAAAAAAAAAAAAAAAACACCTCAGGAATTTACTGAGCCTTATGCTATTACAATCTTACCAGTGCCTTTTATCAGGGCAGAGTTGGCATGCTCATCAAATTTCCAGGGCGCACTAAGCTGGTAGAGAGGGCTAACACTTCCTATGACAAGATTTGAAAAAGTCTTAGCACTGAACTGAATATGGTAAAAATTAATGGAGATTGATCTTTAAAATACAAGATGGAGGTGGGGTTAGAAAGCAGTTTAACTGGAAAAATGAAAAAGGTCAGCGGTAAGACTCACAAATGGGGAAGTAGGGACTGAAATAGCAACCAGAAAAGATATGTCCACTTTGGAAATTAATAAGAGGCATAGTGTTCAGGGATTGAATAGTCTTGGTGTGGTCTGCCTTGGTCAGAATTGGGAATTTGGAGTGCCACGCTCTAGAAAGGACTTGGGTACGCTGGAAAATCTCTAAAGCAGACTAACCAGGATCCTCCAGGACTTCCAGATCCTGCAAAATAAGGGGCAGCTAGGTTGAGAAGTAGATAGAGCATCAGCCCTAAAGTCAGGAGGACCCTGAGTTCAAATTTGGCCTCAGACACTTAACACTTCCTGGCTGTGTGATCCTTGGCAAGTCACTTAACCCCAATTGCCTCAGAAAAAAAAAAAAAAAAAAAAAGAGCCTGGAGATGATTTTGTGGTTGTTGTAGTCATGCCTGGTTCTTTGAACCAATTTTGGAGTTTTCTTGGCAATGGTTTGCCATTTCCTTCTTTAACTCCACGAGAAACTTAGGCAACCAGGGTTTAAATAATTTGCCCAGGTGTCATGCCAGATTTGAACTTGAGAGATGAGTGTAGGGTGGTGGCTCTATCCACCATATTCCTTAACTCCTCATGAGGCTAGAAAACTTCTAGGGGTATAGGAAAACATTTTCAAAAGGCAGGAAACTAGTGAATAAAAGTTGAAGAAACAAGTTTATGCAAAACTACCTACAAACTAGGTATCACATAGTCAGCTAGATTTCCCTTCACTAGAGGTTTTTAAGCAGACTGAGTGATCTTCTTTCAGATATGTTAAGAACCAGTCAGAAAGCTAACTTTATCTCCATATCAAACTTTACATGTAATGATAGTTATTATGTCTCCACCCCAGCTAAACATCTTCAGGGTCCAGATTACTAAGATTGGTGGCCCATGGAACTAATGATGTGAAACATTCTCAAGCCTGTTTTGCACCATCCAATTCATCTTCCTACAGGGACTCTTAATATACAGCTCTTATTTAAGGAAGTACATGACTACAGCCTTGTGATTATTTTTTCTGTTCCTTTTAAAGCTTTTCCAGTTTCTATGCTTAATTGTGCTAGCCAGAAATGAATGCAGAATAACAATAAGGATAGTAAGGGCTTGGATTTGTATGATCCCTGAAAGCTCCTTCAAGCAATATGGACTGTTCAAAGGGATGGCTCTAAGTTCTAGTATATTATAGTACGAGCAACAGAATAAAAATGGTACAGTTCTAAAGCTTTATTAACATTGGAGTTTGCTGACTATAAATTTAAAGAAGTTACAGATTCCATTTTTACACATGTGATAATTTCAAGTGTATTACTTTAAGGTTTGAGGATGAGATCTTTAAAAGTTCCCTTGGAAAAAAAAGAGAAAACCAATTTGGTTGTCATCTTCATCGAGCTTTATTTTTCATTTACTTTTGCAGCTGTCTCAGTCTGCTAAATGACTTCATAGGTATAGTACATACACTTATATTGATAATAGAAATTATATGAAAAGAAGCCAATTAGGTGGGTCTTGCAATTTGAGAATGACAGATCACAAAATAACTTGTCAAGGAATTGCATGTGAAATTGTGTACTGTCGCATGGTTTATATCCATCATAGTAACACAAACTGCCCTATTTGTCACTGGTGATCCTCCTTTTTGAATTTTACTTTCTCTCCTTGTGTTGCTGGGAGAAATGTGGGGGAAGGGGGCAGAGAAAGGAGATCTAGCCTTGGCTCCTCTTGAAGTAGTGGCAAACATCAGGACCCTGAGTGTGGAGAATGGAGACTTTGCCTGAGGAGGTGAATAAGACATTTATTGTGCCTGGGGAAACAGAAAATAAGATTTAATAGATTTTTGCCATATCACAGACCAATTTCTACTCCTAATAATAGATAATTGTAACATGCTTGGTCAGAAGTGCTTATGTTGTGATCTTATAATCTCAGACTCCTTCCTCATTGGTCAAATATATCACCTCCATTTCACAGAAGAGCAAACTGAGGTTTAAAAATAGTGACTTACCCTTGTACTAAATGAAAATCAGAAAAGTGAGCTATGAAACTATAAGAGGAGTTCAAGTTAGCATGGTTGAATTTACATAGCTGTCAAACCCAAGGCACATAACCCCCCAATACTCCTAAATGCTACCAGAACCAGAATAAAATGTAAATTAAAAATGTTTAACGAAATAAAAATGCCATACAACTTCAAAAATGTTGATGAAGTTTTCTAATATGTTTCTTTTTGAGTTTAGTTCAGTTGGTCTAGATCACACTTAAACTATAGATCACAACCCTATATGGGAAATTGCATAACTGAAAACAAGGACTGTAAAATTACAACTTATCATCAGTAAATGTTTGGTTTGCATACCTGTTTCATAAACATTTCTCAGACAAAGATAACAAAAAGCCCTGGTCTACATATATGAGCTAAAATCTAGGAGACAGAAGATAATGGATTCCTCCTAGCTTTGTGCCTGTAGGAAACATGATCTCTGAGATTTGTAAAATCTCCTTCATGTTTCACAGGTTCACAAGTAAGACAATGGAGAGAGTAAATCAAAATGTCATATCCTCAACCGAACAAACTCCTGATTTATTTCCTCACTATCTAGATAAACTTGAGGGCAGGGATTCTTATGTTTTCTTACCAGTACCTGCCACAAAGTAGGTTATGTTGCATTTGCTGAATAAAGTGAAAACTCCTAAGCTACCAATCACCAGTTTTTTGAGCATGTGCATTGTTATTAGTAGTGCAAAACAAAGTCTTAAAAAGACTAGAATTTCTGTACCAAAAATACTCTTGTTATTTAAAAAGTATTTTTGAAATAGTCTTCACGTTTATTCTGTGTTGACATACCTTGTTTTTGCCCAGACATATAGTGTCTGTTATCCATCCAGTCAGGGTAAAACATAAGGGTGCTGGCTATGTCAGCTGGGATGTAAGCAATAGGAGGACGTTTTATTTTGAAAAGTCATCTGCAGAGTGACTGAACTAAGGATTGTTTTTCCCTTAGATAGCTCTATCATAGATGATTAAAAATGATACAAAGCAAGCTGCTCTTCATATATTTTAAAGTCTGAAAAAGGATAGCAAATATACATTTTTTAGTGTTCAAGGGAATATGGAGGTGTAATGTATTTTGGTGACTGGGATACCATTAACTTTTTTTTTCTCCTTCTGATGAGGCAATCAATCAGGGTTATTACATGTGTTTAATGTCTTGAGGTCAAATTTGAACTTAGGTCTTCCTGGCTCCAGGACCAGTGTTGTATCCACTGTATCACTTAGGTAGGCCACCATTAACTATTGAATAAGGCGCAACAAGAATTTGGGACTTAAGTCAGGAAAACTCACACCTCCCTGAGTTAAAATCTGGCCTCAGGCACTTACTAGCTATGGGGCCCTGTTTGCATCCTCAGTTTTTTCAAGTATAAAATGAATTGGGGAAGCATATTGGCACTATAGAGTCTCTGGTAAGAAAAACACAAATGGGTTCACAAAGAATCAGATGACTGAAACGACCAAAATGATTTCTAAAATTGGTTTGATATTCATGTAGTGCATTTCCTGATTTAAGTTCAAAGTCTAGTAACTGCAACTTCCTAAATAATTTCTCAAAATCATAGCTCCAGTTTTTAATTTTCCATTGCCTTTGAGTAATCACCTTACAATCGCAGTACAAAGGCATATATATATATCTATATATAGATATATAGATATATATATGGAAAATTCAAAGTGTATACGTAAGTACAGCTAGATCTTACAGAAAATATACTTGTTCTAACATGGTATAAGAATTACACTTAATTTTCCCACTAAGTTGAAAGATTCCTTAATATAAATCTGTACTTGCTTCTAGTGAAGATGAAGACTATAGTGGTATCTCTGGGCAATTAGAAGGGCATCAGGAATCAGCTGGCATATTTCTCCTATAAAGATATGTTCTCAAGGATTAAAATGCTGACATATTCATTTATGTTCTTCTCTTGTTCTAACAAACATGGTCTGACAAATACTTGTCAAGCCCTTAAATTATGTTCCAGGCCTGGTTGCCCACTTGCTTGCCTGGTTCTTTTCTAAGGGTTCTTCATAAGATGTCCATGTAACTTTTAAGAAACAACAATGGGTCTTCTGTTTTCCTTCATTCAGATATCATATAAATTCCTTGTAATTTGCTGCTAGAGAAAATGAATAAATGACTGATCAAGAAAAAAAATAAATTATAGCACTCTTTTATAGTGTTTATTTAGTGCTATTATTTACTTATATTAACTGAAACCATGATCTCATCCATATGGAATGTGCCGCCTTCAATGCCTTATTTTATGCAGTTTTTTCCTTAAAAAGAATCAGTACAATGAAACTTTTAACTCTAGCTTTTAAAATGTTTTGTGTATGCCAGTCAAAACATTTGATCTCTGAAGTTGTTTCCTTTCACTCTTGCTGCATGATCAGTGCATTGCCTTTCCTGGTACACTTCATAATTTGGCTGTTTAGACCTAACATAAATCCTCCTCTTCAGGCCACCTACAGTCACAATATGCAATTGTTAAGCATCTTTCAAAGTGGTGGATTCCCCAAATGTGATCCAATATAAAGGGCTGAAACTCTGAGTTGAGGCACTGAGGTAGGACAATGGACTTCCAAGCATATGCTTGGAAAATGGCCCCTCCCACTATTCTGTGCTGGTTTTCAATCATTTGCTGTATACAGAGAATTGTAGGAGGGACTACAGGGTGGAATAAGACTAGGCAGAGTCACTTTAGGTGGTAGTCTAAGGAGGGGAGAGGTCGGGGAGATCCTGCGTCCATCCCCTTTACTTCTACCCCTAAAGACCAAGGACTTTTGCTTATCCTGACTGGCTGATTCAGGAGCATCCAGGTTCTAACTCGGTCATCACAATCCAGCCCAGTTTCATCCAGTTCATTTTTCCTTGGTGAGGCAGTTGGGCGTAAATGACTTGCCAGGGTCACACAACTAGGAAGTGTTAAGTGTTTGAGACCAGATTTGAACTAGGGTCCTCCTGACTTCAGGGCTGGTACTCTACCCACTGGGCCACCTAGATGCCCCCTCATATCTATTTCTAAAGTGAAGAGTTGGCCTTACCAAAGTTTGATGTTATATATAAACCAATGAGACTAAGTAGAGGTTTGGAAGAAGAAAAAATGCCTGAGGAAAAAAAGCCACACTAAATTAAGTGCAAATACACAAAACTTACATGTGGTTAAAAACATTTAGTAAACCCAAGAAATAGTCAAAAGAGAAACCTGGTGAGTATTGGTGATATCAGATACCAAATTTATGTTTCCCTAGAGGAAATTAAATATATTTTTATGATACAATTAACATTGATTACAAACATATGGATCTTAGAAATAGCCTGTAAAATATGAAGTTAATTTCTTTCAAAATCATTTTGAAGTGCCTAGGTTATTTATATTACTGTCTGTGTGTGTGTGTGTTTTAAATAACAAATGTATACCTGACAATTTTGTGACTCAGAGGGAACCTGACAGAATGGAGAGGTTGATCTCAGAATCAGATCTATCTTCACTGTGTAACCTACATTCAGTGCCCAAGGAAATGCTCTAAGTTTATAACTCCTGAATAATTTATACTGCTAAAAGAAATTCTCTATGCCATTCCCTCCTTCATCCCTTTCAAGGACTATAGCTTGCCCCCCTCCCCCCCAAAAAACAAAACAAAACAAAAAAACAACTTTGGGACATGGTTAATTAAATTAATTTGCTTATCTTAATAACCATTCTATCCAAAAAATGAATTTTTTAAAATACCCACTTTTATATGAAATTAACAAAAATTTGTAAGGAAAAAAATTCAAAATTTCATATGTTGAGAGCTTAAAAGGTGTTAATGTGCATGCTGTGCAATACTTAATAGCTGACTATACAGAATTTAGGGAATTTTTTTTTAATTGTTGTGTTATGTGTAAAAGTCACTACCATATTTTTGCTTTCCATACTAAGCAAGCAAATGCTCTGAATTTTTTCTCTACAATGTCAAGAAAAAAAATATGATTAAGTTTTGGTCAAACTATGTATTTTAAAAAACGAGTCCTAAGTGCTGACTTATAATCATAGACTCTTGAAGTTGTCAGACCTTAGACTTTAATCCAATTCAAAGGAAAGTTAAGACTCCAAAATATTAAAGCAACCCGGATTGCAATGCACGTCAGTGACAGAATCAAGACTAGAGCCCCAAACTTTTCACTTTGAATTCCATGCTTAATTTTAACATCATGTTGCCAGGTGAATTCTATTTGGTTTTAATGTTCTACTTAAAGTGTCACCAAAAAAAAAAAAAATTTTTTTTAATCTGGGTCTGGGTCTGTTTTTCTTTACACAGAATGATGCAACAAAAGAGAATAATACGGGATCTCAAATAGTACAGCTTTTGCCAGACATATTAGAATGATGAGATCAATGCTCAGATGTCTATTTGTTTAATCAATGGAAGGTGACAAAGCCAGAAGCATTCTTATTAGATTTGGTGCAAACACACTTAAGGTTACTTTAAATGTCTCATCCCAAACTATGAAAACAATTAGCATGAGAGCAGTAGTAAGCATTTACAAGTCAGGTGTCTGAGGTTTTATGAAGATGAAAGCCTATCCTTGAATAATTTTCATTAAAAACTCACTAATTATGGTTAAGTTTAACTGATAGGCCCCAAATATATAATTTTTCATAAAGTATATTCCAAACACAATTCAATCAAAAGGACTATAGGGCAAGTGTTAACTCTTTTAAGTGTGTTTTGTCCTCTTAATGGAAACCACAGGAGACTTTTATGATCAAGCTCAGAGAGGTTTGACTTTTGCTCTCTTTAAACATTGCTGTCAATATTATCTCTTATTAAAATGAAACTGTTCCTTTCTGGGCATGCCCATAAAAAGCCTGAACCAAACCTTGGAGATATAAAGAACAATTGCCAAAGTGGGGGCAGAAAGGAGGGGGAAAAATTACCCTCTACTATATTAACTCCAAAAAATTCTATTAGGATAAAAGCTAAGTTCTTAAAAATCAAATTTTGCCACTGATCACACACAGCAGAAAAACATCACAATCCAACACCGACTTCAATTCTTAAAAATGAATATGAAGGGAAAAAACCATCTAGTATCTATACATAGGGCACTGAAAAAATCAAAAAGTATTTTAACACACATGGAAAAATTCTCACAGTATATTTGTGAGGTTGGCTTAAAGAAGTATTAGCTCCAATTTTCAAACACGGAAACTGAGCCCAAAGTACCTAACCTCTTTAGTGTTATTGTGGCAAAGGTACAAGAACTGCTTGAAATAATTCCACTGTTTTCTACAATTTTTTAGCATGTTAATTATCTTCCTTTAGACACGGAGGGGTGGTAAGATAGTAAATGGCCAGATAATGACTGCCTCAAGGTGACTTTTTCCCCAAAAGACTACTGTTATAAAACCCCCAAAGAACATCAATGGTCAATCTATCCTCCAGCTATTCTGTAATAAAGAGTTTAGAGTTTTCTTTATTGCTGACTACACAATTAAAACAATTCACTTTTGCACTGCTTGGCAATTTACACAAGCAATTCTGTATCTACAATTTAAATAAAAGAAAAGCTAGAGGAAAGACACAGAGAAAGAAAATACAAAATGACAAAAGCATCAAAAATGAAAAGGCATTTAGTGACAGTCTCTACAAGCAGGGCTCTCCAGAAAAGTTAAGGTTAACCAAACACAGTAAATGTGGATCTCAAAATCAATCCCAAATAATGAACTGCTACTAGTATTCCCTTTGAAAGTTGCAAACTAGGAATGGAAAGTCACCGACCTCCATTACCTATGATCACATAAACCACCTAATTTGCTCAAGTTCTGCTTTAAGTAACATTTAATATCTTTTACAAGATGGATTCTGTGATAATTTCCAAAAGAAGAAGCTTGCATCGGTTTATCGAAGCTCTGTTTACAAGTCAATATCCTTTCATAGGAAACTTCTATTGAATTGTTGCCCATCAAATAAATGAAGTTCAAAGCAGTGTTACACTTGCTGCTTGGAGATATCCCTGGAGATACTGTAATGCTTCTGCATTCAGACTAGTGCTCACCATTGAAGGAACCTTTAAAAATAAGAAATGCAGGAGAATTTCATTGTAGGCTACAAGACTAATACCACAAATATTATTTCATTATATTAACATTAATGAAGAACATCAAGAAACTGTTGTAAACTCACACTTTTGGCTACAATAGAAATATAACATAGGAAAGGTCAGCAGATTAGTAAGTAACTGAATAACCTAAATTCTCCTGAAGGTTATATATCAATTCCTCTCATAGGAAGGTTCTGCTTATCATCAACCACACTGTCTTCTGCTTCTCCATAAACATTATTCAAATGATACTAGCTGTTCCCAGTAACGTTATCATTTTGACTCATGTTGTGTTCTGTGGGATATGCATATACTAGAATCTTGAGGTAATCCAAATATATATTGAGATCTGACAACCCAAACTTTGCTTTACAGATAAATGTCTAACAACATATTCTGGAGAATAGCAACATGCTGTATGAATTAATAAATTCAGTCATGAATAAAATTGACATTATTACAAATATAACTTTGTTATTAATGAATCACAAAATGCTAGGAGAGGAAACTACACTTTGCTAAAGAACTAAGTTGAGATGTAGAACCATTTCTTTCTATACCACTTCCCTTATCTGACTGAGATGGGGTTTAATGGGAGGAGAGATTTGCTACTTCTGTTCAAACCCTTAAACACTCACCTAATATCTACTTCTCCTATCATATATAAATGATTGTCAGGGAATAAAGCCAAAAAAAAAAAAAAAAAAAAAAAAATCAAATAATCACTTTAGGGAAACTGCAACTAAAGATCAATGAAATGGAATTATAGTTAAAGCGAAGGCATTTCTTTCTCCCTATAAATTTAATGCTGAATATTGAGAATTAACAGAAAAAGTTTATTTTTCAGAATATTTAAAGTTTTCCTCAAAATTAACAGAGCAGGAATATATACACCGCTTCCTCACCTCCACACTCAAAAATAATTCAGGAGTTTATTCCTAGCACTCTTTCCCAAAATATCTCCTTTATAAAATCATTCAAAATTGCATGCTCAATCAAATCTATGAAGGAAAAGCCACTGTTCCTTTTCTAATAAACAAAAACAAATTTGGTGAAATGCAGTGTAAATAGACAACCAAGATTATTTTGGATTCCAAAAAATAAATTTTCAATTGAACATTGTGATGACCAATAAAACAGGAAACCAAATGAATTTCTCTATCAGCCACTAAAAAGTCCCCTTCATCTATAGTTTTCTCTTTTCACAAAACAAGCGATACCTACCCTTCCTGGACATGCAGTAGACAATTTATGAAGAGATTGTGCCAGATGGATTTTGGGATTATTCACCAATTGACCTACAGGATCATGTTCTTTTTTGCCAGCAAAAGCAAGCTGAGAGAAAGCAGTCTGGTACCCTGGTGTGTCTTCAATATCGATAAAATGTTCTTCATCAGGGATTGTGTCATCTTCAGGTAATTCAAAAAGGCCAATCAGAGACTGCAATAAAGGTGTCCTGAGGGAAAAATTGGAAAAAAGCAAAAAAAAAAGGATTACCAAATAAAAGGCAGACTTAAACAAAAAGTGGGAGGGTCCATGTAGGAAGGGATTACATTTTATTTTATTTCCCCCCCCCTGGGGCTGGGGTTAAGTGACTTGTCCAGGGTCATACAACTAGGAAGTGTTAAGTGTCTTGAGATCAAATTTGAACTTGGGTCCTCCTGAATTCAAGGCTGGTGCTCTATTCACTGCGCCACCTAGCTGCCCCGGGATTACATTTTATTGATGTGCATGGTTGTATATGGACAGCTAGGTGGTCCAGTACTTAGAGCAGAGTATTGGAATCAAGTCTCATTTTTCAGAGATCAAATAAGTCCTCAGATACTTATTAGTTGTGCAACCCTGGACAAATAATTTAATTTAACCTTATTTGCCTTAGTTTTCTCATCTGTAAAGTAACCCAGGAAAAGAAATGATAAAACTACTCCAGTATTTTTGCAAAGGAAATTCCAATTGGGATTACACACAGTCAAATACAATTGAATGCAACTGAACATGACTGTATTATCTCTGCAGTGTTGAATTAGAACAGTGCATAGTAGGCAATTCAGAAATGATTAATGAATTTTAATCACTTAATTTTACACCATTTTACTTATACAAGATTTTCACATGATCATAGGGCAAATTAATGGCCAAGCAAGAATAGAGAAATCTCCTATAATTTGGACTTCTTTCCAAGACTTTTAGCTAAGTAATTTTATGGTCATAAAAATGAGTAGGGATAAAAATGAAAATTAAAATGACAGATCTCTGTACTTACCAAAGCTTTGTATACTCAGTATCCATCATTGGAGGACATTCTGTTAGTAGTTTAGTTATGCCAACAGCACAGATCTTCTTTTCTACTTGTCCAGAAACTTTCTGTATTTCAGGAATAATAATTTTCTCCAAGACCATTCCAAACATTCTGTTAAAATAAAGATTCATTCTTCATCAGCATTTAAATTGAATGATGAAAAAAAAAAATAAATAAAAATAAAGCAAAAGGCGCGGGGACAATTTTCCTGTAAATGTTGAAAGTAAGAGTAACAAATACAAAGATTATTCTTTCTACCAGCAAGATTTGAGCCATAAGTAAAAGACCAAAAGGTCATCTTTGGCCAGTCAATACCAGTATTTGAAAATAAATAATGATGAGTATTAATCAGGCCTTCTTGAAAAAGTAAGTATTAATATCATTGTTCAACTCACTCCATTATTTAAAGTGCATTACTGGAAATGATGAAGAATCTAACTGGGGATGAAACTTGAAGATTTTTTTGAACATCTTAGTGAGATGAAATGATTGAGAGGCAAAGGATAATTTCTCATGGGGATTATCTTCCTTATAAAACACTCCAAGAACATTGTGGAAATCAAATTATGGCAGTCAAGATTTCAAACTGCTGAGCCCAGGATACAAAAGTCCTACACAATGTCATCTGCCAGTTTAAGGGAAACTTCAAAGAATAGTCTTGTACTTTCCTGCTAACTCTTACATAGATGGAATGACAGCAATCTAAGAACTGAAGTTATATGAAAACTGAGGTCAAGCAGAAAAAGACAGATGGACAAAAATGATAAGAATCATAGTTGTAACTAAGAGATACAAGAAACTAAAATCCAAAAAGAAGTTAGAATGGAGTGGGAATGAGGATAGATGTTTAATCACAAAACCCACCACGAATAATCTTGGGGCTTAACACGAGTACTTGTTGTGAGGGAAAAGGGTTTGTGCAAACATTCTCCTCTCTTCCATTCTTCACCTTCCTCTATGAGACTAAATGGCTTTAAGAAGAACGGTATTATTATCAGGAGAACTAGTGCCAGGAGATTAAGCATATGGATATCAGAAAAAAATCAAAAAGAAGTCTTATGGCAGGCAATCAACAAGCATTTATTAAATGCTTACTATATTCCAGGAATTATGTCAAGTGCTAGTGATACAATTACAAATACAAATACAATTATTTCACTTTAATGTCATCAAAGAATAACACCAAGAAAACTTGTAAAGTCACTCAGGATACAATCCCTATCCTTAGGAATTCAAATTCTACTTGGGAAGCTAAGATGTAATTAGCAAGGGTCCCATACAAGCAATATACACAACAGATTATAATCCAGAGAGGGAAGCCCTAGCAGCAACAGAACTGGGAAAGGTTTCATGCAGAAGGTGGGATTTGAGCTGTCTTTTTTTTTTTTTTTTTTAATTTTAGCCTGGGGTTAAATGACTTGCCAAGGGTCACACAGGTAGGAAGTGTTAAGTGTCTGAGGCCAGATTTGAACTAGGGCGGGTCCTCCTGAATTCAAGGCTGGTGCTCTATCCACTGTGCCACCTAGCTGCCCCCTGAGTTGAGTCTTGAAGGAATCTAGTGAAAATAAGAGTCAAGACTAAGGAAGCAATCTAGGGATAGGGGACAGCCAGGGAGTGCAACATGTGAAACCACAGGTGAGAGCCATACTTTAAAGAAATTACTTTCTCAACTGAAGAGAAGATGGTTTGGAGTGGGAAGAAACTTGGCAAAGAGACCAATCGGGGGTTACTGCAACTATCCAAATGAAATATTTATGTGAGGCTCATCTATAGTGTTGGCTATGTGAGAGGAGAGAAGGGGTGCAAATGAGAAGAATGGGAAAAAAATAAGGCTTATAAGCATATTGGAAATGTGGATGAATGAGTGAGAAGTGGATAACCCAGGTAGAAAGGTGGTATCCTAGACAATCATATAGCTATTAAGAGGGAAAGATTTTAAGAGCAAAGAAACCGAACTCTGTTTTAGACATAGTGAATTTGAGACAACTACAAGACATCCAGTTCAAGATGACCAAAGGCAGCTGGTTAAAACATGACTGGCTCAGCAGAGACACTAGGACTGTTTTCAACTTCAACCGGATCTTTAGTTCTTAGCACAGTCCCCAGAACCGTATAGGTACTTAATTAACCCATGTTGACTTACTAATTACATATAGCACCTGCAGATATTACAATTGAATCCATGAGATCTGATGAAATGACCAAGAGCTATAGTACAGAAAGTCTCAGAAGGTTCCAGGACCTAGGTCAGAACTTTAAGGGATATTCATGGGGATGAGTGGGACAGGAAAAACCAATAAGGGAGACCAAGAAGGAATGATCAGAAAGATAGAACAAGGAGGGGGGAAGGTCTTGAAAAGCCAGAAAGGAAAAGGTGAATTATAAGAGTCAAATGTTACACAGATCAAAAAAGATGATGCATGTTTTCAAGATCAACTATGGTCAACTGAGGTAATGACCATTAGAGAGGAATAGAGTGTGGACCTGTGATTTAACTGATCTTTCAAAGAATTAATTTCTGTTATTTTTTGTTACTGATTCTTAGAATGTGGTAAACAGTGATCACACCTGGAAGATTGGTTTGAGGGCTAACAAATCACATATTATCCTTTTCTTAGGTATTAAAAAAAAGATTTATGAAAGAGGAAAAAACTAAATAAGAGTGGCTAGAAACTTTTGAAGATAAAATTTAAAATACTTACTTTGGCTGTATGCTGTCAAAGATCTCTTGAAGTGCTAGTGCCCCATATTTTATGCAGTATAAATTAATAAAGACTAAGAAACCTGTTGAGAAAAAATGTTTAATGATAATAATTTCAAATTTGTTCATAATGAGGGAGAAAGAAATATAGAATAGAATCTAGACATACAAAAAAGTCACCTGAAACTAAAGTATTAATAGCATTAACTAGTCACTTAATCATAAAATTTCATGTTGCAAATTTCTGGTGGTTATCGCAAATTCCAAACCCATTACATATGGGTGATCATCAATTTCCAAATTTTGACTTACGAGATTCACAGGATCATAGAGCCCATCTAGTCAAACACCTTCATTTTCTATATCATGCAAATGAACCCAGAAAAGGGTTTCCTTTAATCATGGAAGACTCATACCTATACCCTAATACCTATAAACAATTCTCGTCCCTTAAAGAGTCCTTTGTCTTTTTATTAGAATTTCTAGGCAATGAGGGATTCATAGAAGTTGCCATTTCTTCTCAATCACAATCTTAAAGTGATTATATATATCAGCCCTCGGTGTTTCCAACTCATCCCTTAAGATTTTCAAAGAATTTACAGCTAGAAAATATCATATGATATCAACTAATATGACTCATTTATTTTATAAATTGAGGAAACTATGACCCAGAATGCTGAAGCCCCCTGAATAACAGGGGAGGGGTCAGTTCTCAATCTAGGGCTTCTGCCTATAATGCATCTTCCACTACCAAATAGATGTCTTGAGCCATCGTCATGGTCACACGAATCTAAGTGTCCAGAGCTCACATTAGATTGTATTGTCTTATGAAAAAAAAAAATGTTATGAACAGTGGTCAAATAATGCTGAAATAGAATTACTACTTCAGGCCTGTTGCATTATAAAAAAAGGATCTGAGGCTGGCAGGGTAACCTAACCATTGGGCTTAATACTATTTCTATGGGAAAATCTATTCTAAATTCTAAATAACTATTAAAAAAAAATTCAGCCCTTAAACTACCATAAGTTCAGAACAATACACTTTTGAAAAATGGGCCAATAATTGTATTTGTTTTGCTTGATTATATTTATTGTTATTACAAAAGGGCTTTTATTATAAGGAGAAAGTTGAATAGTGATCCTCATCAGACAAAAGGAAAATTAAGAAAAGGCCATCAATGACATGAAAAATACACAGAAGAAATCAAAAAGATGTTCAGATGGAGACAACTTTGGCAGTATGGCAGTATTGAATAAAAATGTTTTAAAAAGCAAAATGTATGTAACAGGAACAGTTTTTAATTCAATCTTCTTTTTCTTTTCTTTATATATTTCTTTGGGAATATGTTCAGCAAATAAAATTACTTATGATCAAAACTTCTAATTATTTTTCAACCTTAAAAAAAATCTGTATTATTACTAAAATACTTACTCTTGATAAACTTGGTGGTTTTGGAATTCTGAAGTCTTTGGAACAGTAGAATGAAGATTTGCTTTCTGTACTGGTCAACTGATTCCCTAAGGAAAAGAACGAAAGTATGAGATTACTGAAATAGTTTTATTATTTTTTTAAACAATGAATGAAGAAGTGATCAAACATAAACAGAACTGTACTCATACTCACGGAGGCATGTGCTCAATAATACTGTTGAGAAGAAAGAAACCTTGGTGATCATTTGCTTTAGAAGCAATGAGTTTTTGGAAAACACCTAGTAATCCAGGCTGTAAGGGGAAAAAAAAAAGTCATAATTAATTAAAACTCAAAAATAAACAAACCAAAAAAACACTTCTTTTTTCTGCATCTACCAGTTAAGCACTTCATGAAGATGTTGAAAAGATGATCACAGAAAACCATCCTCAGCTATTTCATTGAATTAGAATTGAATTTATTAAATTCTATCTTTCATATGCAGTGAAAATACTATAATGAACATGAATTAACTGTTTCTGACACCATTTTAAAAAGATAAGTTGGAATCTGTGACACCCTCTTATCATGAGGCCACAAATCCTTCAAAGACCAGATTAATTCTATCCTCACTGATTCCATCTCTGTGCCAATTACTAGAACACAGGCTCAAACTAAGAAGTGTTCAGCCTCTCTCAATAAGCAATTCTTTGTCACATGGCCTCCAATCTATTTGAGAAGGTCCATTTTTGGCCTATGAGTGTGGCTTTGTAGAATGGATAGTGCCATGGAGAAATTCAATTAAATTCAGACTTTTCTGATGTTTACTATTTTTTCCCCTCTTATTAATTCTTCTTACTGTCTTAAAATTAACAAAGTATTTATTAAATTTACAATAAACCCTGCAGACAGAACAAGTACTTTTCTCTCCAGTTCACTAATGTAGAAACAGAGAGATTAAGTGATTTGCCCATTATCAGTCTGCTAATAAGTTCCTCTAACCTATTATTTTCTGGCTCCATATATGGTATTCTTTCCACTACAATGTTACTATGTGGTTAATACTTCACTTCCATACCTAAAGACCATGGACAAAAGAGAAAAAAAAAGGCTATGAAACTTCTAGACCCCTTAATAATTACAGTATTCTTTTTTTATGATTTTCTCATGGTATTATAGATTTAGAGTTTGAATGAACCTGAGGCTCAAAGACATTAAGACATTCTTGCTAGGTTAGTCAGTCAGTTACTTAGCAAAGCCAGGATTCAAAACTCAGCTCCTCTCATTGCAAGTGAAGCTATACATTTTAAATGACGGATTCAATTTTGCAAAGTGGAGATCTCATAATACTAACTTTTCAGGTATTAGGAGTATGCAAATTTTAAAAATCTACATAAAAATAACTCAAATGTCTACAGTGTTTAAAATAGTACAAAGTGTTTTTCTGACAACCTTGAAGCAGATAATCCAAGTGTTCCTAAACTAATTTTAGGAAGAAACAAGATCCACAATAATATCTATTGATTCAATGTAATTCATCTTAAGAAAAAATAAAACCATACTTTATAAAGCTAGCTTTGAAAATTATGATTAGGAGTCAAAATTAATCCAACTTACAATTTTATCTGCTGCAGCACTTGCTATTGTATTTGAACCTTTTTCCAAAAATGCCTGGAGGAGCCTCACCAGAGGAGGAATGTTTCCTGCTCTTTCCCACAGCACTGGCTGGAGGAGGTGAGGAAACAAGGCCATATAGGAAGATGGAATGCCATTTTTGTGTGTTTCCAGAAGCAAGGACATCACTTGAAACACATATGGAATAAATTCTATATAATGGAAGAAAAAACATTCCCTTTAGAATCAATGTAATCACATTATATAGATGTTTACCCTGTAAACCTCCTCCAACTCTTAACTATCATTCTTACTCCCTTGTTCAACAACAGAAAACCTTCCACTAGCTTACCTTGTACATCATTCTGCAGAATTTCTGTAAATACCATAAACAAAGCCTCTTCAAAGTTTACAACAGCAGCAGGGTTGGCTTTGCAAGTTATCCTTATGGATAAACATATTGCCTCAAACATGTAATGATTAAAGTGAGGTTTGCTTGGGTTCTGAAAAAGAAAATAAAAAGCAATGCAAACTATTTTTATAGTCAGTATTTAAGAAGCTATCTTAAACCACTGATAAAGTTTTGGGATAAAATGCCTTTACTTCACTTTATAATAATGGCCCAAGTCATTCGGTGTTTCACAGCTTACAAAGCCCCTTTAGGTCAACAATAATTATAAGTATTTTTACAGACAAGAAATCTGAGGTTTAAAGGGAAGCAACAAAGCACAACAGAGCCAGAATTCAGAATCAGTCTGGTGCCAAAGGTATTTATGTGAATTCTGTCAACAAAATCCCTAACAATTGGGTTCTAACCTTCAAGTGAAAACATTCAGGAAAGGAGAATTTATTACCACCCAAAGGAAATCTAATTGTTAGGAAGTTATTCTTTACATTGAAATGAAATTCATTTCCCTGCAACTTCCTCACAGCATTTCTAGTTCTGCCAAAACAGAAAAATCAAACAAAGCCAAAGAAAACAAGTATAATCCCTCTTTTCTAGATGGCAACCCTCAAAGTTGTACTACATTCCTGCTATCTTCAAATGATACTCCTGTGGCATAAACACCAGGCTCCACAACTATTCTAGCACACCTACTCTGGATACACCCCAGCATGACCGTGACATGTCATGGTCATCCTTAAAATGTGTCTCCCAGAACTAAACTCTGAGTGTGATGATTTAGGAAAGAAAGAGGATATTAAAATTATAGAACATAAAGCTAATTACAGAACAAAGGCATGGATGGCTCTTTCTACTTTGCTGTACTTTCCTATTTGTATTAATTATTTCTTAAGAGATTCTAAAAAGCAGTTTTAAAGTTTAAGTTTTATATACGTGAACTTAAAATTTATTAAAACTAGGAATTCTCATGTGTTTTTTATTCTATTGCAAAAGTAGATGAAGCCTTCTCTTTACCCCTTAAAAATAATAAGAAATGTATTTTAAATATTATCCTAGCCAGAAGCCTTCAGAGTAATCTCAAAGAGAAATCCTTATCAGTTTTACTTTAGATATCAAATCCTCAGAAACCACGAGTTGCTGTCTTCTCTATAAATAAGTCACAAGAACTTTTCCCTTAGCTGTTAAGAGCCAGGGACCTCTGTCTGATCTATTCAAGGGGACTAGTGTATAAACTAAAAGAAGGAAAGGAAGTTTCCTCATTGTTTCAATTACCAGTTAGGAAAAGCTCTTTAGAAGAGTGGTCAAAGTCAGACTAAGTGATTTTAGCAAACCAACTTTCCAAAGGTATAACAAAAACATCAAGAGAGTATCTTTTCTACTAAATGTTAATCTTAAGTTATGTAATAATGCCTTTTCATACTAGATTTTCCTTGTACAAAGTTTCTGTTACTTAAAAATGTCTTGTGTTGAGAGACATTTGAGGGACATGAAGAATAATTATGGCCATTTCTTCCTTCAAGCCAAAGCATTTAGATTAGAATGAAAAAAAAAAATTTTTTTAAATCATTCCTGGGAAATTTTATGTCTTTAGAATGTACAGTATTAATATTCTTTTACACAAAAAATGTGTCAGGCAATGTAGGAAAATAATTATATAATCAATGAATTTTAGAGCAGATTATTGAAACACTTAAAATAATTATTAAACAAAGTTGAAATATTATACCAAATCTTTCCATATACTAGCTAAAAATAGATTAAAAAAAAAGTGGAAATTGTGAAACAACAACCAGTTTTTAGCCAAATAAATTTTCAAATATAAATCTAGCCAACTGTCTTACAAACTGCTTCTCAAGAGATATAACAAGTAGATCAAAGGAATAAAGGAAGAAAATAAAGAGCAGAAAGACTCATTGGCAAATTTTCTTGACAAACCAAGTTTCTGAACATAGGGCTGAAACCTAAAATACAAGTTTTATTGGAGACTATTATAAAAATTTTTTTCCAGTCATTATTTTAAATAAAAATATAGTGTTTCTAAATATGTTTCTAAACAAAGATTTGATTACCAAAAAAAAAAAAAAAAAAAAAAAAAAAAAAAAAAAAAAAAAATTAGTTTCTAAGCAGTTATTCAATTTAAATGTCTATTGTGTCATGGAATCAAATTTTTCTAGAGTCCAATGTCACTCCCAAAAAATAACATCAAATTTTGGAAATCTTGTTGGCTAAGAGTGCTATTTAGTAAAATGACAGTTTGAATGAACAAATACACCTCCCCTCAACATTGAATTTATTAGAAAGGATTATGCAGAAAACTAAGGTATGATTTGTATTTCAGAACTGTCTGTCCTTACCTTACTAACAGCTAATAGCTTCTGTGTAAGTTGTGTGATGAGGGTGGGGATATATGGAATTATGGCTTCTTGCAGGAGAGAAAAGCTTCTCATAATAGCTGTAAAAGAAAAAGGAAAAGAAACGGGCTTAGTCAAAATTCCAGGACACAACAGTAACAGGTTAAGGAAAAAAAGTCCAATTCCACTGTGAATGGACTACTAAAGATTGAAATAGGATGAGCTGAATTCAAATGTGACTTGACACTTGTTAGCCATATTTTCCTGGCAAGTTATTTCATTTATCTGCCTCCTTTTCCTCATCTGTAAAAATGGGAAAATATAGCAACTAACTCTCAGGGTTGTTCTGAATATCAAATAATATCTGTAATACAGATTTCTATAAACCTTAAAGTGTGTCATAAATATTAGCTATATTAATAAAATTTAAAATATCTGTTTAGCATATGACAAAACTTCCCTCAACATTCACAGGAGTTAAGGATATAATATGCCTGTGAATGTGAAAAACCACAAATAATTCTAGACCCCACCCCAAACTTTTATTTTTAATAGCTCTAATCAATTAATAGCTTTAAATCATTTATTTAAAGTGAAATAACACACTGCACTCAAAGTTGCAGTTTCAACACAAAAAAGTAATGTCATACACTAAGCTGAGTCTTCTCAGCTGCCTGTGCAACTGCAGCAATTGCTTCATGGATTTCCTTCTACAAAAAGTACAAGATACAAACATCATTGTGAGAAAATCAGATGACACAGACTATATGGTAGAGACAGGACACTTTCCCCAAAAGAGTGCATATCCAGTAGATTTTTAAACACCCTGAAATTTTAAACAAATATTTAACTTGATAATTTATGCATATACTTTAGGCAGCAAATGTTAAAGCAAATTCATAATATACAATATTTATGCATTTATGATTTACTGAAAATTTTTTGTTTTCTTTAAATATGCACCTGATCTATAATCTTCTACAGCAAATCACTAAAAATTATCATTTAATTATCAACAACAAACCTTCAATAACTGAAACCGTGAATGTGAAACGTGAGAATGTCAAGGGGACAAATGTAACCTCTCTTTCCCTACAAAACAAGCCCTCAACACTTACAAAATAATTTTATCTATTAAGTCCCTCTGGGTTCTTTTAGCATACCACAGGCATTGACATGAAGAAAAGAAAGATCAAGAGAGCACAGAAAACTATAAATTAGAGAGCCTCAAAAGGCCTCAAATGCTGTCACTCCTACTACTACAAAGTTGAATACAGTCTAGAGGATATGGAGAGCCCAAAGAAATGCAAACAATCTGAGAAAAAAAGGAAAGAGGAAATCTATACAAGCCACACAGACCTACACTTTGAGCCAGAAATGTCAAATAATCTACACTACCAAACTGGCCAGAATCAGATTAAAATGTAATTTAGAAATATTTAATAACCTACAAAGAGATAAGATATTTTAAAATTTAAATCAACAAGAATCCTGCTTCAGAGGACCGTATGTAAAAATCATTAGTTCTTCTCTATTTAAGTTTGATGTCACCACTTAAATCAATTGCTATGCAAACAGTTTGCCATCTCTATAGATGCACACCAACAATCACAAAATGACAACAACCATTTTTGTCAAGCTATAAGTCACTGAAACTACTATGCAATAAATGGAGTTGGCTATTTCTTAGGAAAAGTATACCATTTCTGAAACTGTTATTTTTCCTACAATAATCTTAATTTGTAATTAAAATGCTATTTTCCTATTGTATTCCTAAAAATACCTAATTTTTTTTTTTAACATAGTTTAGCACATACATACAGTTTTTAAGATGGATAACTTGGCACAATTCGGAGTATAACTATTATCTGGAATTTGAAATTAGATATTTAGTTATAGTCTCAAGGTATCCTAGAGAAATGCTTACCTTTCATTATATATTCATTTTCAGAAGAGCCAGGAAGTGTGAGTGCTTTGAAAAGATTTGTTAGCAGAATCTCTACAAAGGGTGCGATTTCTGCAGCTGTAATACTATAAACACAATTCCAATTAATACTAACAACTATTTTATTGGGGATAAATTGGTAAAGCAAAAAACTTAATCCCAATCGAAATTCTACAAATCTGTAAGCCAATAGACTACCAGAAGTCTGACTGTTCAGAAAATTATATGAAGAACAAGTCATTTTTTTTTTTTTTGTGCAGAGGTAGTAGAGATAATATGTATTCAAATCAAATAGCCCCAAAGCCACAAATAACTTTTTTTCCCAGCACTCACTGTTTTGCTATAATCCATTCCTTTGATCCACAGCTGAATGCTGACAGCAGCTACATTTCTCCTCTATTTACTACTACATGAAAACCATGATTGGAGTGAAAGAAATGGTTGGAATGATTCATATTCTTCACTAAATAGACTCAGCAAAGCTTCCCCCAAAACTATGTCATTATTTGTGGTCAGAAAACTTACAGTATGGTATTGTTGGATCCTTTCATGGTAAACAGTCTTTCAAGAGCATGAGCTGCATATGTATGAACTACAATACTTTCAGCTTGAAGATGATTGATCAGAAGAGGAATGGAAGCCAAAAGTTGCTCTTTAGGTACCTGAATAATTCAGTAACATGATTTTCATTCATAATAAAAATATATTCATCTAACATAATCAACAAATCAAAGAAAACAGGCTTTTATTTACATTTGGAAGCTTATTCTTAAAGTTTAAAAGCTATTTTAAAAAATTATGATTTTTCTTGGGCAGCATGATAAGTTAAGAAATGTTTAGAAGAATTGCACATGGTTAACTTATGTTGGATTACTTGCAGTCTAAGGAAGGGAGAGAAAAAAAATTGGAACACAAGATATTGCAAGGATGAATGCTGAAAAATATATCTTCAGATATTTCAAAAATAAAAAGCTATTACTAACAAACAAACAAATTAAAAAAAAAAAAAAAAAAAAAAAAAAGACAAAGACTAAGATAGGTAATTTTACTAAGAGAAGGGGTTTCTTATCCAAGATCCAAGTTTGGTCCAAAATAAAAAAGCAGGTTGACTCCTAGAATTTTCTGGAGGAGGAGAACTTATCTAAGACTGTCCCACAGCTAATGTTTTTCAGAGACAGGATCCAATCTCAGGTTTCCTGGACCTGTTCAACGATGTGCTATACTAATTTTTTTTTAGAAAATGACTAGGGATCTACAGTGGAACAAATCATTTTAAACTCAATACTGAATAATGACCATGTATAACTAGCAAAAATCTTGGAGGTATGTGGATAAATTATAAAATGCCAAAATAAGGAAAAAGATTAACTTACGCTAATAAAAGGAAATTATGAAAAACCCAGGTTCTGAAAAATCTGATGCCAAGGGGCTATCAAAAGTATATGTTCAGGTAAGTCTGTTCAGAAATAAAGATAAGTAACCCTATTATTGCCCTTTGTATACTAAATATTCCAGTTTAAAAACCATTCCCATTGGGAAACCGTCAGGGCAGATATTTATCTTACCTTAAAAGTTCTTTGATGAGAAATAAAAAGTAAAACACTAAAAGAAGTCTACAGGGGCTAGAGCTTGTTGAAATATGTGAATCAGAGAGGAAACAATCTGTTAATGTTAAAAGATTCACCATTATATTGCTGAAAATAATTTAAATTGCTTTCCAAATAATTGAGGGGGAAAAAAAGAATTTCAAACATTAGCAGAATATGTTGTGTAAAAGTTATCATTAAAGGAAAAGAGATGATAATACCCAGTAAAAGGACAAGAAATCTGATCTAATAGTAAGAAGTTTAGGAGGTAAATAATGATCAAAAAAGAGAAAAAGAAAGAGAAAAAAAAAAAAAAAACAAACTTACTTGATTCCTGAAAATCATGATATATTTGATACCATCAGCTTTAAGTACAGGAAATTCATTCACTATTAAAGAACAACAGAACATCATGGTAACTCAAGTCATAAACACTAAATCACTAAAAAAAGCAAACCATAAGCAAATCATTCCAAAATTTAAGGCATCTGGGGGTAAAAATTTATTTTACTTATGCTTTAATTTCTTTTCCAATCCTTTAGGAAAAGTTGAGAGTTCTTAATAGCTAATTAAGAACAATTACAAAAAAGATTTTATACCAGATATATGTAGTTCTGCTATAATGCTTGTTTTGAATACATGAATTTGTTCCACAGCAATTAATATATTAGGGAACATTTTAAGCATAATGTGAATTTCAGGGTTTGCTTATGTACAACTTCTTCTAAGAGAAACATTAAGAATGCAAAAACTACATGACTTCACAATAACTCACTAGATGAAATCCTTCTGACACCTACTTCCAAATGCATACTTCAGGTCTTTGTCAAGGTAAAGTGCTTTATTTATTGTATATCTTCTGATGCAGTAGGAGCTGTGGGCAGAAGAAGGTTGATCTGCTGTTCCCCTTACCTACTTGAAGATAGGAAGGGTGGGGAGGGGAACCTAGAAGAACTCTGACCTGACCAACTTGTCTTTAACTATACCAATCCAGATCAGAACCTGAATTGGGATGTATTTAAATATTTAACATGCATAAAATTGTGCCATCATTTTTATTATGTTCCTATCTTGTTTTTATACATTGCTGATGATTTTTTTCAAGCATTATTCTCTGAACCCCAGTCTTCTCATAAGCCTTGCTTTATATTGTACAATTAGGCAGAGCATTTTGCTTTTGGGGGAAAGCATATATCAAGTTACAGGAGAACTAATTCTAAGTACTGCCTTTTGAGGCGAGGTGCTCAGTCAGCCTGGCCAAAAGCAATAAGGAAAGTCAACATTTGTAAAAATCTTCTAAATTTCTTGTGTGGGTTATTCAAAAATATAATAGAAAAGAGCCATGGCACAGCTCTAACTCAGAGCTAAATCCTAAATCCAAGAGTACACACCCATCCCCAACTTTCCAAGATCATCAAAATGACTAACTGAAAGACTTTACTATCATACAAAGTTACAAATTAATTTTAAAATTCCTAGTGGAAAAATACCACACCAATGGTGGATGTTGTATAGTTAGGTGGCCTAGTAGATAAAATATTGAACCAGGATACAGAAGGCCTGAATTTAAATCTGGCCTCACACTAGTAACTATATGACCCGGGGGAAGTGACTTAACTTCTCTCTGCCTTAGTTTCTTCATCTGTAAAATGGGTTTTATAATAACAGCACTACTTGCCAAGGTTGTTGCAAGGAATCAAATAACATTTGTAAAAACCTTCACAAATTTTAAAGTATTATTTAGATGGTTGCTGCTACTATTATTATATAATATTAGGGCAGATAATTTTATCCTCAATGCATAATCTGAAAAGTATGTCTTCTTTTTTAAGTATAAAGATACTCTTTGAAGCAAGAAACAAATCAAAAAAGGACATTTTCCCAAAAATTTGTAAAAAATAGATATTTCACTAAATTCTATGGGACCTCTAGATCAATGAAAATTGTGGGGTTTTTGATCTTTAATATCTTTTCCATATTCAAATATCATCTGTAGAAACAGAGCCCATAGTAAAATGTCTGGGAGAGTTAACAATGCTCAACTTACCATTTGGTGATTTCAAATCAGGCTGAATGTGATTCACAAAGAACTCAGTAAGATTTACAAGTTCATTTGCTTGTGTAATTCCATGCTGAAAAATAAATTTAAATCCAAATGGAATTAAAATCCTACAGATTCTAATCTCTCATATTAGAAATATGAGGAGTTTAATAAATGCATATTTTAAAATAAAAGCTAAGCATAAACAAAACAGGCCAAACAAAGAAGCATCAGTCAGTGTTTGAAAATGACAGCAGAACACTGAATGAAGAACAAGACTGCATCATAAATCTGGAATAAATCAATATGCAAAAACCCCTGAAATAATTTAAGATAAGAGCCTGTGCTCAGATAGCAAATATGATATGTAGTAATTATTTTTACCCCCAACATTAGGCCATTTTGTACCATATGCTCTGAGCCAGGTTAAGCAGACAATTATAATTATTTAATAATAGAAATAATGGCAAGAGTATTGGAATTAATTAAGAATTAAAAGATCTCAATTCAAGTCCCAGTTCTAGCCGGCCATTGTGAAAAAGGTGTTTTGGTTTGCAACACAAACCTTAAACCATCAAAGTTTACTTCCTACACTTGAGATATCAATAACTATCCTCCAAGTGTTACAAATATCCTCAACAGTGAGGGAGGCAAATAAAGCCAGTGTACAATCACCATGGTACTACTATTTCTTAACTGGAAATTAAAGCACACCAGAAATGTAATGTATAATATAGGTGATCCAGTTCCTTTTTAAAGATGACAAAAATGAAGCCAAGATCAAGTTCAAAAGTTTTGTCTCAAGCTACACAGGTAAGACAGAATAGGTCTAGTACTAGAATCCCAGTCTCCAAATTTTCTATCCAGGATTCCTCTTTACCACACTACTCCCCTGTACCCAAACCTGGCTAAGGCCAACAAGACTTCCAATAAATTATTAAAATAAACCACAAATCATAAATGAAAAGCATTACTCTTTGTGTCTGAGCTTTGGAAGCTAACGATGTTACTAGATAAATTGCTGCATCTTTGTGTTTCCAGTTGACAGATGGATTCTTGGCATATTCCTGCAGCATGGAATTGACATAACCAGAGAAGATTCCAGTCACAGGTCCTTCAAAAAACTTGCACAATCCTCTTACTAGATCACAAGCAGCCCTGCGTCTGGTATCAATATCTACAAAATAAAAAATGGAAAAAATGATTAGACAGTCAGTAGCGAGATTTAAACTATCTCTATACCATCTGACAAAATTAACCCAAGAAAAAGAAAAATAATGTGATAGCAAAACAAACAGAAATTAACCACAAAAAGTTAGATGAGAAGATAATATCACTTTTATAGTATCAAAAATGAGGGCTTACAAAATTATATGATATATTGAGTTTTGATGTTTCTGTTGTTATAAACTTGAAATTCCATCATGTAATATATAACACTTTTAGCACTAGACTACTTAGAAGCCCACATTTAGAGAGTGCTTTGTACCTCCTCAAAACCATTTAGTAAACCAGTAAGACGTCAATCAAAAACATGGTTCAGGAAAATTAAGTAAAATGTATCACACAACTAGTAAGTGAGAGTGCCAACTAGGATGTGGACTCAGGCCTGTGAACAAACCCTGGATCATCTTTGGTCCATTTCCTCATACATAAAATGAGATGGGGAAAGAGTGGGAGGAAAAAGATCTGGAGTTAGCAAACTAACACTGCAGAGGGACCAAACCACAAGGATTTCTGAGAGCAAAATAAGGTTTTTACATTTGAATTTGCATGACTTTCAAAATTATGTTTAGAAACAGAAACATTGTGAAATACTTTTAAAAAAAAGGAAATAAGTGTAAAAGCCATATTATCTACTAAGAAGTTAATTGAATCTTCATTAAACTAATACAAAAATTTTTACAAATTTTTGATACGTAAATATTTTGTCATACTAGAAGAATAAAACATGACTTATTAACTCAAATTGAAAACAAATAAAATAGCAAATTGATGTCTATTAAAAGGATAATTCTCGGTATGAAAATTATATTATTGGAGAAAAAACAAGGAAAAAGGCAAAATATAAAGGCTACATACTTTTAGATAGATATTGGAAAAGGTGAAGCTGGGGCATCACATGTAATGCAGTGATTCTGAAACTTTCTGATCAAAGGACTTACACCTTAATCCTTTGAAAAGTTGAAATTGCAACAATACTGTATGGGGATGTATTCTGATGGAAGTGGAAATCTTCAACATAAAGAAGATCCAACTCACTTCCAGTTGATCAATGATGGACAGGGGTAGCTGCACCCAGAGAAGAAACACTGGGAGGGGAATGAAAATTGTTAGCACTAATATCTGTCTGCCCAGGTTGCATGTACCTTCGGATTCTAATGTTTATTGTGCAACAAGAAAATGATATTCGCACACATGTATTGTACCTAGACTATATTGTAACACATGTAAAATGTATGGTATTGCCTGTCGTCGGGGGGAGGGAATAGAGGGAGGGGGGGTAATTTGGAAAAATGAATACAAGGGATAATATTATAAAATATATATATATATAATAAAAAAAAAAAAAAGAAAAGTTGAAATTGGTCTCCTTACTTTCTATCTCCTTTCTATTTAGCCCACATGTCACTCACCTGTCTCAAAGACTAGATCAAACAATGTTACTCTGTACCCCATACAATCAACTCCAGTGTCTATTACTTCCAATATCATCAATAAAAACTTCTTATAACTGCCTTCCTCTTACCTTTTCCAATATTCCTATTCCATGTGCATCTCTGATAAACTCTGTGATTCACTGACATGGGCCTTCTTTGTTGTTTGTCACACAAAGTTTGCCTCCCACATGTGTCCCTCATGTCTGGAAAATCTCCCCAATCTCATCTCTATTTCATACTCTGCCTGATATCTTTCAAATTCTCCAGATTTCTACCTTCAGAAAATCTTCCTGATTTCCCTTCCCCCCTTAATATTACTGTGTTCCCTCTGTTAATTATCTCTAATTTATCCTATACATATCTCATTTGTTCCTATCTGTAGCTATTATCTTTATTAGACTGTAAATACCTTGGAAGCAAGATATGTCTTTTGTCTTTTTTGGTATTCTAAGCATTTAGCAGAGCACACAGCAGCCAATTAGTAAGTGCTTTTTTACTAACCATTCATTATAAATCTGATTTAATGACTTTTTTTTTTTCCAATTAAGAGAACTTCATATTTTTTTCTCCAATTGAAATAGAAGACAAATTCAACAAGTCTAAACATTCAGCAAGATTTTAGGGGTTAAAGGATACATTAACAACAAGAATTTAAAACAAACTCAATGCTATATATATTTTATATATTATTATAATTTTACATTTAATTATAATAGCCAAATTTAGTTACAGCAGAGTTGAGAAAACTCATCACCCTCTCTTTAATACATAGGTAGAGAACTATGGGTATGAAATGTACTATTTGCAGTTAGATGTAATGTATGTGCAGGTTGCTTTTATTAAAGTATATTTTCCCTTTTTGACTCTCTATTATTAAAAAAAAGGCTCACATCAAAATAATCTGTTAAGAATAAGAAATAGAGTGCGTGATTATGAAAAAGAATACATATATAAAATACGTAAGCAAACAACCAGTGTATTCCAGTGTGTGATAAAAATCCAAGAATATAAGCTTTCGGGGACTCAGGAACTCATGAATTAAGAAATGAATTAAGAAAAATTGATGGGAAAACTAGAAAGTAACCTGACAGAAAACAAGCATAGACTAATTTCTAACACTATCTGTCAAGTAAAAATGAGCACATGATTTAGATATAAAGGATGACATAAGTAAATCATGCGATAATGAAAAAAAAATTATGTCTTATGTATGGCTAAGGGAAGGTTTTATGACTAAACAAGAGATAGAGTAAATTACAGGAAATAAAATGAATAATTGTGACTATATGAAACTTACGAAGTTTTTGCATAACCAAATATAGACAAAACTTGAAGAAGGAAAATGAAAGAAAAATTTTTGTACAGCAACCCTCATTTCTCAAATGTATAAGAAACAAAGCCAAATTTACAAAAAGAGCCACTTCCCAAGTGATAAATGGTCATATGACATAAACAAGCAGTTTTCATAAGAGAAAATCAAAGATATCAATAATCATATGAAAATTATCTAAATCACTATTAAAGAAATATATATTAAAACAACTCTGAGGCACCACCTCATACCTACCAGAAATGATAAATACTAGAGGGGATGAAGGAAAAACAGGTACATTAGTAAACATCTGGTAAAGTTGTGAATTGGTCTAGAGCAGGGATTCTCAAACTATGGCTCGAGGGCCAGATGTGGCAAGCTAAGGACATTTATGCGGCTTAGTGGGTTATGGCAAATGGGCTAAGGGGCGGAGACAGAGTGTAAGTTTTTGTTTTTACTATAGTCCGGCCCTCCCACAGTCTGAGGGACAGTAAACTGGCCCCCTATTTAAAAAGTTTGAGAACCACTGGTCTAGAGAATAATTTGGAACTCTATCTAAAGTGCTATAAAACTGCACACATTCTGACCCAGAAATATCACTATTGAGTCTATATATTCCACAGAGATCAAAGGAAAAAAAAAAAAAGTACCGTATGTCCAAAATTATTTCTAGTAGTTCTTTATGTGATAGAAAAAAACAAAAATGGATGGGAAGTCCATGAGTTGGGGATTAGAATACTATTGTACTAAAAGAAATTAAAAAGGAGGATGTTTTCAGAAAAACATAGGATGACTTCTATGAACTGATACAAAATAAAATGAGCAGAACCAGGAGAACATTATTTAGTTACAATATTATAATGACAATCAATTATGAAAGACTTAGCTACTTTGATTAATGCAATGATACAAGACAACTCCAAAATATTCATATATATATAAATAAAAGCTTTCCAAATCCAGAGAGAGAATGCATGAACTCTGAATGCAGACTGAAGCATGAGTTTTTTTTCCACTTTATTTTTCCTTTCCTTTCATTTATTTATTTTGCAGCATGGTGAATATGAAAATATGTTTTGCAAGATTTCATCTATATAATGGTATGTTATTGCTTGTCTTCTCAATAGGACTAGGGAGAGAAGAAAATTTGGAACTCAAAAATGAGTGTCAGAAAATAAACAAATTGAAAAAATACTCAAAAGAATAAACTGAGGAGATGGGGAGAAGCATATTCATAAATAAATGCAATTAAAATACAAAAGGCATCAATTAAAAATGGGAAAGATTACCAGATCCTTCCAAATCTCTCCTTATGTACTCTTCAGAATTATCTTCAAAGGCTTCCTCATCAGCAGCTGCAAAATGACATACACAAAATTTTAAAAACTTTTTAAGTCATCTTATTTTCTTGCTAACTACTTGTAACTTTAGTTTTATTCCACAGAAATACCAAATATGCCTCATCCTGAGTGGATGGCTATTTTTTTTCACAGATGATAGCAGGTATCCTTTTGAAAAGTGTCTAGTATCAAGTCAATTGAAAAAAATGATCATATATTGCAGGATCCAAATGATCCAATGCCTGTTTTGTAGGAAACTTAATCCCTCCTATCTTCATAAGTATGCTAACTTATTTGACCTACAATATAATATATTAAGCTCCAAGACTCTAGAAGAAAGGATGCCTCTTTGGAAAAGTCTGCATAATTCAGACACTCATAATTAAAATGAACATGAAGGAGAAACCAAGTAGATTGCTATTTCATATTCTTAAAATGTGATCATTTTGCTTTACGAAAGTTGCAAGCAATTCCCAAGATACCAGCAATCTGAACCAAACTGTACATCCCTCTACCTAAGTTAACAAGTTGAATTATTCTTATCTTCCCTTGAATTCAACAGCACTATAAAAAAGAATCTTTTTTTTTGCCAAGAGTTCTAAGGAAATGTTTCCCGAGAGTTAATGCTTTTATTTGAGCTTAGGTTCAATAAAGACTAAGGATGGAAATAACTGAAAAATCAATTTTACTCTCAAACCTAAAAATGTGGGTTGAGTAAATAAGAGGTACATAAAAAATTTACAAATGCACTAATGACTTCATATGACATGTAAACTGATTGTTTTAAAACTAAGATCTAATTCATCCAATAAGCTAGTTGCATAAATGACAATAGTTACCTCTAAATTCCATGTTAGGAACAATAACTTTTTCGCAGATACTTGTGAGCGTATTCTGATCTTCAAAGAGATTCTTATAGTGAGGTCTCTCACAAACTGAAGCCAGAAATTGAATTGCATTACTTACCAACTACAACAAAACACAAAAGGGAACATATAAAAAACTTCACTGACCATTGTATTTCTAGAAAAATGAAGTTCTGTACATCTGTTCTGACCATCTACTTACCAAATCATATTTGACTTCTTGGCCTGTTGTTACTAATAAATTCCAGATTGCTGTAACAAATCGGGGCAGGTATGGCTGGAATTCTTCATCATATTTTTGGGCATATAGTGCAGCATTATCACAAATTTGGGATTTTAACAATTCCAATAAGCCCGCTTCCTCTTCATCCTCACATAAAAAAAAAACTGAAAACTCAAATATACTACCATGAATTTTAAAAAACACAACTGATTTGCTTTATGAAGTAGCAAATTATACTGTCTTTATAGTAATAGACTGTTAGTTTAAACACATATTTTAAATAATTTTATTTAATCAATAGTTTCACTAAATTTAATAAAGAAGTTTCTTCATGATAATATGAAGAAAGCAATAATTTAAAGTCAAATTATCTGTCAAGAGTATGGTCTAGGAACTCCTTCCTGAACCAAAACCTTTCAACATATGGCTCAGTAAGTCAAAAGCTGCCTGAGAACACAGAGATGAAATGACTTGATTTAAAGCTAGATTTTCCTGACTCCATCTATAGATCTCTAATTAGATGCCAAATTCCCTCTAATATAAGACTATCACATAATAACCTTCACCATAAATCAATTAATTAACAAATACTGAGAATATATCGTATATAGTGCACTGTGCAAAGTCCCTATGGAAACAATATAATGCATACAATCCCTTAACCAGCTTACACTACTACGGAGAGAAGGCATCCTTATGAAATAAGAAACCAAGGTTTAAGTTAAATAACAACAGAAGAAGATTATACAAGAGAGCAGAGAAGGCAGAATGTGACTACCTAATAGGTAATATAGCTAATGCTGAGGTTCCAGAGGGGGAAAATAAAACACAACAATTTTTGTTTAATCTCAAAATGTGATTGTTTTTCAGGTTACAGATCATAAAATTTAATTTTCAGATCAGACAATCCTTATGTGTTTGCTATTTTCCTTCATTCCCAATTTGGAAAAAAACATGGTTATCATACAACTAAATATCAGTTTTTCAAATAACAAGTTATTTTCTCTATTTTAGAATTTTCACAGTTTGGATAATAAACCAGGGTCACAGGATTTAGAGTCAGAAGTGACTTTAGAAATCAACTAAAATCCAAACCTCTTATTTAAAACAAAAATTTATTTCAAGCTAAGTACAACATAAGAAAAAAAAAATGGAAATAGAAAGAAAAAGGAAAACAAACAAAAAAATAACATTGTCATGTACTCAGCAAATCAGGAAGGATTCACAATATATTTCTATTTCAAGAAAATATATTTATGACCATCCATCTTTTCTTTTTCTTGTAGGTTATCCTTTTATATACTCTGTTGTGCATTTTTTACTTTATTCTTTTTTTTCCTCTTTCACTCCTCCCCTCTCAGCCCCAGCCCCAACTTCCTCCAAGCAGGCTATAGTTAAACATGGATATATTTGTAAATTATACACACACACATAACACTCTCTACTATGTCTATACCCTACACATCTACCTACACACACATATCTATATACATCTATATAAACATATATATACACATACACTTTTATACATACATATATATGCATCTAAAACAGTATTAATATGGCTGAGATATAATGTACATTATTTCTTTTGATTGAATATTTAAGTTTGATTGATATGATTGCTACTTTACTTTTATTTCTAAGTTCTACTCTTAGCCCTTCTTGTTGTGTTTGTGTATCTTATAATATATCTCTGCTAACTCTTCTTAGTTCTAGTCTTTTTACTTGCCTTGCTATTGCTTAATCGCCTACCTAAACTTGGATCCTTCCCTATTTGCTCCCCTCATTGTTTCCCTCCCCATTTCTCCATTCTTCTTAATCTACATACCTTATCCCACTCCCATTAATCTATATATACTTCTGTCCCCCACCTAATCTTATTCCTTCCCCTCCCTTATTTCTTTATATTTTGAAGGGTAGTATATCTTTCAACACACATGTATTGCTTCCTATTTAACCCACTCCTAATATAAGTAGGTTTGCAGAACTACCAGCCCTTTTCCCCCATCTGAAGCTTCTATATAATTTCTTTTTCTGCACCTCATTGTATAGAGAATAATTACTATTTTTACCTTTTCTTAGACATTTCGTTTAGTCAGGTCAGCCTTAATCTTTCTTTTAAAATACTCAATTACTGATGCCAATCTCAGACATATCATTTACATAAAACAAACCATTTGTCATTGTTAAGTCCCTTGAAATTAGTCTTTAATGTTGGTTCTTATATGTTAAAATTTCTATTAAGTTCAGGTTTGGTTGAGATAAAATCCTGAAAATCTGTGAGTTTGTTAAAAGCCCATGGGGGAGGGGGGGGGAGGGGGAATTCAATATCATGGTTAGTTTTGTTGGATATTTTTGACCACATATAATTCTTTTGATTGATTATATATTACCTTCTAGGACTAGTGGTCTTTTATTCTGGCTGCTGATAAATGTTATACAATTCAACATGTAGCTCTAGCATATCTCAATTTGTTTGTTATAAAATTTTCACTTTGATCTGGCGTTTTTGAAATTTAGTGAATGTGTTTATGTATGTGTTTTTCTTGTAGAATCTTGGTGGATTTTTTCTATTTCTATCATTTCAGAATAATTTTCTTTATTTCTTGCATTATTGTGGTCCAAGGTTCTTTTTCTCGTCATAGCTTTCAGGTTCTCCAATTATTCTTATGTTTTCTCTTCTTGGTTTGTTTTTTGTTTTTGCTTTGTTTTTTTATTTAGCTCAAATTTTTTCATTCCTTAGTTTGTTATTTCTTGGTTTCTTATAGCTTTATTGGCTTTCCCATGCCCAATTTAATTTTCAAAGAATTATTTTCTTCTTTAAGATTTTGGATCTTCTACTCTAGCTAGTTGACTTTCTTTTCATAATCTTCATGTTTTTCTTGAATGATTCTTTGTTTATAAAGTTTTTCCTAGATCTCTCATTTGATTTTTAAAGTCTTTTTTGAATTCTTCTGTAAATTCTTGCTGGTCAAATAGCCATTAATGTTACTCTTTGGGGTACGAGAGGCTTTTAAAATTCTACTCTAAAGATGAATTCATCTTAATATTGAGAAAAGTAAGTGTATGAGTGGTAAATAAAATGATTTTTCCAGTTTCACATTAGTGATAAGGCAGTCAAGATTTGAATTCCAGCCCTGATGCTATCTCATTAACTTTCTACTATACTATACTCTACCTTTAGGCAATAATAAAATTCAGGAATGTGATGTAATTGCCAAATCTAGCAATCCACAAATAGCTATTAAATATGTACTAAGAGTCAAGCATTGGGGATACAATGAAATAAAGCCCTCAAGGCTTTTAAAATTCTGTTGAGAGATACAGCATGTACATCTATAAATATATACAATAATATAAGCATATACACAATAAATACAAAGTAAATTTTCTTTATTGAGAATGCTTGGGACAATGGAAGGAGAAATCAGGAAAGATTTCATGGAGAAGGTGGCATAATTAAGGAGATTATGAAAAAGATAGAACGCATGGTTGAATCAACTGAAATATAAATAATCTTTAAAATGTCTCAAGACTGTCATATACTGACACAGGAATATTAAAGGGCATTTTTGGGAAAATAAACCCCAGATATACTCGTTACCTTTTAAAGCATTTAAATTTTATAACTTGCCAGTCTCTTGAAAGAGAATCAATAAAAAATCATTCAGATAGGTAAAATACTGGATAACTAGTATGCTTTATGGGTAATATAATAGATAAGAGTACTGGATCCTAAAGTACAAAAGATATCTTCCTGAATTCAAAAATATGGTCTGAGTGACCCTGGGCAAGTCACATAACTCTGTTTGCTTTTGTTTCCTTATCTGTAAAATGAACTGGAAAAGGAAATGGGCAACCATTCCAGTATCTCTGCCAAGAAAACACTAAATATGGTCCCAAAGAATTGGACACAGTAAAATGAGAGAATAATAACAGTGTACTTCATGTAATACTTACATCAGTTTGTAGCAGCTTATTATCTAAAGTTAAGAGGCTATGGAAATTATTCATCCACGTTTCCATATTATCTTCAAAAAATTCTGGTAGGTCCTAAAAAGATAATAGATGATGGCTAAAGAAATTTCAATAAAATTAAGTATTATGCTATTTTTATAAGTATTCGAATCTTAAGTTCTTTAATTCCTACCGAATAAAATACAACCCCATTAGCATGATATTCAAGGATCACTAAGTTCTAGTTCTTCCAATCTAACACACTAAACCCTTGTGAACATTCTATGATCAGGAAATTGGTGTTTATAACTTTTCTTGCCTTTCTAGTGCCATTTTCCACACACTCAATATATACTTTTGACCATTTCCAAGTGCTCAAATACATCTATCCTTAATGGGAAGTTCAGTTTTGTCACAAAACTTTCTCTAAACTCTCTGGGGTCCAACTGCTAAACTTATTTCTGTACTCTTAAGGTCCTGTATCATTCTTCACCTCTCCACTTATTAGTTGCATTAAAACTATTTTGTGTACATAACACTCACAAATTAGAGAGCTGACACTATGTTTTTTCTTTTGTTCCTTTCAATATCAAGTACCTTCAACACAATCCTTCAACATAATGTACCTTCCATATAATTGAATTGAATTGGTATTCAATTAACTCATGAATTAACAAATTTAACATTTTTTTTATTATTATATTTTTTTATTTATAAAACATATGCATGGGTAATTTTTTCAACACTGATCCTTGCAAAATCTTCTGTTACAAATTTTCCCTTCCTTCTCCCCTCCTCCTCCCTTATACAGGGGAAGAGTCCAATACATAACATGATATTCTTAAAGATATATAGATATATAAAGATAAAAAGGTACAGTTTGTCATGTTTTGTACATGAGGGGAAAAAAATTGCAGTCTTTTTCTGATGTCTCATTGTGACACGGAGAGAAATACTAAGTGCTTGATTCTTGAAGGCTATATGAATAAGCCTAAGTTTTGGCAAGTCCTACAGCAAAATGGAAAACTAACTTTATGGACACAAAAACAGACAACTTATTATCTAACTACAATTAGTCATCAAATGATGAATACTTTGGTTCAGAACATTTATGTGACTTGGTGGAGGAAGCTTCTAGAGATAAAAATCACAAATTTTGGGCATACTGAAACATTTATAGAATTCTTATTCTTATACAAAATTGTGACCACGGAAATAACTAAGTGGGAATGGTAAGCAAATGTTCAAACTTCCTTAATAATATATAAAACAGGGCAGCTAGGTGGCACAGTGGATAGAGCACCAGCCCTGAATTCAGAAGGACCCGAGTTCAAATTGGTCTCAGACACTTAACACTTCCTAGCTGTGTGACCCTGGGCAAGTCACTTAACCCCAGCCTCAGAAAGAGAAAAAAATTATATATATATATATATAAACACACAATCTGATAATATAGGAAGTAGTGAGAATCAAAATCAAACTTACCTGAAAGTTTAAACTGTAGAACAGTTTTGCAATCAAAATTAAAGAGGAAAAAAGAACTTTCAGAGCAGATGCATCATTTGCATGGGTACTGCAGAGTTCAATAGTAGCCTTAAAACAGGAAGAAATTTAGATATAAAATCAGTAAAGAATATAGCAATCTCAGTTACAGATTCATTGTTCTACAATACAAATAAAAATCTATATTGTTGCCAGTTTGGACCTATTCACAGAGTTCTTCCCCTATCCAAAAACCAATATAAACGTGAACAATCTTCTTATAATATGCTGGGGTTTTTTTTTTTTTTTTTAATTTACCTCTTTTCAATAACTAGTGTATAGCTGAACAAAAATCAAATAAGACCAGGAAAATGTTAACCAAAAACCAAACCCTATATACTTTTTGTCAAAACAAGCTTTCAAGATAGTTTCATAAATTTGATTTTTAAAATTTAAACAAACTTATTCAATTTAAAATTCTCATCAATACCTTAAAAAGATTTGTCAAAGGTAGTGCAAAGGCATCCAAAACAAGCTTAATTTCAGTCCATAACTCGTTTGACTTAAATTCATGACGATACCTAGGAAATAAATAGCCATTTTATTTGAATTATTTTTATTAAAGAATTTAATTTCACATTGTGATCTTTTTAGCACTTGACATTGGTGACCAAGACTTCTTCATATTCTCCTCGGTGACGGCTTTCATGATAACAATAATGTTCTTACCTACATGACTGTCTCCTTTACAAGCTCTTTTTCCTAATGCTTTCTTTTCTTTCCCATTTTTTGGGTTTTTAAAAAATTATTATTTTCTACACACAAATATGCACTGTTGTACAATAATTATATTATAGGCACTTTAAATACAGGACATGGATAACTCATTTAACCTTTTTAAAACTGTTTACTCATCTATAAACTGGGATCGTTATAAAATTAAACTAAGTTAACATATGTAAAATGTTATTTGTAAACTTTAAAGCACTACATAAAATCAGTTCTTATTACAAAATATATTAGCAAATATGTTACTGTACAGTTATCACACATTATTATTTTACATTGTAAACTCCATGAAAGAACACGTCCTATCCTAATTTTTATCACTTCCTCAGCAGTAATGCCTTTTTTGCTTTTCTAAAATATCACATTTTATCATCTCTAGTTAAGTGGCTAATTTAAGAAATTATATTTTGTTTTTATAAATACAAATTTAACAAGGGAGACAAATTTTTCTCATTTTCCGTAAGTCTAGCCAAAGTCTTGTAGGATATCACAAAATAAATAAGATTTAATTTAGTATGGAAGTCATAAAAAAGTTTCTTGTATTTACTAGTCATATTAAAAAGTTTCAAAAGAACCATTTGGAAAATGTTAGATAGCAAAATATGGAAGAGATTTTACATATTTATAAGAAAACAAATGACACAGGAGAATTTAGAAAAGAAATAGATATGCATGATGTATTAAAAGTGAGAAAAGGGTACATGTAAACACATGAAAAAAACCTGCTCGCCACAGTGCTTAGTGTTTAATAAACCTAAAGATCCAAGTTATTAGGAAAGGAAACTCTCTATTTGGCAAAAACTGTTAGGAAAACTGTGGGACAAAAACAAGGAATAGAACAAACATCTTTATATATCAAGAAAAGCTCCAAATAGTTACATAATTTAGAAATAAAAGGTGACATAAAAAAATTAGAAAAGCATGGAAAAAAAATTATCTGTCAAATTTATGGGTAGAGGCATTTTAGAATAAATAAGGCTTGTAAGAAGTAAAATGGACAATTTTAATCACATAAAATATAAAACTTTTTGCATAAGCAAAATCAGTATCACTTAAATTAGCAGAAATGCAGAAAACTGGGAAGGAAAATACTTGCAGCAGGTTTCTTTGATAAGAGCCACATCCCAATTGACCAAATGATCAAAAGATATGAATAGGCAGTTTTCAGAGGAAAAAAAATTAAGATATCAATAGTGATATTCAGAAACATTCCCAAGATTAGATTACTGATTAGATAAATAAAATAAATCTAACATACCATCTCACATTCATAGAATTTGATAAAAAGGAAAAAATGACAAATGCTACTGGAGATGTGAGAAATAGGTATAATAATATACTGCTGGAACCAAGAACTGGTCTAATCATTATGGAAAGTAATTTGGGACTATGACTAAAAAATTGTTTATACCCTTTGATCCTGCAACAACACTCAGTTGGTCTACATCCCCCCCAAAAAAAACCCCAAAAAACAGAAATAAGACCTATCTACAAAAATATTTTTAGCAGCTCTTTTTAATTGTAACAAAGAACTGGAAACTAGGGGCTGTCCATCAAGGGGCGAAGGAATGAACAAGTTATGGTATATGGGAACACTACTGTTCTATAAGAAATGATGAAAGGAATGATTTAAGAGAAACCTGGAAAGATTTATAAGAACTCATGCAAAGGGAAGTGAATAGCCAATAACAATAACAAAAATATTTTAAAAGTCAAAAGATTTCCGAATACAATTCTTCCTTTGCAAAAACAACAATAAAATTCGGTTCTGCACATATATATTGTACCTAGGATATACTATAAGATATTTAATATGTATGGGGGGAATGCCTGCCATCTAGGGGAGGGGGTGGAGGGAAGGAGGGGAAAAATTCGGAACAGAAGGGAATACAAGGGATAATGTTGTAAAAAAAAAAAAAAAAAAAAAAAAAAAAAAAAATTACCTATGCATATGTACTGTCAAAAAAAAGTTATAATTATAAAAATTAATAAAAAATAAATAAAAGGAAAAAAAAAGTCAAAAGACTTTAAAACTTGCTTGTTTTATTAAAGAGTTGGTAATTGTGCTTTAGATATATTATTAAGCACAAAAATATAACTGTAACAATTTCAATTCAATAAACATATACTGAGCATTTATTATGCACAAGAACAATGGTATATATGAAAAGCAAATTTAGTATCTGAATTTATACATACACACACACAAATCCTGTACCTTTTAAATAATGAATGTGCTGTGCGAAGAACCCCATTGATAACATGGAAGTCTCCACTCTGAAAACGATTAACCATTTCTGTCAGTAAGTCAGGCCATTTTTGAGGAAAATCTTCCCGGCCAATGATGCTAATTGCATCACTCAGCTAGAAACAAAAAGAAAAAAAAATTATTTATGTAAAAGTTTAATAAAACAAATCTGAAAAGATAAATTATATGATCTTATATTACCTGTTTCTGAATCTGTTCAGGACTGCTAAGCATCAAGTGCACTATATTGGCTTTAATGGCTATCCGATCTGCTTCACAGATTTTGTTTGGCTCATCCTCAATCTAAAAGCAAAATACTGATAATTAACATAATAAATTCTCATTTAAATTTCTAGACAAACTATACATTTTTCTTTCAAGGTAGGGAAGTTTGGATACTCCTTGATGTTCATTACTACTTCTAGATTTATCCTATACCAGCCATCATTCAGTAATCTCTCTTGCACACAATCCACATCCACCAGTTAATCAGTATCCTGGTAGCTGGTGTTATAGACTTCCAAGATATTCTTTCTTTAAGTTCTGTACCTGACTCTCAGTTTTATCTCTTCCTTCCAACTTCAACATACATATGGATACTCTCTCAAATATGCTCACACATCTCAAGTTTATCAACTTCCTCATTTCAAATCTCCTCCTCCTCTACCCTGTCTTAGGTCCATATAAAGATGTTCATAACCACAACATAGCATTTCCACTACCTCTGTTTTTGTCCGCTTGCATTTTTGATTTCCTTCTCAGTTTATGTTTACCTTATTTCTAAGTCCTCTTTTTCTTGTGCAGCAAAACAACTGTATGGATATGTATACATATATTGTATTTAACATATATTTTAACATATTTAACATGTATTGGTCTACCCACCATTTAGAAGAAGGGGTAGGGGGAAGGAGGGTAAAAGTTGGAACAGAAGATTTTGCAAGGGTCAATGCTGAAAAATTACCCATGCACCTATTTTGTAAATAAAAAAGCTATAATTAAAAAAAAAAATGTTCATATCCTTGATTTTGTCACCACACTCAAATATAACTTTTCCATGTTCATGAATTCTGAAATTCCTTTATCTAATGACAATCTATTGGCATTCTACTTCTCTTTCTGCCTTGCAATCCTAAACACTGTATTTTGTCTTCATCATGACCCTCAATCCCTAAATCTTCCAGATCTTTCCCATACCAGTACTTTCCATTAGGTATATTCTCCTTCCTTCCCCAAACTGACTTCTTGGTAAACAAGTTTAACTTCATACTGACTTCTTGAGTCCCTGATACCCTTATCATATTGCCCTTCTAGCCCCAACAATCCTCAACTTGCGATCAGATCACCACTACCATCTGTTGCTTTTGCTCCTACACATATGCAGCTGAATGAAGATAGAGGGGGGGGAAAAAAAAAAGGGGAAAAAAAAAAAAAAAAAAAAAAAAAAAAAGGCAGAAAACCATGCTGACTGGGTCCACTACAAATTTATGTTATATAACCTCACAAGGTCCCTATTATAGCAAGTGAGTCGTTTTATACCTCTCTAACTCACAATCCCACTTACCAATTTTTTTCATTCCTCCTTGAACCTACTTCTAAGGTTGTCTCTCCCCCAATTCTCTCAACTAAGAACCCTATATCATAATTCAATTGGGGGAAAAGAATTGACCCTATTTGCATTCAGCTCCTTGTCTCCTCCTCATCTCATATCACTCAGATGCTTAATGAGAATGTCCTTTATCTTTCCATCATATTTACTCAGGCAGTCTTGCTACTTGCTCTACATGTACAGCTGATTTCACTCTTTCCTATCTTCTTCACAGATTGCCCCTCCATTATTCTCATACTCTCACTTTTCTTCAATCTCATCTAATCTACTAACTGCTTCACTACTGCCTACAGAAATGCTGTGTCCTCCATCCTTAGAAACATAACTTGACCCATCCATACTATTATCCTATATTTCACCTCCCTATTATGGTTAAACTCCTCACAGTTGAGAAGGCCATGTACAAATAGATATTTACATCTCCTCTCCTCTCACTTTCCCTTAACTCTCCAATCTGGCTCCTGAACTCACCATTCAAGTGAAACTGTGCTCTCCAAATTTATCACTGATTTCTTAATTAAAAAATCTAATAGCCTTTTCTGAAACCTTACTCTGCACCTTCAGATAGTGTAAATTACTGTCCCCCCTACTTCAAGGTTTTGGTGACATTACACTCTCCTGATTCTCCTACCTGTCTGACCTCTCCTTCTCAAGTTTCCTTTTTTAGATATTCATTCAGGTCATGCTCACTAAAGCTGGGCATCATCTCTATGCTCATGATTCTCAGATTTACTTACCTAGCACTAAATCTGACTTTTCACTTTTCTATCCACCTCAAGATGGATGTTTCATACTACAAGAAATTTCTCTTCATCCTTTTTCTATTCATCTTTTTTCTATTGATTTGTTCCCATTTATGCTATATGTAGCTTATCTGTAAACAGCTGTTTTCATTAAAATGTAAGCTCGTTAATAGGACTAGATTTTTGGCTTAGCATCATTCCTGACACTTAATAAATGCTTAATGAATGACTTTTAAATTATTAATTTTTCTAGGCTACATATATATCCTTTGGTAGGGCCTGACTACTAATAGCAATAAATAGCACCATGAAAACATAAAAAGATGTTACAAAGATAATTTAGTGCTACAGGAAGCCACATAATATGGCAATAGGAAGCAAACAGCAAAGAAAACAACTCCAATAGGGCTCAACCAGTAGTTGTAAACATTCAATTTCATTCTGTGTTACAATTTGGCATTACAATGGGCCTTGAATATAAAATATTAATAATTTTATCATAAAAAAATACTGGTCAAGATATTAAAACACAGTGTGCTTTCCTGTACATTTATTTTATTTGTTTATAAGGTCTGTATCCTTCTTACTTTACATCACTCATATACAGCAGTGAAAAGAAGATAAAATAAAAAGTTTTTTCTTTTCAAATCACAATCTAAATCCAAATCAAATTAATTTTTCATTCTCATACTCATCTAAGGCATCTAAGACTTTTTAGTTTCTGGAATTCAAGATTCAGACAGAACCAAATGACTTAGAATGCTATGTAGTGCCAATATTCTAAAAGAAACAATCTCTTTAGAATCATGCCTCCAAAGAATGTAGAGTTAAATAAAAAGAGAAGTTCTAGGATGAACTGGTTATCTTCAGAGTCTGAAAAGTGGAATAAAAAGGGAAGAGAAATGGAATTCACTAGTACAGAAAGATGGTTGGATGTAATTTAATAATTTTCATTCTTGGGGTATATGAGAAGAGTATGGAGAAAGAGGTGGAAAGGAGTAAGCATGTGAAAGGGACAAAGAAGGGTTCAAAATAAAATCTAGCAGAGAAATACATCAAACTCAAGAGAAAAACAAATAGGGAATTTGTGGACCAGAGGAATTAAGAATAATATCAGGAAGGAAATAATAGGAAACAAAACAAATTTTCTTACCCTAAAGTGTCCTAAAAGGCCAAAAACAAAAAAGCAAAAACAAAAAAACCCAGGAATATAAGGAGTTACTTTATGTCAGACAAATGGCCGAACAAAGATATATGACTATCAATATTATCAAACAATAAGAAATGACAAAAAAGACAATTTCAGAGAATTCTGAGTAGAATGAATTGAAAAAGAATAAAGTGAACAGAACAAGGAGAGCAATTTATACAAAAAATGAGGAATGCTAAACATTTAGATGTATAGAATCCTGAAAGAATTCAAAAGGATACACAGATAAAGAAATAGTTGTCAAAGTAATGTGTACAAATTATTATATACTTTTTTCAAAAATTCAGTTTCAGAGACTTTTTTTTTGTGTTCAAAAATATTTTGTGTTGGAGGTTCAAAAAAATTCTTTCCCCTCAAAAATCTTAATCATTAAGAAAAACAATACATCCTTAGTAAGAGAGATTTTGATGTTTTCTCAGATGACTAAGCTATACAGACTAGAGAAAATAGGTAGTTTCTTGACTAGAAATAGGAAGGCATGCTTTCAAATTTCTTTCTAGTTTGATGACTGAGCAATTCTATTTCTTTTCAGTAATAAGAAAAAAAAGTCCCATCTGTCAAATGCTTAAGTATGTGTGTGCATATTATACACACACGCACACACACGCTTACATATGGGTACACCCCACACTGGCACATGGCTAATAAGGTAAGTTTTTTTCCTTCTTTTTAAAAATTATTTTTATTTTACCCAGTTATATTTAAACACAAAAATGTCTTTGGTTGTACATGTACATTCATTTTTTACATATTTCCATATAAATAATCTTGGGAGAGAAAAATCAATGGAAAAAAAAACAAACAGTGTCTCTCTGGATGCAGATGGCATTTTCCATTCAAAGTTTACTATAATTGCCTCTGAAGTACTGAGAAGAATGAAATTTATCAAAATTGATCATAAGATAACAGTATCTTATTTACTATCTGGAAAAGAAGCAGCTTACTAAATAAATATACTCTATAAACAGTAAGTTTGAAAAACTCATGTGTGGAATAAATCAATTTCTGAATCTAATTAATCTTACCTGCAGTATTACAAAAAATTTGCTCATTGTTTCCTTACCCCAGTTAAGGGTTAAAAACCAAGGTCAAAGCATTAAACCTGTTTCATAATTTAAGATTCTGTAGTAGTTTTAAAATTTGTAGTCAACAACAACTAAAGGTATCTTATAATTATGAACATGTTTACATTCTAAAATATATAGGTCAGCTGTCATTGTAAAGAACTTTAAGAATAAACAAAATTATTTTGCCATTATATAAAATTTTTTTCTCTGTGATAGCTATTCTTCAATAGATTAGTTTTATCTCATTAATACATAAACTCATAATTTTAGTCCAGGACACAAAAATAACTTTTATTTCATGTTCAGGCTGTTAAATATATCAGTTTTCCCTAACAAAGCACCTTTATCATACAATTAAATTTACAAAACATAATAATAAGAACTACCTCTAAAAAGAAAAAGGGTCATTGAAACATTTTTTAAAGCACACGGAATTACAAAAAAAAGATATAAAGGAAAATAAGAGACAGTTTTGAAGCTAACACGCAGAAGTTATTATCTACTTTAAAAAATCAAGAACAAAAATATTTTTTAAAATGCAACATTACTTAATTCAGAGGTCCTAACGAAGTTGAAATTAATAAAAATGGATGTGAAATCAATAAAAATAGAAAATCTTAGCCACTGCCAAGGAAGGCAAATTTATGAAAATTGTTCAAGGAACCAATGAGATAAAAAAAGGACAGATCCATGTTCAAAAAAATTTCTATTTAATTTATGTGCAAATACTGGTTGAAAAGGTCCTATAAATTTACAGAAAAGATAAGTTTTACAATTCTATTTACTAAAATACCTACAATTCTCCAGTTCCTCTTGATATAGTTCTTGAATGTTACTGAGGCACATACTTTGATGACATTATCTTGAGATTTCTCCAGCAATGTTAAAAGCAATAATGGGTAATTCTGATTTCCTTCCACAGACTCAAGAAATTTCTCAGCTGTAAAATAATATCATACTTTTAGGGAACAACAAATAATTTTATTAAATATCAAAATCTTTTCATTTCATGCATATGAGAAACACAGAACTTCAGACTTCAACTTCAAAGTTATGAAAAGACAAATCTAATCAAACCCATCTAGATCAGAAGTTCTTAATCTCATGGAGGTACCCAAAGTTCTCCAATGTTAAGAGCATTGTACTATGCATTCTAGTTTTCTTTTGTAACTTCAAGATAAATCTATTAGGATCCATTTTTCCTCAATGCATAAAATGAAGTGAATGGAGTACATGATATGTGTATAATGATTTCAATTCTGAATGTACTTTAACATGTACATCCTAAATTTCATCCTTAGCAACGCAATAATATAGTTATTTTCATCCCAGTTTTACAGATTAAAAAGAAAAAGAAAAGATACAGCAAAGTAACTTCACTGAACTGTTTCACTTGTGGCCAACTATTTTGGATTTTCTTGGCAAAGATGCTGGTTTGCTAATTCCTTCTTGTTTCACAAATGAGAAAATTAGGGCAGAGTTAAGGGAGTTGCCTGGGGTTATACAGCTAGGAAGTATCTGAGACCAGATTTGAACTCAGAAAGATTATTCACCCTGACTTCAGGGATAGTACTTTATCCATGGTGCCACCGAGGGGCCATCTAATCACATACCTGAGCCAGAATACAGGTTTGACTTATACTCTTCATGCTGAGGATTACCGCATAATATATTGTATTTATGATGACCCTTTTTAAATCTTTTTACTCCATTTGAAACAAAAAGTTGCATGAGTTTTTGGCCATTCCGTAAAGCTATGTGTTCTTTCATTTTTCCTACGTCTTCCAAATTTCTAGGGTTTTCTCTTTCTCAATCCTTTCAGTGTTTACACTTAGAGAAAACTTTCTACTATTTTTATTTGCATATAGCCTTTCCCCTCTGCCTATTTGAATATGCCCTTCTCTCCATCTTTTCAATTTCCACTATATTTTTCTCTAGGAATAATGATTAGAAATAGGACAAGTGCAATAGGTCAGATCATCCCACTAAGTGTTAGCTTTCAAGTTATGCCAGTTTTTGACTCTCATAATTAAAATTTCAACTATTTCTCTCAACATGGATTACCTTGAACATGGCCATAAAGAAATTTATCTGCCACTTTTCTTACCTCCTGCCACAGCCATCAAAAGAGTCATGGCATATATCTATGTCAGCTTAATATTTAATTACTCAAGAAGAGTTTAGGAACATTTGAAAATTTGAAAACTTCACTATGTGTTTTCTCCTCCAAACTATTTAAAAAGATATTAAGTATGTCCAATTCCTAGTAAATATTCTGGATAAATCCTCCACTTGGAGAAGCACTAGTTGACTCCTATTCTTTATTTTCCAAAAGACAATTCCCTAACAAGAACAAAATATTTCTATCTATAGTCTGAATGACAATGTCAGAGGATCTCCTTAGTATGCTGTGGCCATATAAATATTTAACACTTTTTTAAAAATACATTTGCAGGTATACTCTGCCTTTTAAACCTACACAGTCTTAACTGTTTGGGGATCCTGTGTTTTATTATACATATCACCAATTAGTCAATCTACACTTCAAAGAATTCCCTTATGAATCCAGGAGTAATCTCAAAAGCAAGTTGGAGGAAAAGCAAGTTTTGTATTACATCATATTATACACAATGGCTTATACTATTATATGTTTTGAACTTTTTAACATTTCTAATAAATAAAAGATATATTCAGTGGAAAATATTCAATTACTATTTTTTTTTAAATTGAGTCTTAAAAGAAGTTTATTAGATTCAATACAATATCAGGAGTTAGATGACCCTACATTATTTGATTCCCATACTTCATCAAAAATTTAATGACTTACTTTTAAATATATTAACTATTAAAGTTAATAGAATTAATTTTGTGCCCCAGTTTCTCTCGATCCAAAATGGATGTTTTAATGTAGGAATTAACAACAAAAAACAAAACAAAACAAAACAAAAAAAAAACACATTCAAGAACACAGTAAAACATCTATAAACACATACGTTTAGATTTAAGGTAGATTAGGGTAGATTTAGATTTTGAAAATGCTAGACACAAGGACCAGGAGATCATTATACACTTCAACAACAATACTATATGATGATCAATTCTCATGGACGTGGCCCTCTTCAACAATGAGATGAACAAATCAGCTCCAATGAACTGTAATGAACTGAACCAGCTACACCCAGAGAAAGAACTCTGGGAGATGACTATGAACTACTACACAGAATTCCCAATCCCTCTATTTTTTGTCAGCCTACATTTTTTATTTCCTTCACAGGCTAATTGTTCACTGTTTCAAAGTCCGATTCTTTTTGTACAGCAAAATAACTGTTTGGACATGTATACATATATTGTATTTAACTTATACTTTAACATATTTAACAAGGATTGGTCAACCTGCCATCTGGGGGAGGGAGTGGGGAAAAGGAAGGAAAAAGTTGGAACAAAAGGTTCTGGAATTGTCAATGCTGTAAAATTACCGATGCATATAACTTGTAAATAAAAAGCTATAATAAATTTTTTTAAAATGCTAGAAACAAAAATTAACTACTGAGTATGAAAACAAAAGTTTAAGGCAATAAACAGACAAATAAACCACTTAATAATAATGGCTGAAAGCAAAATTCATTATTGGGGTGACATTTGTAAGCAAAGTAGATTGAATTAAATACTTCTTCATTTGTTTTTCAGAGGAAAAACTCAGAGCGTAACACTTTACCTGGACGTCTGATAGTAGGATCAGGATCAAGTGTTTTCTTTAAATACTCTGTTAGAGTTTGCAAATTTGCATCACTTAGTTCCATTGTAGCAGAACCTAAAATACAGAAGAGATTTGAATAATTAATCAAATGATTTTGTTATGATTTCATTCATGGGATCATAGATTCAGAACCAAAAGGAATCCTAAGGGTAAAATCCAAAGCCTCATTTTACAATTGGGCCCCAAAAAGATTTTATTTATGACACAGGTCACAAAGGGAAAAGTGGCAGATGCATGTTCAAATCTTAGTCCTCTAACAACTCTACAGGATACCAAAGTATGACACATTTCTTATCATATATGTATGTATGTATGTATGTGTGTGTTAACCTATCATGTTTGGGATATAAATTGAGAAAGGCTTTCACGAGTTGGATTCATGATGGTGAAAATGGTTACCTTGACAGATGAAAACAAATGTATATCACAATAAGGTGGGTAAAATAGAAGCAGGAGTAAGTAGAGGTAGGAAAAAGAAATTTTATTCAAGGCCCAAACGATAGAGATAAACAGAATAGCATGACAGTATGACTGTGTTGGTTTTCTCAAAGACCATGAAGAATAATGAATAAAGAAATGTCATGTGGTTTATACGCATCAAATGAAAAATTTTGAAGTTGGGGGTCAACATAGTAAGACTAAATAGTTGAGCTTTTTTCAAAAAATAACCAGGATAGATCCATCATCAACAACAAAACAAAACAAAAATAACCAGGATATAAAAATAAATTTATATAAGTTACCAGTATTTCAGCACATTATCCAAAAGCTCAAAGGGAAAAAAAAAAGAGAAATTCCCATTAAAAGACTTAAGAATTCATCAATATAGAAGAAAAGGATAGTAGTTTGCAAAATGACATGCAATTTCAGTCACAATAAAGATAAGTTTATTTTACTTGATTATTCTTGTTTGTTATATGACACCACTTTCATTTGGGCAAGCCATTTCAAAGGGGAGATTAAGGGGTCATAATGATAACAATAAAAAAAGTACAAACAAAATATTTTTATGTAAGGGTCAGAAAAGAAAGGTCACCAGGAAGTAAACAAGCATGTTATGCTTGAGACCCCTGGAAGTGATTTGTTGTGAGCAAGCAGAGACTGCATCCTCCGTGGGAACTCTGCCCATACTGAGACAGCTCAGTTAATGGGAAGTATCTTCTTCTCTCATTGACTGTGCTTGTGACCTCATAGACCCTAGTTAAGCTAAAATGAGGAGAAAGTCTCTCTCTTTAACCTGGTGTTCACCTGGGAGTCAACAGGAGGTCAGACAGGCAGGATGTGAACACATGAATAAAAGACTCTGAGCTTGCACATGGCTGTTCTTGAGTGAGCTACCAGTACTTAAACTACAATTCATAGGAAACAGTAGCCAGAGATCTCTGAAGATCTCAGAAGGAGGTAAGCTTGATTTCTCTGAGGGTCTGGGAATTAGGAGAGGACTGGCAATGTAAAATGTAGGGTAATACTAGGGTGTTCACAAATGAAGTGAATGCCCAGAGTCAAACAGAACAGAAGAACACAAAACAGAAGACCCAAAACAGGGCAATGTTGGCACTACCTCATTAAATTTAACATCCAAAAGAAGCAGAAAAATTTTTCCTTCAAGTTATTTTTACTTTATTTCTAAGTCTGATTTTTCTTGTGCAGCAAAATAACTCTATGGACATGTATACATATATTGTGTTTAACATATACATTAATATATTTAACATGTATTGGTCAACCTGCCATCTAGGGGAGGGGGTGAGGGAAGGAGGGGAAAAGTTGAAACAGAAGGTTTTGCAAGGGTCACTGCTGAAAAAATTACCCATGCATATGGCTTATAAAGAAAAAGCTATAATTTTTTTTTAAAGGAGTAGAAATAGAAAAGACACAAAAAGAAATCAATGAAAGGACAAATCAATGTTTCGCCAAAGCTAGCCCTTCTCAATCCAAAGCGGAAAATCTTTCAGGAGTCCTCTTAGTTACTGTTACCCTTTACATTAGCATTTTTTGATGATTCCAAAAATACCTCTAAGTTTTGATAAGAAAACAATTATTGGGGCAGCTAGGTGGCACAGTAGATAGAGCATCAGCCTTGAATTCAGGAGGACCCAAGTTCAAATCTGGTCTCAGACACTTAACACTTCCTAGCTGTGTGACCCTGGGCAAATCACTTAACCCCAGCCTCAGAAAAAAAAAAAAAAAAAAAAGAAAACAATTATTTTTATTATGTTAGGTTGGCTCACTTAGATTTAAGATATATTTAATTTCTTTCCTTTTACATATTTAATAAAGTGTTTTGGAATCCTTATTTATTTATTTGTAGGAAAAATATATAATATTCTTTTTCTTTCTGAATTCTATTTTCCCATAACTTCTTCCATGCTGATATGCTGAATTTATAGTGAAATTGGTTTGTGTTTTAGATTCTTGTTGTTCCTTAGATTCAACTAATATATCATCATTTGCACACTGCCTTCCTGGAATGTATTTGCTCCTCATATCCAGTTCTTAAGAATCCTTAATTTTCTTTTCAAATTGCAGCAACAATACCTCCTATGAAGTTTTCCCTGACCTTACCCTGACCCCAGATGCTAGCATCTCTTTAGCAAAAAAGTCAAAACAAAAAACAATTCCCATCAGCTTTGCTGTGACACTAGTTTTGAAAACAGAAATTTGGGGAATAATTTGAGAATTACTTAAATATCACTTTTTGTACACAACTTTGTCTACAAGGGATAAAGTGTCATTTTTTAAAATATATTTTCTGGTTCAGAAGGAATTGTGAGCAGTCTGAACCTATACATTTCACTTCTACCATCACTTTCTGCTATCTACATCATCCCTACCCCTTGATTAAGTTTTTTGAATGTTGTACCCCTAACCTCATTGTTCCCTTAAGCCCTGTGATTTTTAGGCATGTATATGTTAAGTTATAGATGAAATACCTGTACCTTGTTTTTATTTTGTACACACTTAATATGCACATAGTTTCCCCTATAGAATGTAAACTTGTAAGAGTTGGGGCTTTTGTTTTTGTATCTTTATTTCCCAACATCGAGTAAGTATTTAATATTTATTTACTGATTTTCAAACATAAAAATATTTTAATTGATGAGCTACAGGCTTTTCTCATTGAATAACTTAGTTCCTTTATCCTTATTTTAGATTCTTATTTCTGAATTCTACTGTAATTTTCATAATAACAAAAGACTGGCCTACCAATCATACTTAGTCAAAAAAGAATGAGCAAACAAAACAGAATTCTATCTAAAGAGCTTTTATGGTGATAAAGATGTTCAAAAATAAACCCAGAAGAGAATGGCTACAAAACATCTATAAGTCTCAAAGAAAAACATGGATTAGATAGAAACTCAACTTTAAAATCTTAGAAGAAAGGAAGCAGGAACTATGCTTTTTGTTTTGTTTTAAAATAATAAAAATGTTTTTATAAATGAGAGAGTTATGAAAGATAAAATCAAAAAGGGACTTGAAAGCTAACTTTTTTCCAAGCAACCATTCCCAGGAAAACCAGAATGGACCAAACAGAAGTTAATGACTTCATTGGAGATAAAAAGCAAAAAGACTATTTAAAAAAGAAAGAAAGAATATAAAGTATCTTATAGCAAAAACAACACAACTAGGAAACATTAAGGAGAAAAAAATTAATAATCATTTGACAAGAGCCAAGACAACAAAAAAAGCCTAGACATCATATTTCAAGAAATCACCTAAAAAAAATTTTACCCAGATATCTTGGAACCAGAAAGCAAAGTGGAAAGAAGAATCCCCTAGTCACTTTATGAAGGAAACACCAAAATTAAAATTCCCAAGAACATTATAGCCAAAATCTAGAGCTTCCAAGTCAAAGTAAAATATAAGCAGTCAGAAAAAAAAAAAAGAAGTGATAAAGAGACACACTAATTATCATACATGATTTTACAGTCACCACAATTAAGAAGTGTAGAACTTGAAATATAATTTTCCAGAAGGCAGAGGATCTGGTCTTAGAACTAAGAATTTCCATAGTAAAATGACAATGTAATCCTACAGAGTAGAAAAGCAAACCTTTAACTAAACCAGAACTTCCATGTGTTTCTGATATAAAAATCTGAGCTACTTAGAAACTATTAAGTTCAAACACAAGTCATGAGAAATATAAAAAGGTAAAGGCAAATGAACAATCTTAAAGGCACAAAATAAGAATAAACTGCTTTCAAACTGGTTTTGGGGAGGTGATATATGTGGTTCCCTCTGACACCTATTATCATTAAGGGTTACAGAAGCAATCTAGACCTGTAGATCTGGCAGTAATTCTGTAAAGTCTTGGTGATCTTAAAAACAATAGAAAATGGAGAGGATAAGAAACACATAGGAGGTGAAGACCAGAGTGATGGTGGTGGTGGTGGTAATGGCAGTAAGGATAGCAGAGCAGCAGCAAGAGCAATAATAAGTTGTGGCAGCAATAATAATAGCTAACATTTGTGTAGTGCCTACTACATACCTGAAACTTTGCTAATCAATCTACAAGTATGATCTTATTTGATCCTCACAAGAACCCTGAGAATATGCTGCTATTGTTAGGAAAAATCACCTCCTGTAATCATTTTTTAAAAAACCTTTTTGTTTTTATTTTTCTAAATAAATGCATGTTTTTATCAATTCAAGGAAGGATATGTAATAGAAGAAATTATACTCAAGAAAGTATTCTATAAGGAAGCAAAAGAAAAGATGTAAAGGAATAATTCTCTGCTGTGCATTTTTAATTCTTTTTCCCCTTTCCAACTCCAAGTAAGACTATAGTGAAGCACAGTAACCATATGTAGATCTACATACACATAGACATGTGCACACACTCACCCCCCACATACATTCATACTCACCCACAGATCCACTCATATATACACGTAACTATATACACACATCTACAGAATATGCATATATATGTACATATACTTTAAATAATCATTTATCCATCTGTAAACATGCATCTAAAACAATATTAACATGGCTGACATATAATGTAGATTTTTCTCTTGATTAAATCTTTAAGTTCAATTCTAAGATCAATGATTACTAGCTTTATTTTTCTCCCCTAATAAATTCCCTTCATGCTTGTTTATATCTCTTCTTTTCTATCCCTGTTAACTCTAATGCTTTAATTTTGCTACTTAACTTGCTATTACTTAACCTCTTCCTACCCATGGATTCCTCCCTTTTCTTCTTGCCCCAGCTTTTGCTTCCCCCTTCATCCATCCTTCCCTCCAATTTCTTTTTAGATTTTGTAGAGTGCTAAACACTTCATGATATATATGTAATGTCTCAATATGAGATTTTCAGAATTTTGAGCCCTATTCTCCCTTTTAATGCCTCTGTGTTTATTCTTCCTCTGCATCTCATTTACATAACATAATTATTATTTTTACCTCATTCTAAGCAATTTTCCTTCTTAGAGTTGGATTATACTCAACTCTGCCCCAATCTTTTTTTTCAGCTACTCAACTATCCATCTATCTTAAACATCTGGTATACATTTTCATATAAAAACAAACAATTTGTCCATGTTAAGAGCTCCTTAAAATTGAAGGGAAAGGGATCCACATGTGCCAAAATGTTTGTGGCAGCCCTATCTGTAGTGGCTAGAAACTGGAAACTGAATGGATGCCCATCAATTGGAGAATGGCTGAATAAGTTATGGTATATGAATGTTATGGAATATTATTCTCCTCCTGTAAGAAATTACCAACAAGATGATTTCAGAGAGACTTGGAGAGACTTACAAGTGAAATGAGCAGAACCAGGAGATCATTATACACAGCAACAAGAAGACTATTCGATGACCAATTCTGATAGACATGGCTCTTTTTAACAATGAGTTGATTCAAACCAGTTCCAATTATCCAGTAATGAAGAGAGCCATCTATATCCAGAGAGAGGACTATGGGAAGTGAGTGTGGACCACAATATAGCATTTTCACTCTTTCTATTATTATTTGCTTTGCATTTTTGTTTTCTGTCTCAGGTTTATTTTTTTTTTCTTTCTAGATCTGATTTTTCTTGTGCAGCAAGATAATTATATAAATGTGTATACATATACTGGATTTAACATATATTTAACATGTATTGACTACCTGCCATCTAGGGAAGGAGGTGGGAGGAAGGAAGGGAAAACTGAACAGAAGGTCAATTGCAAGGGTCAATGTTGAAAAAAATTAACCATGCATATTTGTAAATAAAAAGATATAATAATAATAATAAAAAGAAAAGAAAATTTAAAAAATAAAAAGTTCCTTAAAATTCATCTTTGATATTGGCTTTTATTTGTTAAATTTTCTATTGCATTTGGGTTTGGCTGAAAGCCCTGAAAATCTGCAAGTTCACTGAATGTCCATTTTTTTATTCAATATTATGAATATTTCACTGGATATGATTTTTTTGGTCTACTGCCCTAATTCTTTTGGTTGCTGATGTATATGATTCCAGGTCTTTCATTGTGCCTGCTAAGTCCTATACAATTCTAACTGTAGCTTCAGTATATTTGAATTATCTTTTTCTTTTTTCTTGCATAATTTTCTCTTTGAACTGAAGGTTTTGAAATTTGGCAACATTCCTACATGTTTCCCACAAAGGATCTCTTTGAGGTATTTTTTTTTCCTATTTCTACTCTCCCTTCATGTTCTATCACTCCAGGACAATTTTCTTGGATTATTTCTTGCACTATTGTGTCAAGGATCTTTTTTTGGTTACAGTTCTCAGGTAGTACAATTATTCTTATTTTTTCTCTAATTGATCTGTTCTCCAAATCTGTTGTTTTTCCTATGCTTCACTTTCTGTTTTATTTTTTCATTCTTTGTATTAGTTTTATTTCTTGGTCTCATAGCTTCACTGGCTTCCCCTTCCCCAATTCTAACTTTCAAAGAGTTATTTTCATCTTTAAGACTCTGTATCACCTCTTAGATTGGCTAGATGACAGGAAAAGATAATGATGATTTGGAGGAAATGTGGGAAAACTGGGACACTAATACATTAGTGGTGGAATTGTGAATGGATACAGCTATCTGGAGAGCAATTTGAAACTATGCTCAAAGAATTATCAAACTGTGCATACAGTTTGATCCAGCAGTGTTTCTATTGGGATTATATCCCAAAGAGATCTTAAAGGAGGGAAAGGGACACACATGTGCAAAAATGTTTGTGGCAGCCCTTTTTGTAGTGGCAAGGAACTGGAAACTGAGTGGATGCCCATCAGTTGGAGAATAGCTGAATAAGTTATAGTATATGAATCTTATGGAATATTATTATTCCATAAGAAACGATTAGCAAGAGGATTTCAGAAAGGCCTGGAGAAACTTATATGAACTGCTGCTAAGTAAAATAAGCAGAACCAGGAGTTCATTATACACAGCAACAAGATTATATGATGATCAATTCCGATGGACATGGCTCTTTCCAATAATGAGATGATTCAGATCAGTTCCAATGATCTTGTGACAAAGAGAGCCATCTAAACCCAGAGAGGACTGTGGGAACTAAGTGAGGATCATAATATAATATTTTCACTCTTTTAGTTGTTGTTCACTTGCATTTTGTTTTCTTACTCATTTTCTTTCCTTTTTGATCAGATTTTTCTTGTGCAACAAAATAACTGTATAAATGTTTACATATATTTAATTTGACATATTTTAACATGTATAACATATATTGGACTGCTTGCCATCTAGGAGGGTGGAGAGAAGGAAACTTTGGAACACAAGGTTATGCAAGAATCAATGTTGAAAAATTATCTATGCATGTTTTGCAAATAAAAAGCTTTCATTCTCCAACTGATAAATGGTCAAAGGAAATGAACAATTTTCAAACAAAGAAATTGAAACTATTTCTAGTCATATGAAAAAGTGCTCCAAATCACTATTGATCAGAGAAATGTAAATTAAGACTCTAAAAGATACCACTACACACTTCTCAGATTGGCTAAGATGACAAGAAAAGATAGACTTAATATTGGAGAGGATGTGGGAAAACTAGGACACTGATACATTGTTGGTGGAATTGTGAATGAATCCAACTATTCTGGAGAGCAAATAGGAACTATGCTCAAAAAATTATCAAATTGTGTACACCCTTTGACCCAGCAGTGTTACTATTGGGATTATAACTCAAAGAGATCTTAAGGGAAAGAGACCCACATGTGCAAGAATGTTTGTGGCAGCCCTCTTTGTAGTGGCAAGAAACTGGTAACTGAGTGGATGCCCATCAATTGGAGAATGGCTGAATAAATTGTGGTATATGAATTCTATGGAATATTATTGTCCTGTAAGAAATGACAATATGGTTTCAAAGAGACCTGGAGAGATTTACATGAACTGATGCTAAATGAAATGAGCAGAACCAGGAGGTTCTGTTCTGCTGGCAACATGGCAACAAGAAGACTATACAATGATCAATTCTGATGGACATGGCTCTCTTCAACAATGAGAGGATTCAAATTCCAGTTCCAATTGTTCAGTAAGAGCCATCTTACATCTGAGTGTGGATCACAACAGCATTTTTGACTCTTTCTGTTATTGTTTGCTTGCATTTTTGTTTTCCTTGTTTTTTTTAAGATCTGATTTTTCTTGTGCAGCAAGATAACTGTATAAATATGTATACATATATTGGATTTAAAATATATTTTTGACATATCATGTATTGGACTGCCTGCCATCTGGGGGAGGGGAAAAATTTGGAACAGAAGGTTTTGCAAGGGTCAATGTTGAAAAAATTACCCATGCATATGTTTTGTAAGTAATAAAAAAAATTTTTTTAAAAAGAAAAAGCTTTAATTAAAAAAGATTGTTTTTTTTTTTAGTTGGTTAAGAAAAAGCAAACAAACAAAGGTGAAAATACACATTAAGTTTTCATAGTTCTCCCTCCAGATGTGGATGACATTTTCCATCCCAAATCTATTGGAATTGTCTTGAATCACCACACTGCTGAGAAGAGCTAAGTCCATTACAGTTGGTCATCACATGCATTGCTGGTGGAGTTGTGAAAGAAACCAACCATTCTGGAGAGCAATCTGAAACTATGCCCAAAAAGTTATCAAATTGTGCATACCCTTTGATCCAACAGTGCTACTACTATATTTATTATTTCCTAAAGAAATACTAAAGAAGGGAAAGGGACCTGTATTTGCCAAAATATTTGTGGCTAGAAACTGGAAAATGAATGGATGCCCATCAATTGGAGAATGGTTGGGTAAATTATGATATATGAATGTTATGGACTATTATTGTTCTGTAAGAAATGACCAGCAGGAGATACCACTACACATCTATCAGATTGGCTAGAATGGCAGGGAAAGGTAATGCAGAATGTTGGAGGGGATGTGGGAAAAACAGGGACACTGATACATTGTTGGTGGAACTGTGAATACATCCAGCCATTCTGGAGAGCAATTTGGAACTACGCTCAAAAAGTTATCAAACTGTGCATACCCTTTGACCCAGCAGTGCTACTACTGGGTTTGTATCCCAAAGAGATCTTAAAGAAGGGAAAGGGACCTGTATGTGCAAGAATATTTGTGGCAGCCCTCTTTGTGGAGGCCAGAAACTGGAAACTATGTGGATGCTCATCAATTGGAGAATGTCTGAATAAACTGTGGTATATGAATGTTATGGAATATTATTGTTCTGTAAGAAATTACCAACAGGACGATTTCAGAAAGGCCTGGAGAGACTTATATGAACTGATGCTGAGTGAGATGAAAAGAACCAGGAGATCATTGTATACTTCAACAACAATACTATATGATGATCAATTCTGATGGATGAGGCCATTTTCAACAATGAGATGAACCAAATCAGTTCCAATAGAGCAGTAATGAACTGAACCAGCTACACCCAACAAAAGAACTCTAGGAGATGATTATGAACCACTAAATAGAATTTCCAGTCCCTCTAATTTTGTCCGCCTGCATTTTGGATTTCCTTCACAGGCTAATTGTACCCTATTTCAAAGTCCGATTGTTTTTGTACAGCAAAACAACTGTTTGGACATGTATACATGTATTATATTTAATTTATACTCTAGCATACTTGACATGTATTGGTCAACCTGCCATCTGGGGGGAGGGGAAAAAATTGGAACAAGGGGTTTGGCAATTGTCAATGTTGTAAAATTACCCATGTACATATCTGTTAAATAAAAATTATTAATTTAAAAAATGGTTTTTAATAAAATAAAAAAAAAAAAAGAAATGACCAGCAGGATGAATAAGTGAAATGAACAGAACCAGGAGATCATTATACACTTCAACAACAATACTGTATGAGGATGTATTCTAATGGAGGATATCTTCAACAAAGAGAAGATCTAACTCAGATCCACTTGGTCAATGATGGACAGAATCACTACACCCAGAGAAGGAACACTGGGAAATGAGTGTAAACTGTTTGCATTTTTGTTTTTCTTCCCAGGTTATTTTTACTTTCTGAATCCAATTCTCCCTGTGTAACAAGAGAACTATTTGGTTCTTCACACAAATATTGTATCTAGGATATATTATAACATATTTAACATGTATATCTAGGGGAGGGGGTAAAAGGAGGGAAGGGAAAAGTCGCAATAGATGTGAGTGCAAGGGATAATGTTGAAAAAAATTACCCAGGCATATGTTCTGTCAATAAAAAGTTGTAATTAAAAAAAAAAATTTAATTAAAACAAACAAAACAAACAAACAAAAAAAACAGTTGGTCATCACATAATCTTATTACTTCACTTAACAAATGAGGACCATGAAATACAGAGCAAGAAACAGAACTTAGCAACATCACAATGCCAGTACTAAAAAAGATAAGACAAATCCAAATTTTCTGACTTCTAGTCCAGGATTTTTTCTAACATCACCCTATCAACAAACTTTCTACATATTTTTTCCTATTCCTAAGAATTTGCTTATATTTGATTAAAAACTAGTGTTTCATGAAAAGTTCTATAAAATTTTTTGGTAGTGACAAAGTAAAACAAGTAGAACCCCGGATTCTATGGAAGGGTCTTTATCCTGATAAAGTGGTTTTAGGTCTGAAAAAGCTTGAGAATCTCTCTTCTGGACTGAGTGAAAGAAATTTACTTTTGGAGAATATTTAATTCACGCACGCCACCAATTCACCAGAATTTCTTAGATGCTGGGGATAAAGTCCCTCAAGTGGGGCTTTCTATGAAAGGAGAAAACATGTACATATATAAAAATATACAAAGTAAATATCATGTAGTGGGAAGTTGCAGGGGACTAGCTATTAGAGAAACTAGAAAAGCTTCCACCTAGAATGTGGTACTTGAGCAAAGCCTTGAATGGAAGGAACCACACCACAAGGTATTAAGTAAGAATGCATTCCAGGAATGGAAGATCACTATGTAGAAGGGAGATGGAATGTTAGGTGTGAGGAACAAAAGTTGTTTAGTTGGAACACAGAATGAGGGAAAGAGAATAATGTATACTACATCTAGAAAGGTAAGCTGGAGCCCATTTGTGAAGGGCCTTAAAGGCCAGAGGAATTTTTATTTGATTCTAGAAGTAATACAGAATCATTGAGGAAATGACAAGGTTAGATTTATGTCCTGGGAATTTCCTTTCACTGTCTGTATACAAAATGTAGAGGAATAATGTGTAGAGGAACAGAGACTTGAGGCAAGGAAAAGAATTAGCAGGCTAGGAAAGAGGTGATCAGGACCAAAACTGTTTAAGAGATGATAGGAGTGATGATAAAAGGATAGAAAAGATGTGGATCACATATATTGTATCTAGGTTATATTGTAACACATGTAAAATGTATGGGATTGCCTGTCATCGGGGGGAGGGAGTGGAGGGAGGGGGAGGATAATTTGGAAAAATGAATACAAGGGATAATATTATAAAAAAATTAATTACTCATGCATATATACTGTGGGAAAAAATTCTAAATTAAAAAAAAAATGTGGATGTGAAAAATAAAGAAAAAGGGTAAATAACTGGTTCTGTGGGATTTAAAAAAAAAAAAAAAAAAAAAAAAAAGATAAGTCCAGAATAATACTAAGATTGCAACTGTAGGAGACTGGAAAGAACAATGGTACCTCTACACTATTGCCAAGGAACTTCCTGTGCTTCAGTTGGGCACCTTTAAAGTTTTTAACAATCAAATTTCCTGCACCATGTACCATCAAATCAATGTTTAACAAACTAAAACTAAAACAACTACATAAATGTTCTATAAAAAATGATGAACAAGCTGATTTTAGAAAAACCTGGCAAGATTTACAGAACTGATGCTGAGTAAAACAAGCAGAACCAGGAATACACTATATACAATAACAGCAAGAATGTGCGATGATCAACTATGAAAGACTTGGTTCTTCTCAGTGATCCAAAGCAATCTCAATAGACTTTGGACAGAAAATGTCAAATACATTCAGAAAAAGAACTAAGGAGACTAAATATAAATCAACACATACTATGTTGACTTCTTTTTTCTTTTTTTTCTCTCTCATGGTTTTTCCCTTTTACTCTTGATTTTTCTCTCCCAACATGATTCATAAAACAACGTGCATTAGATTAGATATAGATAGATAGATAGATAGATAGATAGATAGATATAGATAAATATAAAAGAAGAAAAGAAGAGAGATTTCACAAGAGGGGGCTGATGGATTTTAAGAGGTAAAATTTCCTGGCTTTATGATGTTTAGATTTAAGGGAAAGGGAGCAGAGAATCATCTCCAATTACCCTCTCAACTATTCCTATGAGTGGATTCTTAAAAGATATAAGGTTAGCTCCTGGTGTGCTAGAAAGCTGATCTAGAACCTATTCTTATGGTTAATAAATCTAGCTACTATACACCTTTGGTTTTTATTATGTCTGTCTCAGAATTCAGAGGAGCATGTGAAGACTTATATGAACTGACGCAAGGGTTAGTAATAAGCAGAATTAAAGAAAAAGAACCCTCCTAAATTCTCTAGGACTATGTTCATAAGCAACAAAATGGATTTTAGTTTCTATTTTAAAAATCATTTCTATCTGTTCAATACAACAAAAAATACCTAATACATTTAAGATTGCTCATCCCAAGATTACTCTCTAGACAGTCTGAATGACGTCATTCAATCTCAATATGACTACATGAAATAACCTATGTAAAAATACTTTAAAAATTCTAAGGCACTATACAATCAAAATAAATATTTATGATACTTGAAATCAGAAACCTTTTTTTAAATCTATCAATCTTAAGTTTAAAGTAAAGATAGGCACCAGAAAAATTGAATAATCAAATTCATCAGAAAGGAAAAAAGTATAAGAATTTTAAGAGAAATAATGAAATCAATAATAATATTTATGAAATATCTACTGAGTACTGGACACTGTGTTAAATCTAGAAAAAAATAAAGTCTAAAACCAGAACTCTTAAGAATATTTCAAAGCAGTGATAATAGAAAGAATTTGGTACTGTTTAAAGAGTAGAAGGTCTACAATAGAACAGATTACACAAGAAATAAGCAAACAAACAATGGTATGTTGTTTGACAAACCTAAAGACTCCCTCCAACTACTTGGTCAAAAAGTGATAGGAAAAACTAAAAACAATTGGACAAAAATTAATTTTAGATTAATAAACCTCCCACTACGTAAACCAACAAAACTTCCAAAAAGTCAAATCATAAACAGTTATAGAGAATTTACAAATAGAGAATGCAGATCAAAGCATACTGTTTTTACTTTATTTTTTCCAGTTTTTTTCTTTTGTTCTGTTTCTTCTTTTACAACATGATTAATAGGGAAATGTTTTATAAGTGCACATACGTACCCTATAGCAAGTTACCATCTTAGAAGGAGAGAAGTGATGGAGAGGAAGGAGAAAATTTGGCACTCAAAAATCTTTTTTAAATGAATTGTTAAAATTAGTTTTTACACATAACTGGAAAAAATAAAATGCTATTTTAAAGAGAAAATAACATTAAATTTGCTGTGCCATACTTAAAGGGAGAAGAATGAACATATGATGCTCATTCTCAATGCTTTTTTGCTTTTTTTACTATTTTATTTGTAGAAATATTCATCTTATTTGTCATTTGATAAATTTAGGATAAAACTAAATAAAAGAGCAACAACAAAATAATAAATACTAAATGTGAAGAAATTCTAATTATAATGGTCTCAAAGAAAAACAAATTAAAATACATAAATTAAAAGAATATGAAAATACAAAACTCTTGGAATTTATGTGAAATGATGCAAAGTTAAATAAGCACAATTATATAACTGTAAATGAAAAGAAAAAATTAAAATCCTGATCTGCATTTAGACCTCCATCAGTTCTTTTTTTACATGTGGATAGTATTTTCCATCATGAATTATTCAGAATTGTATTGGGTAATTTTAGTATTAAGAAAAGCTAAGTCAGTTGTAACTGAGCACTGCAGGGTATTACTATGTATTATATTTTCCTGGTTCTGCTCACTTCATTGTGTCAGTACATGTAAGTCTTTCCAGGTTTTTATGAAATCAGCCTGCTCATCATTATCTATAGCACAATAATATTCCATTACATTCATATATCACAACTTAAATTAGCCATTCTTCAATTGATGGTCATCCCCTCAATTTCTAATTCCTTATTTTTTGGCAATGACCATATATTTTATTTTTCCAGTTACATGTAAAGATAGTTTCTAACATTTTTTTTTTGTAAGATATTGAGTTCCAAATTTTTTTTCTCCCTTTTTTCCCTTCTTCCCAAGACAGCAAGCATTAACAATCATTTAAAATATATTACCATGTTATGTGGTGAAAGAAATCAGGACAAAAGGAAAAAACAAACAAACAAACAAACAAAAAAAAAGGTGAAAAAACCATGCTTCTATTCACATTTAATCTCCATAGTTCCCTCTAGATGCAGATGGCACTTTCCATCTCAAGTCTCTTGGAACTGTCTTGGATCACTATTGTTGCTGAGAAGAGCTAAGTATCATACTCGATTATCACATAATCTTGCTGTCACTATGTACAATGTTCTCCTAATTCTGTTTACTTCATTCAGCATCAGTTCATATAAGTCTTTCCAGGCTTTTCTGAAATCAGCCTCATCATTTCATATAAAACAATAATATACCATAATATCCATATACTATAACTTATTTAGCCATTCCCCAACTGATGGGCACCCAACTCACTTTCCGGTTCCTGCCACTACAAAAAGGACTTATACATTTTTGAACATATGGGTCTTTTCCCCTTCTTTATGATCTCTTTGGGATGCAGATCCAGATGAGACACTGCTGGATGAAAGGGTATGCACAGTTTGATAGCCTTTTGGGCATAGTTCCAAATGAGCATGGATAAATTAGAGTGATAAGGATTGGATAAAATAATTAGATGGATAAATTAGTGAGATATTTGTAAAGTTTTTAGTTCAATCCCAGGCACATGGTAGTTGCTATGTAAATGTTATAAATTCCTTCAAACACTCTAGAAAATCAAGACCTCCAAATAATCTCTAACACTACTTCAGCTCCCCAAAGAGAAGATCACATCATTACCAATCACACATAATTATACTACCTTTAATAATTAACTCTGAAAATCCTGTTTATTACTGCCTATCTTTTCCCCATCCCTATTTCATTGTACCTAAACCTATTTCTTATTCTTATTGTGACCTTTAGTTCCTCCTGATCTTCTTGTTTTCCCAATAATCACCCTTGCAGTAGTCTCACTTCCCTTCTTTGTTCAGAATTAGGCTTGTTTCTGTCATTGACCAATTCAAACAGACAGTAGCCTCTTCCAATTGAAACTTGTGCCTTGCCAAGGCCCACCTTCTTTCCACCTACTCCAAAAACACCATTATGTAAACCATCGACACCTAGGTCCATTACATAATAAAGTTCTCTAATCTTAACTGAGCCCTCAGTGCTACATGACAGGCCTTTTATTCTTTCCTAATTCTCTATTATGCTGTCTGAAATGATGCTCCCAGGTGTTCTCTTTCAGAAGAGCTATCATTCTACTTCCCTTCTCTTCATCACATCTTAAAATATGACTGCAGAAAGTCTTAGTCTCATTTCTTTTGCTGTGCTTGAGGAAAATATAGCCATTCTCTTTGTCAAGGCCCAATTTTCACATTGTGTTCTGGAATGTCATCCATCCTGGACTAGTACCCATCTTTCATCATCTTCCAATATTCTTTATCCAACAATCCACTCCTGCTTCTTAAAAAACAACAAATAGAATGGAAACTCCTTGAGGGTAGGGACTGCTCCACTTTTATCTCTGTATCTGCAGTGTGAAAGCTTCTTTCTTTTTTTGCAGGCCAACTGGGGTTAAGTGACTTCTCCAGGGTCACACAGCTATTAAGTGTTAAATGTCTGAGGTTGAAAATGAATTCTGGTGCTTCTGATTCCAGGGCTATCTAGCTGCCTCACAGATAAGCTTTTTAAGTTAAATGACTGTTGAATTAAATGACTAATTTCCATCCCTAAAAAAAAAAAAAAACCTTTGTTTTGACTGCTATTTCTTCAACAGTCCTGTATCTTTCCTTACTTTCACAGCAAAACCAAGAAAAAGTCATCTATATTTAATGCCTCCCATTTCCTCACCTCTTTTCAACTCCTTCCAATCTGACTTTTGATTTAGCAACTTTACTGAAAACCCTGCCTTAATGGTCTTCAAGAATCACTCACTAATTGATGAATCCAATGGCTATTTCTCAGTCTGCATCCTACTTGACTTTTCAGTGGCCAGAGATCCCCAATCCTTCCTCTTGTATGCAGTCCTCCCCAGCTTTTGTGATACTACTATCTACTGGTTTTCATTCTACTAATATGACCAAGTGTTCTTGGCTGGATCATTATTCACTCTTCCTCACTAAGCATGAATGTCCCCCAAGAGCTCTTTTCTCTATATTCCCTCAGCTGAATTCAACAGCTCCCATGGGTTCAGTTATCTCTTTGCACATGACTCTCAGATGTTAATCTTTGCCCTTTTCTATATCTCCTGATGGTCTCATACTGTTAATAAATCACTAGACTTCAACTACATGTCCCATCAGCATCTCTAATCAACATGTAAAAAGGGAACTACTGAATGCAGCACCATTCATCTTCCCATACACCCATATTAAAATTAAAATGCTCATATTAAAATACTCTTACTCAGGCCCTCAGCACCTCTCCTTTGGACTATTACAAAAGCCTCTTACTGGTCTCCATGGTTCATCTCATCCTTCTCCAATCCATTCTCCACACAGTTAAGACCATCAATATTCCTAAGACACAGGTCTAATCAAAACCTACAGCTGCTCCCCTACTGCCTGTAGGATAAAAAAATTCAACTAGTTTTCAAGCTTTCCACAATTTAGTTCCTGTCTACCATTCCAGATATTACTTTTATTTGTCTCTATTCTATCCAATATGACTACTTAGGTATTTCCCAAACTCAAAATTCTATGATCCATGCTGAGAACATACTCCATCTCTCAGAAAACTTGATTTCTCTCAAAACTCAGATTAGAGGCAGAGTAGAGAAAGCATTCAGCTTAGCTCTCTTAATATTTCTCTTCAAACAATTTTACATAATGTCTCAAAACAAATTCTGGAATGGCAGAACCAACAAAAAGTCAGTGAGACATTGTCCCATGCCAAGACAACACCAGAGATCTGACATATGTGAAGATAATGTTAAAAAAAAAAAAAAAAAAAAAAGGATAAGTGAGAAAGAAGAATGCCTTGGGATAACAGGGAGGAAACAGAATGAATGGGGGAAATTATATCATATAAAAAATGTAAGTAAGAAAGAAAGAGCTTTTAAAGTAAAGGGGAAGATGTTGAGGTGGTAGCCGATGCTTGAATCTCATGCACATGTAAATTGGTTTAAAGAAGATAAATATATTTTTATACTCAATTGGTAATAGAAATCTATCTTATCCAATTAGAAGTAATATGAAAAAGAGGATCACAGGCAAAACAAGACTGTAGGGGAAATGACAGAAAAAAGAGAAAAGGATAAACAGAAGAAAACAGGCTGGAAGGAAATACAGTTAATATAACTGTGAATGCAAATGAGATAAACTTACCCATAAAACAGAAGGTGAGAGTAGAATGGATTAGAAAACAGAATCCAACAATTTATTGCTTACAAGAACCTACTTGAAACGAGATATACACAGAGGCTAGAACAGAATCTATAATGCTCCAGCAAAAGTAAAAAACAAGGGTAGCAATCAGGATTTCATACAAAGCAAATGCAAAATATAGACCTAATTAAAAAGGAGGACACTACATATTGTTAAAAAGAACCATATATAATAAAACAATATCAATATTAAACATAAATCCAAAAAATGGCATAGCATCCAAAATCTTAATGGAAAAATTAAATGAATCACATGAAGAAAGACAATACAATTATAAAATTTGAGAACCTCAACTTTCCCTTCTCAGAGATACACAAATTTAAACATAAAATAAATGTAAAAGAAAATTTAAATTAAAAAAAAAAAAAAAAGGTTATTTATGATAGAGATTTCTGGAGAAAAATGAATGGGAATAGAAAGGAGCATACCTTTTTCTTAGCTGTACATGGCATCTTCATAAAAACTAATCGTGTATTAAGGCATAAAAACCTTACAATCAAGGGCAGAAAAGCAGAAATATTAAATATACCCATTTCAGACCAAAAAGCACTTAAAAATTAATTTAATTTTTTAAAAGACAGCTCACCTACCAACCCTTTGTGAAATGTTTCTTGATTTCTCCATCTATAATTGGTAGTGCCCTCTTCTATCTCCTGTTTATTTATTTGTGTATATTTTATATCTCTCCAATAATAACTAAGCTCCTTGGAAGCAGAAGGATTTTTTGCTGTATTCCTAACACAGTGCCCTGTGCTTTTACTTATATGCATACTGAAGTGAAACTCCTCCTAACAACTCCTTCATTAGTGCTAGAAACAAGTAAGTAAATTCCAACATTTTCCTATTGGATAGTTTTGGAACCTCTAACTCCCCAAATTTAAAAACTTTTATATTAAAAATAAATTCTTCTACAACTAGTAAGTCGTACAGCAGACGGAAAAATAATTAAGATTTGTTGAAAGAAATGGTGTATTGTCTACATTTTTTCCATTTACACTTTAATGGATGATTCCAATTACAGATTCACGAAACATGAAAGAGAAAGGATGCCCAAAAATAAAGGCTTGTGATAAGCACAACAGTTAACTTCAATCTTCTCAATGCAATCACTACTTTGAACACTTTACCACTCCCCAAGCCTGAAGGAATCTAGGTATTCCTATATCCAAACATGTCACTCTAACCTGCTGCGGAAAAGGGATTTCCCCATTACAGGATGTATTTATATACCTTTCTATCCCCGAAAGAAGCTGACATAATAATTTGAGAGGAAGCTAGGTGGAGGTGGAGCAGGGAAAAGGCATAAGAAATATTTAGGAGGAAGATAAGTAAAAGGAAGGGCCCTGGTCAGTAGGACGGCAGCCGACAATAGCACCCTACTAAAAACCAACAGAAAAAGGAAATCCCGTCCCCTCCTCCGCATCCCCTGCATTTACAGCACAGAGAAAAGAATGGAGAAGATGCCAAGAGATCATCAATGTGTCTCTTGGAGGATTCGATAGAGCAGTCATACCTCACACCCCAAAGTCCCCACCAAATTTAATGAGAATTCCTGCAAACAGCTAAAAAACAATTTCTTCGGAAACGGTACCCGCGGCCGAGTGCAGAAGCAGAGGAGTAAACCCAGCAAATGTTACCGGGGAAAGACGAGTCCCTCATGGTTAGGGGCTCACCGCTCCACCTTAACCTGCTGGAGTGAGATGGACGTAATCTGAGAGCCAATCAGCAACAGGCTACCCTTGCAGCAAAGGGCGGCCTCAGCCAATGAACGAGGCGACGGAGGGAAAGGGGCGGGCATCCCGTTGCGATCACGCTAGGCCGAGTCTCAGCTTTCCCTGGCCCCCACAGGCCCAGCGCCCAGCCTGTCCCGGCGGAAGGACCCGGACACCGCGAGCCCCGGGGCAGCAGGTCCCGCGGAAGTGGACTAGGGCAAGGGGGAGGAAACACTGAGTGAAGAAGCTGTCAGCAGGGCGACCCTATCATCCGCTCCCACCTTAACACAACGCGGCGCGGCTCCCGGCGGCCAGAGCTGGGCCCCCAAAGGGAATGATGGGAACCTGGGAGAGCCAGCTAGCCGGACCCAACTCAACTCCGCTTCTCTCCTTACCTCTTAGTAATACGGGACAGGAAAAGAAGATGCCCGACTTTAGACCGTACCCAGCTATGCCGCTCCAGCTGCGGCACCGCCTCACATTCAAACCCCGGCAAAATGGCGCGGTGGCGCGGCGGAGACCAGTGCGCAGGCGCTAGGGCCGCCAGAAAAGGGGCGGGCCCCAGAACGATACTGAGCCAGCCCACGATCGGTACAGCCAATCCACTCCCCGAAACTTGGACCTGGCCCCGCCTATGTACCCTCTGCATGGCGCTCCCCTCCCCCTCCCGAGTACCTCTGGAATTATAGAATGTTAGAATGTGAATTAGCTAGAATGCTTTTGAGCACGTAGAACTTTGGGTGTAGGGGTCATTTAGTCCAAGCACTCATTCTTACAGTTTAAGGAAATTTAGCCGGTGTCGGAGACCGAGCTAGTATTAAAATCCAGGTCTGCTCATTCCAAACGTAGTTATTTCCATTACGCCACATTGCGCCCCCATTGTTGTATGAAAAGCACTTTGTGGGTTTTAAAGCTCTTTGCAAAAGCTGCCTGTAGCTATAGAATGGCATAACTAGAGCCAAAGACACTTGGAGTATCCCCTTGCCCGACTCTGATTTACAAATGATGCAAGTAAGGTGAAGAAGGCTGGGAGCTGGAAGCAGAAAAGGGTCACTGAGGTCACCCAAGTAGCAAAGGTCAGAGGTTATATTTGAACCTAGGCCTTCTGATTCCAGAGTAGGTACTATTTCTATTATTCTATGATATCTTCAACAAAAAAAAAAAAAAAAAAAAAAGAAAAAAAAAGTTTTTCTTTTTCGCTTCAATATGAAATAAAACCAGCTCTAGGTTCTGTCCATATTAACAGAGTATAGCCTCTGACAGATCCTTCATCATCCTGGATTCTTGCACTGAATTGTTTCTGTTCAAGAATAACCTAGTGAAGTGCACATAAGCTCACTACGGGAAGGCGGGCCATCAGGGGATAAAGCTTTCATCGAAAGCCACTCAATGTGTCTGCTCAGTGATGGGGGCCAGCTCTACCAGAGTCATCCTAACGGAACCACGGAAGCTTGGCCATTTTCTATCAGTGTCATTGGGTGATTTTGTGCCTCGTTTCCATATCTGTAAAAGGAGCTGGAAAAGGAAATGGCAAAATACTTCACTAACTTCAACTAGGGGCATGAAGACTGATTGCCCAACAATGGATAATTATCTCTCCTCTAAAATTATGAATGGTCATTGTATTGATAACAATTCTTAGGGCTTTCAGAGTTTTTATATAGTTGTATCAATTTGTCTCCTGAATATGTTCATTTCATTCTTCATTGGTTTTTAAAAGTCCTCAAAATTGTTCATTTTTTAATATATATTGTTTGGGACAAAAAGACCTACCCAAATTGACTACTCAGAGATCACTCATAGAAAGAAGAATAATTTGTTAGAAATTCAAGAAGCGGACCCCATCCAGGTCTGCAAGCCAAATTCACAGCAGGATAGGGCCAGAGCCTTGAAAATGTTCATAGCTTTTATACATTTCAAACAAAGAACCTCCAAAATCCCGCCCTCCATAGGTTGTGATTGGTCACATAAGTCTACTGTACTCCTAGTTGGTCAGTGGAATGTAGCAGACAAGGTGATATACAGCTTCTTTGGCCACATTGGACAATGGAATGTTGTTTAGGCCTCATCTAAAATCACATGATTCTGGAGAAGCCAAAACTGAGGCTTAATAGGCTTGGTCTATTTCAGTAAACAGTCTCTGATCAATATGTGCTGTAAGTTCTTCACCCTTTTCCCACATAATATTAATGATATAAATTATTCTGTTTCTGATTATTTCAGTTTGCATCAATTCATAATAGTCTTTCCTGGAGCCTTTAAATTTAATAGGTCCATAACTCATTATCTCTTCCTTTAAAACCTCACTGAGGTTTCTCCATATTATTTTCCTCCATTTTTAACTATCTTTTACTGCCCTCCCTGCCCATATCCAATCTGTTGCTAAGGCCCGAAGCAACATCTCTCCTCTTCTCTAATATTGCTATAACTCTTGAGCAATTTCTCAGCATCCCATGCGTTTGTTATTACAATAGCCTTAGGGTTGGTCACACTGCCTCGAGCTTTTTCCCACTCTAGTCCATCCTCTATTCAGTCACTTAAGGAATTTTCTTAAAGCACTGATCAGACCATTACCCTCTTATTCTCATTCCAATAGATTCCTAAAGCCTCCAGGTTCATATACAAAATCCTCTGTATACCATTCTGTAACCCTCTGTAACCAAGTTCTGCCCCACACTTTTCTATCCTTCTTACAATACCATTCTGCCTCCACACCCTATCCCATCTCAATATGTTTGATCTACTGGCCTTCTTGCTGTTCCGGGAACAAGACACTAAGACACTACTCTCAGTCCTGAGCATTTTCACTGACATCTCAAGTGTCTAGAATTGCTTCTCTCCTCATCTCCACCTCTTGACTTCCTTGGCTACAAGACCTTGCTAAAATCTCTCTTTCCATAGGAAGATGAGATTTCCTAATCCCTCTTTATTTGAGTGCCTTCTCTCCAATAATTATTTTTTATTTATCTTGTATACAGCTTGTTCATACATATTTGCATGTTGTCTCTCCAATCAGATTTTAAACTATTTGAGAGAAGGGACTGTATTTTGCCTTTTTTTTTTTTTCTCCAATATTTAACATAGTGCCTGGTCCATAATAAGTACTTAATAAATATGTACTGACCAACTGATTTCCATGTTTCTTTGAAATTATTTTTTCATTCCATATATCACAACAGTATTCTTTCACCTTGATATATCATAACTTAGTCATTCTCATTAGCTAGAAATATTTTTAGCTTCTAGTTTTTGCTACCACAAAAAGAAAGAGACTATATTTTTGTATGTACAGAACCTTTTCTTCTTTGTTTGAACTCTTTGGAATTTAGACCTAGCAGTGCTCTATAAAGGTCAAAGGGACCTATGTATTTTTTAGTACATTTCAAATTGCTTTTTAAAATTCAATTTTATTTTATTTTCAGTTCCAAGTTTTCTTTCCCTTCTCCAACTATTGAGAAGACAAGAAAAACAAAACCCATTATATTATATAACAAAACCCAAGTTTTCTTTCCTTCAACTATTGAGAAGACAAGAAAAATAAAACACATTATATTTGTAATGGACACATTACAAATATGTATAGTCACAGAAAACAATCTCACTTAGTAAACATGTCCAAAGAAAGAAAAGAAGAGAAAATATTCTTTAATCTTCATTCTGACCTCAACAATAAATGAATAATATGTTTCATTGTGAGCCCTCTTGAATTGTGTCACTGTATTGCTCAGTTATTGAATATTTCAAAGTTCCTTGTTTTTATTTTATTTTTTAAAATTTAATTTAATTTTTATTTTTACAAAAATTTTATACATAGGTAATTTTACAGCATTGATAATTGCAAAACCTTATATTTCAACTTTTCCCCTCCTTCCCCCCACCCCCTCCCCCAGATGGCAGGTTAACCAATATATGTTAAATGTGTTAAAGTATAAATTGAATACAATATATGTATACATGTCCAAACAGTTGTTTTGCTGTACAAAAAGAATTAGACTTTGAAATAGTGTACAATTAACCTGTGAAGGAAATAAAAAATGCAGGCGGACAAAATTAGAGGGATTGGGAATTCTATGTAGTGGTTCATAGTCGTCTCCCAGAGTTCTTTTGCTGGTTCAGTTCATTACTGCTCTATATTGGAACTGATTTGGTTCATCTCATTGCTGGAGAGGAAGGACCACATTCATCAGAATTGAAGGTTGTTTTAAAATTATTATTGTTACTATATAAATGATTCTCCTTATTTCACTTTGCATCAGTTGATACAAGTCATTCCAGGTATTTATGAAATAATATCCTTCATCATTTCTTACACTCTTACAGCACAATAATCTTTCATCTCATGTATATACCATATTCAACCACTTGATGAGCATCACCTTATTCCAGTTCTCTGCCACTACAAAAAAATGTTGCTACAAATCTTTTTGTTCACATGGGACTTTCTCTCTTTCCTTAATCTTTTAGAATCTGATAAAAGTCATTGCTAGATCAAAGGATATGCACAAGTTGACAACTTTTGGGGCATAATTCCAAACTGCTTTCCAGAATTGTTGAATTAGTTCATATTTCCACCAATAGTCCATTAGTGTGTGACTATGTCCTGACAATCTCTTCAGCAACTGTGATTTTCTCTTTTTTGTCATCTTAGTCAACCTTATAAATTTTATAAGATGGTACCTTGGAGTCGTTTTCATTTGCATTTCTCTAATTATTAGTAATTTAGAATTTTTTTTCATTTATCTATTGGTAGCTTTGACTTTTTCCTCTGAATATTGGTCATTTACCAATTGGGGAATGTCTTGTACTTTTATAAATTTGACTCAGTTCTCTATATATCTTAGAAATGAAACCTTTATCCCCCCCAGTTTCATATTTTTCTCCTCATTTTAGCTGCACATATTTTGTTTGCAAAAACCATTTCACTTTGTAAAATCAAATTTATCTATCTTACCTTTTATAAATTTCTCTTTCTCTTATTTGCTTATAAATTCTTCACCAATCCATGTATCTGACATGCATCTGTAATTTCTTCTATCTTTCACTAACTTAATTATAATATGATTAGCTATGATATGTCTAAATCATGTATCCAATTTTGAGCTTATATTGGAATATGGTGTGAGATTTTGGTCTTTATCAACTAGATATAGTTAGATATAGATAGATGGATAGATAGATAGATAGATAGATAGATAGATAGATAGATAGATAGATAGATAGATAGATAATAAACTATGTGCCAGACTACTTTCTAATTTTCCCCTATAGCTTTTGTCAAATAGTGAATTCTTGTTTATCAAACACTAAATTACTGTGTTCTTTGCTTCTATCAGCTGCCCATTACATTGTCTGCAAAATATTATGATTTTATATCCTCTTGTCTATTCTTTTTCCTTCAATTTCTTTTTCATGTCATGTTGCTATTGTTAGCATTTCTAATACAATATTGAATAATAAACATGACAATAGATACCCTTGTTTCACTCCTGATCTTATTAGAAAGATTTTTAGTTTTCTTAAAATAAAATTTAAAAAAACCTGGGCTTTGGGGAGATATTACTTATTTTAAGATAGGTTCCATTTATTCCTATACAAGATTTTGGAATGTTGTATTTTGTCAAAAACATTTTCTCCATCTACTGAAATAATCATATTCTGTTGTTTATGGTCAGTTATACTTGATTCAATATTTGTTTCCCTTATATTGAACTAATCCTGAACTTTTGATATAAATTCAGTCTAGCTACAGTATATGTTCTTTGTGATATATTGCTATAAATCTTATAACATTTCACTTAAAATTTTGCATATTCATTAGAGAGATTGGTCTGCACTTTTCTTTCTCTGTTTTAAATCTCTCTGGATTATATATAAATATGTTTGTATTGGGATAGCTAGATGGTGTAGAGGATAGAGCATTAGCCCTGAAGTCAGGAAGACCTGAGTTCAAATTTGACTTCACACACAACTCTTCTTAGCTATATGGCCCTGGGCAAGTCACTTAACCCCAATTGCCTCAGGGAAAAAAAAAAGAGTAGATTTGAGTCATTAAAGGAATCTGGTAGGACTTCTTTTTTTCTTTTTTTTTAATCTAACTTTTTCTTTATTCCTTCCCCCCCCCAACTCCTTCATCTATTTCTTCAAACAATTTATGTAACATTGGAATTAATTTGTTGTCAAGTTATTCTTTTTTTTTGATGTAAGCACCTAGAGGCATAAATTTTCCACTGAGCACTATTTTGGTTGCATCCCATAAGTTTTTGAATATTGTCTCATTATTTTATTGAAATTATTTTGTTCTTTGATTCATCCATTCTTTAGGATTGTTAATTTCCTATTAATTTTTCATCTATGTTTCAAAGATCCTTTATTAAAGTTAATATTTAATACATTATAGGCAAGAAAAGATATATTTAATAATTTTTTGCATTTATTTGTGAAGTTTTAATGCTCTAATGCATGATCAATTTTTGATGAAATTGCCATGCACAGGAACAAGAGAACTGTATAAATATGTACATATATATTGTATTTAAGATATACTTTAACATGTTTAACATTAATGATTAAGGCCTGCCATCTAGCTGAGAGGATAGAGGGAAGGAAGGGAAAAGTTGGAACAGAAGTGTTTGCAAGAGTCAATGCTGAAAAATTACCCATACATATGTTCTGTCAATAAAAAGCTATAATAAAAAAAAAAAAAGTAAATGAAGAAAGAAAAAAAAAGAAATTGCCATGCACAGTTGGGAGAAAGGTATACATCTCTCTATTCACATTCAGTATTCTCTGGAAGTCTATCATATTTAATTTTTCAAAAATTTCATTCATTTCTTTATCTTCTTTCTTGTTTATTTTAAGGTTAGATTTATCTAGAAGTAAAATGAGGCTCCTCCACAATCACAATTTTATAGTCTATTTCTTCCTGTAATTAATTTAACTTTTCCTTTAAGAATTTATATGCTTAGATAACTGTATAAATATGTATACATATGTTGTATTTAACATATACTTTAACATATTCAACATGTATGGGACTATCTGCCATCTAGGGGAGGGTGTGGGGTAAGGAGGGAAAAAGTTGGAATAGAAGGTTTTGCAAGGGTCAATGTTGAAAAACAACCCATGCATATGTTTTGTAAATAAAAAGCTATAATTTAAAAAAAAAAGAATTTAGACGCTTATTTTTCTTGTGCATCATGATAAACATGGAAATATGTATAAAAGAACTGCACGTGTTTAACATATATTGGATTATTTGCTGTCTAGATGAGGCAGAAAAGGGAGGGAGAAAAATTTGTAACACAAGGTCTTGAAAGGATGAATGTTGAAAATGATTTTGCATGTATTTCAAAAATAAAAAAGACTATTATTATTATTTTTTTTAATTTAGATGCTATATATTGGAATACCTGCCATCTTGGGGGCAGGGGGGAGGATGTTTGAAATAGAAGGTTTTGCAAGGGTCAGTATTGAAAAATTACCCATGCATATGTTTTGTAAATAAAAAAGAAATTTAGATGCTATATCAGTTGGTGCATACATGCTCAGTATTGATATTAATGTACCATCTATGGTGAACACTACCTTTTATCAAAATGCTATTTCCTTGTTTATCTGTTTATTTTGCTTTTATTTTGTCTGAGATCATGATTGCTATCCTTGACTTTTTTACTTCAGCTGATACTTATAGATTCTTTTCCAGCCTCTTATTTGAAATATATTTATTTTTCTGCTTTAAGACTATTTCTTATAAACAACATATTGTTAGATTCTGGTTTTTAATCAATACTATCCTCTTCTTTCATGGGGAAATTTATCCTATTCATATTCAGAGTTATGATTGCTATGTCCTTCCATTCTAGTCTTTTATATTTTTTCTTCTCTTTCCTCCCCTTCTTATCTTTAACACTGTTTTTCTTTTGATTGCTACCTCTTTAAATTTGCCCTCCCTCTTACACCCTCTTCTCCTTTCTCTTAACTGCTTTCCTTTTATTTCCCTTTTAAGATGAATTTCTGTATCCAGTTGTATGTATATGTGTATTCTTCCCTCTTTTAACTAATTCAGATGAAAGTGATGTTTAAATGTCACCTAATTACAGTCCTTCTCAACTGGCTCCTGTGTTTTCTTTTATATCTCATTTATGTGAGAAAACCCAGTATGACTTTGTTTAGACCTTTAAACTTGAAACATAATTTATTATTCATATTTACCTTCCTATGCTTCTCTTGAGTTCTATATTCAATGTTAAATTTTCTACACAATTTTGATATTTTCATCAGGAACATTTGAAAATCCTCTAAATAGTAATTAGAATTTTGTCAAAGTATAAGAATCCAAGTATTTCCTGTGTGGGTTGGCACCCCTAACTCAAAATGACTACTTAGAGATTTCTCAAAGTGAAGAACAGAAGCTTTATTAGAATCTCACAAGAAGCAGGCAGTCTCCTCACTGAGTTCTTCAGAGAGAGGAAGCCAATTTCACAGAAGTTAAGGGCAATTATATAGTCATAATTTCACTACCTGCTCAATGCTTGCTCAAATAGAAATAGCACAGGTTTGCTAAATTCTAGCCAGGCTGATGTAGTTGACTTATTGCAGGTGTGTTTGCCTAAGTTTATGGTGGTCAGTTTGTTACAAGGTTTACAAATGCTTATTTGAGCTGGTATGAGCACTCTATTGTAAGGTTTGTACAAAGAATTTCATTTTCCCAAACCCATTAGACCTTCATAACTATATATAAGTTCAATCTACCTTAGTTAATGATTTTATGAGAAACCACACAATCTCTCACATTCCCAATTGATAAATGGTCAAAGGATTTGAACAAGTAGTGTACCAATGAAGAAATTTAAACAACATATGAAAATAATTATTTATTAGTGAGAGGAAAATCAAAACCTTGAGATATCATTTCATACCTGCCCAATTGGATAAAATAATAGAAGAGGAAAGGCATAAATGTTGGAGAGAATATAGAAAGATTGAAATACTAGTTCTTGTTGATAAAATTGTAAAACTTTAATTATATTTATAAATATTTTGAAAATAAAAATATATTATTAAAAATTATAAAATATCTAGCCATTTTGGGGAATAATTATGCCCAAAGAGTTATTAAACTATCTATACTCTTTGACCCAGAAATACCATTACTTGGTCTTTTTTCAGAGATGATTAGGGGGAAAAAAAAGAATCTATACATTCTAAAATGTTTATAGCAACTCTCTTTATGGTGCAAAGAACTAGAAATTACTGGAATGCCCATCAATTGGGGAATGGCTAAATAAGTTGTGGTATATGATTGTGATGGAATACTATTTAACTAAAAAAAAAAAAAAGATGAATGGAGAGAATTCTTGAGAAATGACAGAATATGTCAAAAAAAAAAATTCCTAGCTCTGTAGATTTCCCCCACAAACAAAACAACATAACACCTCAGGGAAAATATAAAGCAGAAAAAAATAAACAAGAGATGGGGCAGAACTGTGGTCTTCCTGGGACAATCAGAGAATATTCAAAAAAAGATAATTATGATGGAGGTTTGGTCCCGTGAATTGTAAACACCTCATGGCTAGTTCCACTGAAACAGCAAGCAGGAAACCCTGGGGCCAGCTAAGCAGGGAGATAGCCTCAGTCCCAGCCATAGGAATTTTCAACTTCCCAGACAATGTGTTGCGGTAGATGTCTGATCAATATGTGCTTAATCTGTAAGTTCTTCACCATGTCTTACTCCACAGCTCCCCACTCCTATTATGTAAGTGATTTTTATCACATGCTCTATGAAGAACTTACACATTGCTCAAAGTCAGTTCACAAGCTCACACATTGTTTATCCAGTTCACTATCAGAATTATCCCCTTCCAACACCCTCCAGACTCTTTTCTGGAGAATCATCATTTTAACAGCATCCTCTGGATGCAATAATTTTGAAAGGGATCGTTGGACTATTTTGGTTATTAGTGTAATCATACTGGGTAAACATAATAACAATATAATGCCACTGATAGCAATTAGTCCATACCATAAAAGTTGTTTCCATCAGCTACCATCAAACCAGGACCACCAGCTATTAGAACAAGGGGACTTACACACCTGTACAGGCACATGAACTATTCTGCGAATGCCTTTTGTAATTTCTTTTACCACTTGTCCCTTGTCATCAATTTGCATGCAATAAATAGACAAGTTTAATTTCCCACAGCCCCCTCCCTCCTCTGCTAACAGATAATCTAAAATTAATCTGTGTTATAAAACAGCTTCCCTTGTTTAGGTGGCCTGATTGACTAATAGATCAAGGGCCTGAGAAATTTGGTTAATTATTACCTCAAGGACTGCCTGTAGCCTAATCAACCGATTTAACACATATATCAGTGTTTGATACCTCCCCAACTACCATCCTGGGCCCATGTTGCCAGTCCGTATTCTTTTATAATTCTCTCTGAAGGCCAGGAATCTCCCCACCCATTGGCATCATTTGTTTGGGTCAAAGAAGAATCAATGCAGGTTAGGGAGCGGTCCACACTTCATGTTTCCCTTTCCAAATCTTTGTGTAACCGTATCCCCAAATACCTGCCAATGCTTGATGAAAGAAAAATTTAGGTCTAATTATACCTATATAACAAACCCCAGTCCCATTTTTGGGTAAATGGGTATAAGCTGTCTGACCACAGATCCAATAATGTCCCTTCAGGGCAGGATTATTTTCATACTAAAATATGAAGGGTCCACTTGAAGGTGGAAAATATCTCACATCTCAGGGACCTAAGAGTCCCCCCCCCCCCATATTAGAATTACATCACCAAAGATGACTTTCAACTACCCACTGGCAGATGCAATCATTTTCCCCAGTTAGATCCTGACGCTCCAGAAACTATTAAACATTTTCCTGACAGTGCCTTCTCTATTCTCCCACTTCCATTCCATTGAAGTGTTAGTTGAACCTGGTGCTATGCTATTCAAGGTTATACATGTCCATATCTGGGGTCCTTCTTGATCAGGGATTAAACAGGCAGGTGGCATTTTCTTCGCACACCCCTCACTCCTATTAGAACTTTGGACACAGTGAATCACTGATCCATCATAACAAATTATACTGGTTTGATTCCATCTATTCACATACCTACTTTAGTCTATGATAGCTCCCTTCTCTGACCTGCAAGTAAATGTCCATGTTCACTCACTTTCTCCCATCCATGGCCCTGTACCAGTCTGATGTAGGCAATATCTCCCTAAAACTGTACTGGTCAGGGTCCAGTGATGCTTTTCTTCTGCTGACTACAAACCTGTTCCATTGTGTATTACTGATCTGTTGCTCAAGCTTCAGGCCAGAGACAGGGGAACATAAATCCAGGGCCACTGTGTAAGTTGATCAGGTCCCCCACATATCCAACAGCCAGTCAATTTAAAGCTAGTGGCTATTGTTTGGATCAGGGTTTGAAAGGTATTTTCATGCCCCACTGCTCTCGAGGTATCAGCACAAAGGGTGTACTCATATAAAATCATACATGCATATACAAGGCACAGTCTCCAACCCTTTGGGTTTGGTTCACACCCCATTCTCCTTACTAGTATATAATACCCCTAATTCCTAACAATACAGTTCAACCAACTTATGCACCCACTGACCAGCTGCCTGCTATTGTGTACAAGCCAGTGCTACAAACTTAGCACCACATCACCCAGGCCTTGGACACCCCAATGACTGCCCTGAGGTAAATGTTGGGGTACATGTCTCATACCTGTTGTGGTCAGTACCTCTCTGCCGTTAGGGAGGAGCCAGTGCCCTCTTTATCTTCCTGAGCGCCAAGCTTTGGGTTTCCTGCTTCTCTTCTGGGGTAAGGGAAGATGGAGGCATTGAGGCAGAAATGCCAGAATTAGCACCATCATCTCCTCCATACTCACAGATTCCTCTTCTCCAGGCCTCCTCATCTGCAAAGCAGTTTCTCCTTATCTCAAATGAATTTCCTCTTTGGTGCCCCTGCACATGAATCACTGCAATATTCTTAGGCAACATAAGATTAGTCAAAATTTCAGTGACCAATGTCCTGTGTGCCAATCCCTTTCCTTCAGAAGGTAACATACTGAATCAAACTAATACAGCTGCTTTTAAAAGTTTTCTTTCCTTTTCTTTTGTCTGAGTGTTCTTCTGACAGTATTAGCAGCTCTCTCTCAGGCAGCTTTTATGACCTCTTCTGCCAGCGTTTCGATCAGATAAGGTTTTATTTCAGGTCTATCAGGCTCTGAAAACTGCTTTAAGGGAAAAACTTTCCGGTCAGTTTAAAATAGCCAAGTTTACTTACAAATTAGTACATCAGGTTAAAAAGTTTAAAATCACAAGAAATTTTTATACTAAGTAACATTAAAATAACCTATTCCCAAATTTCTTAATCATTGTTCTCACAACTTTACAGGGCTTTTAAATCAGCAAAACAGACTAGGGACTTTTCCCAGGACCCCTGCTCCTGAAGAGAATGTTTCACCTTGAACATTCTTCCCTCCCAGAATCCAAATGGAGTTTCTCTAAACTTCCAGGCCCATTTAGTGCATCTCTCTGCCTTTCCAGAGAATGCCTAGATATTCCATGATTTAAGACCAATACATTCTGGGCCACTCTGAAAGAATTACTACTCTGACTGAATCCCAACTCCCAGCAATTCAGCCTATTTCTCTAAGCAGACAACACAGAAGCTGAACTCTTATCTCTTACAAACTTGCTAACTTTTAACACGGGACAAAAACAATACAAAGCAGACAAACATATATACAAGTAGAGCTCTTATTTTCACCTTTTACATTTCTTTTTATACCTAGCTACCATCCTGACAAATTCTTTGGGCTGCTTCCACTCCATTTTTACAACTTGGTCTCAAACCAAATTGTCAGCGGAGGTCATTCATCACCACCACCCCACCACCCCCTCCCCCGCTGCATAGCCAACCTGAGAGAATCTCTTAGAGTATCCTTCCGTTGAAATCAATAGCAAGCAGTCCCACACAACAATTTTAGGAGGGCTAATCCCTCGGGTCTCCCTTGACCCACCCAATAGATCTCCAGACTTCCAAGCTCACCTCGAGAAATACTTGTTTTTCCTTTCAGACTACAGCTGCCGGCCGTCAGGGCTCTATTTCTCCTTTTTGTCTTCAATTCCTCTTTTCACTGAGTACCTCTGCCTCGGGTCTTTTGTCAAAGAGGGAGGGAGGCTACACAACCAGAGCCAGAGACCACGGGAAAAAACTATCCGGGGGCGCGCCTATCCCCGTTCGGGATGTACAGCCATCTCCCCCAAACACTCATCCTGGACCGAGCCCCCAAACTGTGAGGATAGAAAATCCTATCCAAAAATGACTACTCAGAGATCACTCATAGAAAAGCAGGATTATTTATTAGAATCTCGAGAAGCGGACCCCATCCTGGTCTGTCAGCCAGATTCACAGCAGGAGAGAGCCACTCTCTTGAAGATGTTTACAACTTTTATACATTTCAGACAAAGAACCTCCAAAATCCCACCCTCCATAGGTTGTGATTGGTCACACAATTCTGCACTCCCCCCATTTTGGTCAGTGGAAATCAGTGGAAGGCAGTTGACAGGTGATTTACAACATTTGGTCACTTCATGCTATATTTGGCAATGGGATGCAGCCTAGGCCTTCACGTGACTGGGGCCTATAGGCCTGATTTTACATTAGCTAGCAGTCTCTGATCAATATGTGCTTAATCTGTAAATTCTTCACCATACCTTACTCCATACAGTATAAAGACAGGGAAAGTGTGGGAGGAGAGAACAAAGGAGGTGGGGGGGTGGACAGAGATAGTTGTTTGTCCTTTCTAAAAGAGGATCATGACATTATCGTGCTGATACCATGACATGCAAGTGAATTGGAGTAAGAGAGAGCTAAGCAAGGTCACCTGCCTCATTTTCCCTTCCAGAGCCTTCTAGATCCAGTGGCAAAATATAAATCAAGACAACTGAAGATTTAGTAAAAGAAAGGCAAGATAGAAAGTCGAAGTAAAGCAGAAGACTCTGTATATATATAGGAAATAAAACAGAAACACAAACAATAAAAATGCTTAGAATTTACTAGCACTCATTGATCCCAAAGTTTAAGGTAAAATGGATTTAATAAAACAAAAAAATAGAGAAACTAAATTATGTCAATCATATTAATCAATATTGTTTTAAACTATTAAAAATAATCAGATACTATATGGTTGGAATATTGCTGTGGTATAGGAAATGATGTTTGATGATTTAGAAAAATATGGAAAAACTTGAACTTATTTTCAGAGAAACAGAGGACAAACATAGTACAACATTTATATACATAGATTATATGAATATACATGTATATATATATATGTGTGTAATCATAAATATTTATGTACATATGTGTACATACATATATATATATAATACTTTTGTATATGCAAATATATCTATGCTTAATTGTAGCTTTTTTGGAGAAATTAAGAGTAACAGCAATATTGTTTTAAGAATTACTTTGAATAAGTTATTTTGTCTATAATAAATACCCAAATTAAGTGTAAAGGACATATGAAGAAATATGCTATCTGAATCTAGAGAAAGGACTGATAAAAAGAAGTATGTCTAGAATAATTTTACATATAAAAATACCTATTTGAATCTAATGGTAACCATTTCTAGAGTAAGGGAAGTGAAGAAAAAAAGAAAAAATATATATGAAAAGAATAACAAATTGTGCACAGGAAGTTTGCAGTTTCATAATCATCTTTTTTATTGGACTATGTGATGAAAATGCTTATTCTATTCCATAAATTAAAAAGTCTTCTGTTTCATTAAAGATCAATCTTTCTCTCTAAGAGATTATACTCGGTTTTGCTGGGTAGGTTATTTTTGGTTGCAAACCTAGTACCTTTTCCTTATGAAATATTTTATTCCAAGCTCTCCACTTCTTTAAGTGATGGCTGCTAAATCTTGTGTGATCCTAACTGCGGTTCTACAGTACTTGAATTCTTTATTCCTGTTGCCTGCAGTGTTTTCTTCTTGACTGGGGAGTTCTAGCTTTTGGTTATGACATTCCTGCTTAGTTGTTTTTTTTTCCTTAATGTCACATTTTCTTTTTTTTTTTTTTTTCTTTTTTAAATGATTTTAAAAATCATTTTATTGATGCTCTTTGTTATTGATGAAAATGATGATCTATCATTTTTAGATATATATTCTCTAGCCTCCCTTTACAAGAAAAGAAAAAACAATTAAGCAGCCAAGGCAGAACCTGAAAACATTTGTCCTATTCTACAGTCCAGCTTCCCTCATCTTCCCAAGGAAAAGTGGGACATATATTTTCTTATTTTTTTCCCAAAGGCTGAGATAGACATTAATATCATATAGGCTTTGGCTTTGTTTTAGTATTCTTTTCAATGCCATTATTGTAGTCATTATGTAGGTTTCCTTTACAGTTCATTTATGTCTAACCTGGTTTCTTTGAATTCTTCATACTTCATCTCTCTTAATGCACAACCAAAATGTATGATAAGTCACCCAGCATAGTTTGGGAATCTTTTCCAAATCATTGGGCACCCATTTTTAAAAATTATTCTTTACTATCATAAAAAACACAGCTATGAATATTTTGGTGTAGAACTTCTATTCTGTCTTTAATTTTCTTGAAATTTTGGGGACATATCTTTTTTTCCTAAAGAAATCACACTCTTTCAGTTTGCATTTTTGTTTCTCTTCTCAGGTTATTTTTACCTTCTGAATCCAATTTTTCCTGTGCAACAAGGTTTTGCATATATATATTGTATCTAGGATAGCATATTTAACATGTATAAGACTGTCTGCCATCTAGGGGAGGGGCTGGAGGGAGGGAAGGGAAAAGTTGGAACAGAAGTGAGTGCAAGGGATAATGTTGTAAAAAATTGCCCATGCATATGTACTATCAATAAAAAGTTATTAAAAAAAAAAAAGAAATCACCCTCTTTAACGTATATCTGTTTAATTTCTCTATGCTCATTTGGAACTATGCCCAAACTGTGCATACTTTTTGATCCAACATGATACAACATGTCTTTACTGGGTCTATATCCCAAAGAGATCATAAAAAAGGGAAAAGGACCCACATGTGCAAACATTTGTAGCAGCCCTTTCTGTAGTGGCAAGGAACTGGAAAGTGAGTGGGTGCCCATTAGTTGGGAAATGGCTGAATAAGTTATAGTATATTAATATTATGGAATATAATTGTTCTATAAGAAATGATCATGGTTTCAGAAAAGCCTGGAAAGACCTATATGAACTGATGCTAAGTGAAGTGGCTAGAACCAAGATAATATAATACACAACAACAACAGTATTAATGTGATGATCAACTGTAATGGATAATGAGGTGATTCAAGGTTATTTCAATAGACTTGTGATAAAAAGAGTCATATGTATCCAGAGAGAGAACCATAGAAACTGAATGTACATGATATTTTCGTCTTTTTAAAAATTTTTTTATAGTTAAGTTTGTTTTTCCTTCTGATATTCTCCCCCTTTCGATCTGTTTTTCCTTGGGCAGCATGACAAATGTGGAAATATATTTAGAAGCATTGCATGTTTAACTTATATTGTATTATTTGATGTTTAGACAAGGGAGGGGAAAGGAAGAAGAAAAATTTGGAACATAATGTTTTGCAATGTTGAAAATTATTTTTGCATGTATTTTGAAAATGAAAAGCTATTTTTATAATTAAATAAATAAAATTATTAGAACATGTCATATAAAATAAATGAATTCTCCATGCTTTTCTTGAGCCCTCCAACCTAAAGTGACCCTGTAATATTTTGACCTTGGCTCAAGATTCTTTGACTTTGTGGGAAGCTACTCCTAGTTCTCTTTTGCCTAATGCTCCCGATATCTTTTTTTTGGATGCTTCATCTACCTTTGTATCTCCTTGGAGACTGATTTTTGATGGGCTTGGCACTGTGGTTTCCATTGCATCTCTTGTCTCATTGCCCTAGTTCAGCCTCTGTTGTTCTCCAAAATTTTACAAGCATAGAGGATTGAATTGGATAATCACCAAGTGAGCAAGTTTTTATTATCCCTGTGCCATATATGTGCCAGCTACTATGCTAAGAATGAAAGACTTCCTATCCTTAAAGAGCTTACTTTTGAATGAAGGAGGCAACAAACATATTTAATGGGATATCTAATTGAGAAATCCAAATAAACATAAAGATAGTTGAGCTTTCTTCCAATTCTGGGACATAGTGAAGATGAGCTGATCTGCATAATGGGTGGCTGAATTTGCCATGACAGTGGCTGGTGAGTCCAGGATTAGGACTGAATTTCGTCCAAAGAATCAAGGACTAACTGCTTATTCATTCCTCCCCCTAAGTGACAAGCACCTGAAATAATATAATTGGAATAGAATCAAAGATAAATCAATAGCTCAATTCACCTGGCCAAACCTTGGCTGGATTTTTTTTAATTTTTTAAATTAATTATTTTACATCTTCTGGTACTCATGGATGGATGCAGGAAGAGACAAGAAGGGAGAAGACTGGTATTGAAGAAAGTGTAATGAGGAAAACAGCTTTTCCACCCTTATTGCCCATAGAGGGCTGATTCATTGAATGGTGAGCCATATGGTGTGAGGCCTGTCTTTGAAGAGGCTGTGTGGGCAATGGGGCCAATTGATTTAATAAGTGTCATTTTTAGTGCAGCGGTAACACAGTCCTGGAGGAAGGGTCCCAAAGTGGGTCTCCAGATTCCTGGGTCAAATTCCAAGTCAAGGTTTCACTAGTTGAGTGATGGTGGGCAATAAGTCACTTTAATGTTCTTTTCTTTCTCTTACCTCTCTGGATTCAAATCTCTCCCAAAGTGAGGGCTGCAGGACCTTAGATAGTTCAGAACAGCCTTGAGTAAGATTTATTTTTCTGGTCAACTCCACAGAGAATGTCATCTTATCATTCTTCATGACCCCTCAAGTCAGATCTGTTTGAAGCTTTCTGGATTCACAGCAAATGAGATTTTGACATCACTGAAAATTGACTCAACAAAAATCTATTGTGGAATATAATATAAGGTGTTGATAGAAGCTTAATGTGCCAGATTGCTTCTCAGTTTCCCTGTACTTTCCATCAAAGAGCATCCCCCTATGCTTTTTGTGTTATCAAACATTGGGTTGTTGATTTCTATTGATTCTGATTCTCCCTTGTCTAGGCTGCTACATTGATCTACCCTTATTATTTTTTATTTAATTTTATAATTATAATTTTTATGACAGTATATATGGATGAGTAATTTTTTATATAACATTATCCCTTGTATTCATTTTTCCAAATTTTCCCCTCCCTCCCTCTACTCCCTCCCCTAGATGACAGGCAATCTCATACATTTTACATGTGTTACAGTATAACCTAGATACAATATATATGTGTGTAAATCCAATTTTCTTGTTGCACGTTAAGTATTAGATTCCGAAGGTATAAGTAACCTGGGTAGATAAACAGTAGTGCTAACAATTTACATTCATTTCCCAGTGTTCCTTCTCTGGGTGTAGTTGTTTCTGTCCATCATTGATCACTTGGAAGTGAGTTGGATCTTCTTTATGTTGAAGATTTCCACTTACATCAGAATACATCTTCATACAGCATTGTTGTTGAAGTGTATAGTGATCTTCTGGTTCTGGTCATTTCACTCAGCATCAGTTCATGTAAGTCTCTCCAAGCCTCTCTGTATTCCTCCTGCTGGTCATTTCTTACAGAGCAATAATATTCCATAACCTTCATATACCATAATTTACCCAACCATTCTCCAATTGATGGACATCCATTCATTTTCTAGTTTCTAGCCACTACAAAAAGAGCTGCTACAAACATTTTGACACATACAGGTCCCTTTCCCTTCTTTAGTATTTCTTTGGGATATAAGCCCAGTAGTAACACTCCTGGATCAAAGGGTATGCACAGTTTGATAACTTTTTGGACATAATTCCAAATTGCTCTCCAGAATGGCTGGATTCTTTCACAGCTCCTCCAACAATGTATTAGTGTCCCAATTTTCCCACATCCCCTCCAACATTCATCATTATTTGTTCCTGTCATCTTAGCCAATCTGACAGGTGTGTAGTGATATCTCAGAGTTGTCTTAATTTGCATTTCTCTGATCAGTAGTGATTTGGAACACTCTTTCATATGAGTGGAAATAGTTTCAATTTCATTTCTGAGAATTATCTGTTCATATCCTTTGACCATTTATCAATTGGAGAATGGTTTGATTTCTTATAAATTAGGGTCAGTTCTCTATATATTTTGGAAATGAGACCTTTATCAGAACCTTTAACTGTAAAAATATTTCCCCAATTTGTTACTTCCCTTCTAATCTTGTTTGCATTAGTTTTGTTTGTGCAAAACCTTTTAGTTTGATGTAATCAAAATTTTCTATTTTGTGATCAATAATGATCTCTAGTTCTCTTCTGGTCATAAATTCCTTCCTTCTCCACAGGTCTGAGAGGTAGACTTCTGTTCCTCTAATCTATTTATGATCTCATTCTTTATGCCTAAATCATGGACCCATTTTGATCTTATCTTGGTATATGGTGTTAAGTGTGGATCCATATCTAATTTCTGCCATTACTCTTATTTTTTTTAACCAATATCAGATGGTTTTGATGATTGCAGCTTTACATCATAGTTTGAGGTATGAATGTATCACTCTTCCCTTTGTCTCTTCATCCTTTTTTATCATTTTCCTAAAAATGCCAGATCTTGTGTTTTTCCGAATGAATTTTATTATTTTATCAAATTCTATGAAGTAGCCTTTTGGTAATTTGACTGGGATAATATTAAAAATATAAATTGATTTTGGTAGAATGAAAGCCTAGCCATAAACACTGAATATACCTCTAGTCATTAAAGTTTTTTTCTTAAATTTCCTGAAGGAGCACTTTATAATTGAATCTATGTAAAACTTTTGCATACTTTGGAATCCTCAAGTATTTTATGCATTTTATAATTATTTGGAATGGATGTTACTTTTTATTATTTCTTCTATTTTTAAATTAAAAACTTTTAAATAATATCTTTTTATTTTCAAAATATACTCAAAGATAGTTTTTAATATTCACCCTTGCAAAACCTTGTGTTCCAAATTTTTCTCCCTCTCTTCCCTTACTCTCTCCCTGAGCCAAATAATTCAATGTATGTTAAACATGTATGGTTATTCTTTCCACATTTATCATGATGCACAAGAAAAATCAGATCAAAAAAGGGAAAAAATGAGAAAGAAAACAAAAAGCAAACAAACAAGAACAAAAAAGATGAAAAAACTATGTTGTGACCCACATTTAGTCCCAATATTTTCTTTTTGTTTGCAGATGGCTCTCTCCATCACAAGACTATTAGAATGGACTTGAATCACCTCACTGTTAAAAAGTCACATCCATCAGAATTGATCATCACATAATTTTGTTGCTGTATACAATATTCTCTTGGTTTTATTCATTTCAAATAGCATTAGTTCATGTAAGTCCAGGCTTTTCTGAAATTTTCCTGCTGATAGTTTTTTTTTTTAATAGAACATCTATTATTTCTTTTTGTATTTTGTTATCATTATATAGAAATGCTGTCAGTTTTGGAGTTTATTTTCTAGCCTGCTGCCTTATTGAAGAAACTAATTGTCTCAATTAGCACCTTTGCTGATTCCCTAGGATTAATAGCTGACATTTATTGAGAACTTGATGATATCTTTGAGGGCAGGAACTCAGGAACTACTTTGTGTCACATCTATAAAATGATTCCCTTAATACATATTTGTTGATTAATTAAATGTTGCTTAAATAATGCTTTCAGCAATGTTGGGTCACCTCTATACCATGATAGAAGATCTTTAGTCAGAGGTGGGCCAATGTTTACCAGGTTTCAGGGAGAGATGGAATATATAAACAACACACTTTTAAGTTTAATCTGCTTTAATATTTTCTCTATAACTTTTAAGTTTATATAATATATAAAACATAGCTTTTGCTGATTTTTGAGGTATATAGATGAGCAGCACTAAAAATTACTAATTGGCTCTCAAAATGGCTCCTATATACCCCTGCCTTAAGTAGAAGATGGTATATAAAAAAATATTTAGGTTGTAGGTTAAAGAAAAGGTAAAGAATAGAAAAAAAGATATATAGGAAAACTTTTCAGTATGCTGCCTGAAGCTGCTTTTTGGCCAAATTCAGAAGAATGGATGTAAAGGGAAACATCTAAGCACAAAAAGAATTTTCCATCTATTGACTTTGCCTAGGTTTTCTTTGTCAGCCAAATGAAACACATTACATTGACAGAGATTTTGGATATTGAAACAAAAACTTACTATCAGGTTGCAAATCATTTTCAAATATCTAGACATGTGGGGAAATACAAGGAAGTAAAAGAAATGATGAGTCAGGACTATAGATCCATAGCCACTCAGGGGACCATCTGTGGAAGATTTCATTGTTAAGTGTTTAGACCAAAGAGGTCTGGATTTGTAACCAAATATTTTGGCAACTTCTTATATAATTATACTTTCTCAGTAAATACACAAAAAAGCAAATTGATATTAACTAGTTTCTTGATATGGTAAAGGACATACTAAATGGGGGCTCATAAACCATGTTAGGCTACAACCTCTAACTAATAGCTCTGCAATCTTGAGGAAAGAAGTCAGCCACTTTCTAGTGAACCAACACATCAGTGTGAATTCAAAGAATAAATCCAAAAGGAACATTACATGTAGGAAATGTTTTTGAGGTAAATTTTGAGCCCTTTGCATTTGGAAAAGTCCAACTTCAAAAAGAGAGAGAAAGAAAGAGAGACAAGAGAGACAGAGAGACAGAGAGACAGACAGATGAACAGAGAAACAGAGAGACAGAGATTCTCCATCCAATTCTCCTTATTGGACACCCTCATTTTGGGGTTTTCTCAGCAAAGACACTGGAGTGGTTTCCACTCCTCTATATAATTTTATAGAGGAGGCAACTGAGGCAAACAAGGTTAAATGACTTATCCAGGGTCACACAACTAGTGTCTGAGGTGAGATCTGAATTCAGGAAGATGAGTCCTTGACTTCAGGCCCAGTACTTTACTGCAGCAACTACTTGTCCCATGGGCAGGAATGAAATGCAAAACATTTGTTCATATTGCTTAGATTTTTAAAAAATAAATTTTATTGGCATACTTTAAAATAAATTTCATTGGTATACTTTAAATATTTAAATATGTATAAATATATAAAAATTAGACATGTATAATGTATGACATAACATTTATACATATTTAATATGTAATTGGTTACATGTATATATTATATATTGCTTAATCATACTATTTATAAATACTTATTTGAAATAAATTTTATTGGAATATTTTAAAATAAATCTCATTGCCATACTTTAAATATGAATATGTAAACATTATACATAATATATGACATAGCATTTATATGTAATTAATGTGTAATTGGTTACATGTATATATATATATATATATATATATATTTCTTAATTATACTATTTATAAATATTTATTTAAAATAAATTTTATTGGCATTTTTTTTAAAATAAATTTTCTCTTGTACTTTTCTCCTCTCAGGGAACAAGTGCATAAATCAAAGAATACTTTTTATTTTCAAACCATATGCATGGATAATTCTTCAACATTGACTCTAGCAAAACCTTGTGTTCCAAATTTTCCCCTCTTTCCCCCCATCCTCTCCCCCATATGGCAAGTAATCCAATATATGTTATACATGTTAAAATATTTGTTAAATCCAAAATATGTAAATATATTTATACCATTATGTCACTGCATAAAAAAAATCATATCAAAAAGGAAAAAAATGAGAAAGAAAACAAAATGCAAAAAAAAATAACAAAAAGAGTGAAAATGCTATGTTGTGATCCACACTCAGTTCCCACAGTTCTCTCTTTTGGTATAGATGACTCTCTTCATCACAAGATCATTAGAACTGGCCTCAATCATCTTACTTTTGGAAAGAGCCATGTCCATCAGAATTGATCATTGTATATTCTTCTTGTTGCTGTGTATAATGATATCCTGATTCTACTCATTTCACTTAGCATCTTACAGATAGTCTCTCCAGGCCTTTCTGAAATCATCCTGCTGATTGCTTCTTATAGAACGATATTATTCCATAATATTCATATACTACAATTTATTCAGCCATTCTCCAATTGATGGGCATCCACTCAGTTTCCAGTTTCTGGCCACTACGAAAGGGCTGCCACAAACATTTTTGCACATGTGGGTCCCTTTCCCTCCTTTAGGATCTCTTTGGGATATAAGCCCAGTAGAAACACTGCTGGGTCACAGGTATGCACAGTTTGATAGCTTTCCATATCTGTCACATTGTATAAGAAAAATCAGATGCAAAGAGAAAAAACCCATGTGGCTCATCATTCTTATAGAACAATAATATCTCATTAAATTTATATACCATAACTTATTCAGCTATTCCCCCATTGCTAGGCATCCACTCAATTTCCAATTCCTTGTGTTTCTAAACTTTTTGAGAAAGCCATCTACAATAAGTGCCTCCACTTCTTTCCTCTCATTCTCTTAACTCTTTCCAGTCAGGTTTACCATTCAAACTGAAACACCTTTTCTAAAGTTACTTATGACCTCTTAAATGCCAAATGTAACAGTCCTTTAAAATTTTCATCCTTCATGTCCTCTGCAGGCTTAAACAATATCAGTAATTTTCTTCTTGAAATTCCTTCTAGGTTTTCATATTACTCTCTCCTGGTTCTCTTCCTACTTGTCTGAATCCTCTTCCTCAATCTCTTTTGTTTGATTGTCATCCAGGTTACACTCACTGTGGATGTCCCACAGAGTTTTTCCTGGGTCTTCTCCCTTTTATTTCACTTGGTGATTCATTAGCTTCCATGCTTTAGATTTTCATGTCTATGCTGATTCTCAAGCATATCCAACCCTAATCTCACTCCTGATCCCGGCTGTCTCCATTCTCCAGCTATCTAATAACATCTCAAACTGGATGTTTCATAGATACCTTAGAGCTTAGAAGGTCCAAAACTGAACTCATTATCTTTTCCCCAAAAGCCTCCCCTCTCTTAATTTCCCAATCACTGTTGAGGGTACTACTACCCTCGAAATCACTCAGGCTTGCATTCCAGATGCCATTCTCTCTTCTCACTAACCATATCCAATCTACTACCAAGCCCTGTTGATTTTGCCTTTGTAATATTTCTTGAATGTCCCCTTCTCTCTGACACTGTTACCATCTGGATTCAAGCCCTATCACCTCCCGTCTGGCCCACTGTAATTACTTATTGATTGGTTTATACCTGACACAAGTTTTACCTACTCCAATTCTTCTTCCTTGTGTCTATCAAAGTGATCTTTCTGGCCAGGAAAGACTTACAAAATGCTAAGTGAAATGAGCAGAATCAGGAGATCTTTGTACATGGCAACAAGAAGATGATACAAAGATCAATTCTGATGAATGTGACACTTTTCAACAATGAGATGACTCAGACCAGTTCCAGTTATCTTGTGATGAAGAGCCATCTGCTCCCAGAGAGAGGACTGGGGGAACTCAGTGTGGTTCACAACATAGCATTCTCACTCTTTTTGTTGTTGTTCACTTGCATTTTGTTTTCTTACTCATTTTTTTAAAGTCTGATTATTATTTTTTATGCAGCAAGAGAATTGTATAAATATGTTTATACATATTGGATTTGACATATTTTAACATGTTTAACATATATTGGATTGCTTGCCATCTAGGGGAGGGGATGAGGGGAAGGGAATGAAAATCTGAAACACAAGGCTATCCAAGGGTCAATGTTATCAAATTGTCTATGCATATGTTTTGAAAATAAAAAGCTTTATAAAAGAAAACCAAAACCAAAGTGATCTTTCTAAAATGAAGGTCTTACCATATCCCCCTCTACTTATTAATATCCAGTGGCTATTACCTCCAGGATAAAAAATAAAATCCTCTGGTGTTTCAAGTTGTGGGGAATAGAGTACAATAAGGTGAAGAATTTACAAGAAGATGTGAATTATTTTTCTGTATTTTATTTTCATTATTTCTGTGTTTCCCTTATGACCTGTATAATATGTGCAGGCCCATATTTACTTGAACCTTGGTCAGCTATAACCATATTTACTTAACCTGACCTGATTACATTTTTCAGTATTTGACATTTATTGATATTTAGTCTATTAGCTGGACCACTATCTGCTTGATTAAGCCTCAAGGCCTGATTTTCTGTTTCCTAGAAATCAAGAGATTTTGGGGAAACATAAACCTTCCATTCCAATCTCTCCAAATAGCAACAACCAATTAGATGCCTCCCCCTCCACTTCTCAATTCTCTCTTTCTTGTGATGTAATTTCTTGTATAAAGCGATGTATCTTTACTACTTCTTTAACCCTCCTACTGTGAGCTCTCTCTTTCTTATCTTGCAATAGGACAGCTCATCCTCTAGAGGTTTTCAATAAACAACTTTTCTCCCTTCTACTGAGTGATCTCTGAGTAGTCATTTTAGGTAAAGGTCTTCTACGTCCCTCACAAAGTCAAAGCCCTTCATAACTTGCCCTGCCATATAATCTTTCTGTCATGTACTCTTGAATCCAGTTACTCTCTTAACTCAAAAAAAATTTTTTTTTTTTTGAGGCTGGGGTTAAGTGACTTGCCCAGGGTCACACAGCTAGGAAGTGTTAGGGATGTTGTTTTCCTTTCTGTGTATTCTCAGTGTTTAGCACATAGTAGACTCTTTATAATAAATACTTACTGAGTGAAGGACTGGCAATTTGTGACTTCCACGTTTAAGTGTGGAATTATATAAGATCTCGAATTCTTTGCTAAGTAGAATTGGGGAAACAAGTGAAAGGGCTATGTTGATGCCTTTGTAGGACTCCACAAAAGTGTTGGATGGTAAATATGGACAATAAGTTCAAAACACATCTCTGCTGATTTATAAGACAGCAAATTTTTAGCAAGAAAAGTGTAATGGGGCAGCTAGGTAGTGCAGTGGATAGAGCACCAGCCCTGATGTCAGGAGAACTTGAGTTCAAATCCGGTATCAGACACTTAATACTTCCTAGCTGTGTGACCCTGGGCAAGTCACTTAACCCCAATTGCCTCAGCACAAAAAAAAAGTGTAATGAGGCATAGGCCTAATCCTCAGAACATACATGGATTTGACGTTTCTTATGAGTGTAGTGTATGAAACATTCTCTAGTTGGTTTTAATCCAACATATTGAAGCTTGATGACCTACCCTTCTACCACCACCATCCTCAGAACATACATCTAGTACTTTTAATTAGCAGAACAGCTAAAATTAATGGTGAATACTGTTGATTCGATTGGATGCTCCCTTACTTACCCTGGTGATTTTCACATAAGGAAGAAGATGCCCTATCTTCTGCCAAATCACCTATATGTATGAATATCTATAAATGAAAAGCACCATTGTCACTTTTCCTTTTTTATGTTCTTTCCTGATATTAGGAGAATGAGCGTCCAGAAATGGAACTGATCACATAACAACTTTATAGACTTCAAAATGTCAGATGATCATAAGTTCCCTTTATCAATCAGTTAGTTGCAGATGTTACTGGAGTGTGCCTTTGAGTCTGAGTTAGTAAGGAGCTATTCTGGAGAGGCAACCTACTTAATCCAACCCATCTTAATAGAATACAACACTGCAGATCCAGCTAGGAGGAGCTAACTCATCTGAGCAATGGAGCAACTTGTGCATCAATACTATCGTAAGAAACCTTACTGGGGCTTCACAGAGAGAGAAAAGAACTCTTGGAGTCCTAACTCATAGACTTAAGTGCTCCCTAGCTATATGCCTCAATCCCATTATGCACTGATCCCTGTTTGTGAAAGAGAGGGAATGTGTTCTCAAGTTGAAAGGGTGTTTTGTATGAACTGCTTTAAGTTAAAGCCCATTATATCCACAGAATCATGCAAATGGGAGAATACATCCTTAATTTGGTGAGTATTTTGAAAGGGCAACTCTGCATTATCTTCTCAGTAAAATCTTTTTGTACCAACTAATAAATTAATTTTTGGAGAGAACATACCAGCAGGATCTTTTAAACATCAGTACTCTAACCCTAGAATTTAATAGACTAGGTTAATGGGTATTTTTTCTTCCTTTAAAAGGATTTAGAACTATTCTTAAGATTTTTTAGCTATCCACACTTATTTTCAGATGAAGCCAAAGTACTATCTGTTCTGAGGAGGATTCCTTAGAAACTTCCTTCAAAAGAGGCAGCTAGATGACTCACAATGGAAAGATTACCAGCCCTGCAGTCAGGAGATTCTGAATACATTAATTGCATCTATACACTGGATAATGTGATGCTATGGTTAAGAACAATGTTTTAAGTAGGTTAGGCTGACCAGTGTAGTATAGCCATCTTCAGGCTGAGATATTCTAGGCTTAAAGGTGAAGGTCTGCTTAGGTACACAGGTAAGTTAAGTCAAGATCAAGCCTAAAAATCCCACAAAAAAATAGAAGGGGGCAGAGCATGACCGGAGTACAATAACTCAACTTAAAAAGAGAAGTAAAAGGAGGTATTGACTATACTAAAAAGAATTATCATCCTGGAATATTCCCCAAACCAAGCTATGAATAGAAACTAATTTCACAACAAGAAGCAGAAACTAAAAAATTTTAAATGAATATTTTTACAAGGAGAATGTGAATAACCTGGAAGAAATGAAGCAAGAGATAAAAAATGAAATAGAGGATCTGGTAAAAAAGAATTAGAAGAATCACTAGCTTAGAAAAGTAGTAAACCTTATTGGGTTCTCTGAAAATCTAAATAGAAATGATTTAATGAAACAAGAAATAAGAAAATAAAATCAAAAGATTGAAAATTAGGAGAAAATTTAAGACATTTGCTTAAAAAAAATTGAGTTGTAAAAGAACTAAAGGACAGATAACTGAAAAATCATTGGACTCAGCTGGGCATGGTAATAAACACATTTAGTTGCAGCTACTGGGGAAGTTGAGGCAGATCATGGCTTGAGCCTGGGTGTACTGAACTTCAGTGGCACTAAAAGTGAAGTGAGTCTGCATTAAATCTATATGACAGAGTGATCCCTTAAGGAGTAAGAAGACTCACCATTTTGTCTGAGGGGTGAAATGGCCTAGATTGAAAATGGAACAGGTTAAAGCTTCTAGGCCAATCAGCAGTGAGACTAGCCTATTGACTATCTGCTTTATATCTCGCATGGGCAAGATAAGGAGATAACCTTTTAAAAAAAATCATCAAACTCCATGATTTAAAAAATTGCCTTGACATATTTCAAAAATCATATATAAAACCTATCTAGATTATTTAAAACCAGAGGACCAAGTAAGAACAGAGAAGAATCTACTAATTTCTGCCTGAAAGAAAAATAAATGAAAAGATGAAAGACCTAGGAATTTCAAAGCCAAAATCCAGTTTTTATGCTGGAAAAAAAAGATAAAAAAATCAAACTTTAAGCAGCCAGATTGCAGTTCAAATATCATGGAATCAGTCACAGGATCTGTGAACTTCTACTGAAAAAGAAGAGATCATAGAAAACAATATTGCAAAAGTCCAAAGAGACAGCTTGTAACCAAAATTACTTGAAAAGCTGATTATCATTCTGTGGGGATTGGAAGTGGGAAAATAAACCTTTCATGAAAACCACAATAGGAAGATTCTGAAAGGCATGAAACAGAGGACCTGGGGATTAATTGGCCCTGTTCTAGGAGGAACAAAATTTGAAAGTAAAAGGATTATTGCAGAAGGAGGAAGAAGAGTAACTTATTATTTCTCAAAATTGGAATGCTTGAGAAGAAAAGTATACAAAAAAATAAAAAGATGGAAGAAGGAGCTGTCATCAAATAAACATTCTTAATGGAACAAGACAGAGAAAGGGAGAGACAGAGAGAATACCATAGAGTCAATAATTGCAAGCAAAATTTTTGATTTTCTTCACAGGTTAATTGTACACTATTTCAAAGTCCAATTCTTTTGGTATAGCAAAATAACTGTATGGACATGTCTATATATATTGTATTTAATTTATACTTTAACACATTTAACATGTATTGGTCTACCTGCCATCTGGTGGAGGGGTAGGGGAAGGAGGGGAAAAGTTGGAACAACAGGTTTTGCAATTGTCAATGCTGAAAAATTACTCATGCATATATCTTGTAAATAAAAAAAATAATTGTAAGCAAAACAACCTTCTCCTTCGGAGAATAGATCCTAACAGGGGGATTAAGAGATTGGGGGTAAAAATATTATCAAACTGTGCATACCCTTTGATCCAGCATTGATGCTATTGGGCTTATATCCCAAAGAAATACTAAAGAGGGGAAAGGGACCTATATGTGCCAAAATGTTTCTGGCAGCCCTTTTCGTAGTGGCTAGAAACTGGAAGATGAATGGATGTCCATCAATTGGAGAATGGTTGGGTAAATTATGGTATATGAAGGTTATGGAATATTATTGCTCTGTAAGAAATGACCAGCAGGATGAATTCAGAGAGGTTTGGAGAGACTTGTATCAACTGATGCTGAGTGAAATGAACAGAACCAGAAGATCGCTGTATACTTCAACAACAATGATGTATGAAGATATATTCTGATGGAAGTGGATATCTTCAACATAAAGAAGATCCAACTCACTTCCAAGTGATCAATGATGGACAGAAACAACTACACCCAGAGAAGGAACACTGGGAAGTGAATGTAAACTGTTAGCACTACTGTCTACCCAGGTTAGTTACACCTTCGGAATCCAATTCTTACCGTGCAACAAGAAAATTGGATTTACACACATATATTGAATCTAGGTTATAATGTAACACATGTAAAATGTATGAGATTGCCTGTCATCAAGGGGAGGGAGTAGAGGGAGAGAGGGGAAAATCTGGAAAAATGAATACAAGGGATAATGTTATATAAAAAATTACTCATCCATATATACTGTCATTAAGAAAAATTTTATAATTATAAAATTAAATTTAAGAAAAAAAGAGATTGCGGGTAAAGGGGAAGCAGAGAACTGAAAATTAAAAGATTTGCTCATTGATTGAGGAAGGAACTACAAACTGTGGTAGCAATATGTTATTTATGAGAGATGTTTTCAGAGAAATTTAGACTTATGAATAGATGAAGATTCAAATAAGCATGACCAAGACAATTTATTCACTAACAATATGAGAAAGAAAAACTACTTTGAAAGACTTAACTCTGATCACAGCAGTAGCAAACCATGATTCTATTTTTTTGTTAATTTTATAATTATAAATTTTTTTGACAGTATATATGCATGAGTAATTTTTTTATAACATTATCCCTTGTATTCATTTTTCCAGATTTTCCCCTCCCTCCCTCTACTCCCTCTCCTAGATGACAGGCAATCTCATACATTTTACATGCGTTACAGTACAACCTATATACAATATATGTGTGTAAATCCAATTTTCTTGTTGCACGTTAAGTATTGGATTCCGAAGGTGTAAGCAACCTGGGTAGGTAGACAGTAGTGCTAACAGTTTACATTCACTTCCCAGTGTTCCTTCTCTGGGTGTAGTTGTTTCTGTCCATCATTGATCACTTGGAAGTGAGTTGGATCTTCTTTATGTTGAAGATATCCACTTCCATCAGAATATATCCTCATACAGTATTGTTGTTGAAGTGTATAATGATCTTCCGGTTCGGCTCATTTCACTCAGCATCAGTTGATGTAAGTCTCTCCAAGCCTTTCTGAATTCATTCTGCTAGTCATTTCTTACAGAGCAATAATATTTCATTACATTCATATACCACAATTTACCCAACCATTCTCCAATTGATGGACATCCATTCAACTTCCAGTTTCTAGCCACTACAAAAAGAGCTGCTACAAACATTTTGACACATACAGGTCCCTTTCCCTTCTTTAGTATTTCTTTGGGATATAAGCCCAGTAGTAACACTCCTGGATCAAAGGGTATGCACAGTTTGATAACTTTTTGGACATAATTCCAAATTGCTCTCCAGAATGGCTGGATTCTTTCACAGCTCCTCCAACAATGTATTAGTGTCCCAATTTTCCCACATCCCCTCCAACATTCATCATTATTTGTTCCTGTCATCTTAGCCAATCTGACAGGTGTGTAGTGGTATCTCAGAGTTGTCTTAATTTGCATTTCTCTGATCAGTAGTGATTTGGAACACTCTTTCATATGAATGGATGTAATTTCAATTTCATCATCTGAGAATTGTCTGTTCATATCCTTTGACCATTTATCAATTGGAGAATGGTTTGATTTCTTATAAATTAGGATCAATTCTCTATATATTTTGGAAATGAGACCTTTATCAGAACCTTTAACTGTAAAAATATTTTCCCAATTTGTTACTTCCCTTCTAATCTTGTTTGCATTAGTATTGTTTGTACAGAAACTTTTTAGTTTGATGTAATCAAAATTTTCTATTTTGTGATCAATAATGATCTCTACTTCTCCTCTGGTCATAAATTCTTTCCTCCTCCACAGGTCTGAGGTAGACTATCTTCTGTTCCTCTAATCTATTTATGATCTCATTCTTTATGCCTAAATCATGGACCCATTTTGATCTTATCTTGGTATATGGTGTTAAGTGTGGATCCATATCTAATTTCTGGCATACTAATTTTCAGTTTTCCCAACAGTTTTTTTCAAATAATGAATTTTTATCTCTAATGTTGGTATCTTTGTGTTTATCAAACACTAGATTGCTATAGTTGTACCCTTTTTTGTCCTTTGTACCTAATCTGTTCCCCTGATCGACCAGTCTATACCAGATGGGCAAACCATGATTCTAGACCAGAAACATTGTATCTGAAAGGTGATAGGCTCAAGGTGCAGATTCGCTTCTATATTTTCAGACCTTGTTACTGGATGAATTTGTTTGCTTGACTATGCTTGCTTGTTACACGGTTTTTCTTTTTTTTGGTAATAAGTGGAAGGAGGAAGAATATTAGCAATATTGATGCACCCCAAAAAGTAAGAAGAGCCATTGCCATGCTTTTAAAAAAATGAACAATGGAAAAATAGAAGGAAGTTAAAAAGGAAGCACAGACATGCAGGACAGCTCTGAAAGTACTATGTTAAAATCATTGTACATATTTTTAAAAAGTAAATTATATGAATGGAGATTTGTACTTTTATAATACAATTCTCTTTTTATATTCTACTTTGTGTATGGAAATGCTCATTTTAAGTTCAGAATAAAAATTCAATATAATGTGAAGTGCTACGCTAGTTGTTATTATTCACATCCAATGATTAGAAGGTATGATTTCAATCTAGGTTATATGATTGCTATGAACACAGTGTTACAAGAACACTGTTTTCTCAGTAACATAAGCTAATTGAAATAGTTCAAGAGGAATATTAAACTCTTGTGTGCAGGTTTCCTTTATTCTTTAAAGGAAAAGGAAAAAATTGAGACTCATAATTTATAATAATTGCCCCCAAAATATGAATTCTCTCACTTAACAAGGCATTTAGCAATTTAGAACTTTTATTTATTTTAAGAACTAAAAGAAACCTGACATCAACTAGCCCACCTTCTTATCATATAAGAAATATAGGAGGTATAGAGAGGAAAATTGACTTGTCCATGATGACACTGGTAGCCAGTAGTAGAAGTGACATGAGACTGACCATAGTGAGAAGAGTAGTCTCACAAACATAAAAGAACAGCTTGATATCCTTTAATTACTACATTAAAAAACAACTTCATTTTTACAACTTTATTGATTTACCACCTGATTAAAGCATGGAATATTTTAACAGTATTATACATAATATTTTTACATAGAAAACTTTACATAGCATTTCATATTATATAATTCTGCTCATTCTTTCAAAAATGTATACATCCATTGGGTAAGGAATGCTTTTCATTAAATTATCAATATTAAATGCACTTAATTATAGCATGTAGATCAAACCAAAGTAGCTATTTAACTAATTTTTAAGCATTTTAAGTAGGTAAAACATACATTTTTGCACATGAAATATATCTGGTGCAATATATGGAAATTTTTTTTTAAAAATCATAACATTGAGAAAACACCTTTGATCAGTATTTGTTTTGACCAAAGTTTGCTAGCCACAGTCATTCTTTAGAATGCTCAGTTTCAGTTTTTAAACTTCAAAGTTTCTGATGGAAAAACAGATTTGACTTTAAACAATGTATGTGTGTGTGTATATATATATGTATGTATCTTAAAACATTAATGGAAAAATACATATTTAGGACCCAGCTTAAATTTAAAGCCTATATCCACTTGCATCATAATAACAAACACTAGAAATGAATGAGAGATGGACACTCTTAGATTGAACTTTGTCACAAAGCTATTTTAGCATTTTTTTTTTCAGATCACTTTTGAGGGCTCTGTTGCCATCATCAAATGAGACTTTAAAAACTGTTTAGGTTATTTTCATTTTGTGCAAAAGGTAATCTTTTACCTAAATATCCTGACCTTTTTCAACATTAGAGCATAGTATTCATAATGTCTATTCTTTGGTTATATTGGTGTATAAGGATGGAAAGGGAGCAACAGGATATTTTACCAGAAAAAATTCTGTCTAGAAATGTCCAATTTCCCTTCCTAGGTTCATCATCATGATGCCCATGGGTGTATAGTTCCCCATTTTACAATGAAGAAAAATAATAGATCTGGTGTATGAAACATTAACATTTTAAAGAATATTACAGTCTAGAAACACAATCAAAATTTGAAGCACTGTGAAGAAAAAAAAAAAAAAAGATTGTGAGCTCTTCATTTCCCTAATCTACAGCTTTACTGAACGGCAATCTTCACCAAAACAAGACACCTGAATATCACTTTCACCGATTTTGAACAACAGAGGTCATAAGGACTCATAAGTAATCTAAGAAGAAGAATAAATTTATTCAAGAATTAGGCTGTGTATTATCGCTTACTTCTAGAGGCTAAGTGCTCTTAAGAGCACTTTTCCAACCCAGCTTCATGGAAACTGCTCTAGATGATTTTTATATCAAGCTTTTAAAAGGTGCATTACCAGCAAATTAAAATATTATGTACAAAATCAAGGCTTTTCCTTAAAATGATTTAAAAAAATAAATTTAAGCTTGAATATTCAAAAGGATAGCCTTGCGATGCTGCCCCAGACTTCTGAGAAGAGAAATCTTAGGATTATTCATGAGTAGGTATTTAAAAGGTAACACAGGCATATTGTAGAGAATGATGCCCTGGCCAATATCATCTGACAAAAACAAACGTTATTTAACAAATCCTGGTTACTGCTAGGTTGATTGTTCATTTATTACTTGGCTTCTGTGGAACTATCTGTCTGCTGCCCATGGTAATGTTATTTAATATTGAGTTTTCAAGAAATAAACTGAAGGCAATAGAAGCATGTGACTAATATGACTGAAAATTCTTAGGGTTCACCTTTAGTGAAACAATGGCACACTAAAAACACACATAAAGGTGTCTCCATGCAAAAGGGGCAGCCATTATGAGGATCCGAATGCACAGGGATAGAGTTGCTTGGTTTTCCTGGCTATATTAAGTATAAACAAATATCAACAGAAAGTACTGTCATATATGTAAAAACTTACAGCACCAGGGAATGAGTCTTTGTATTAAATTGAATGTTGCTAGATAAAGAAGCAATGACTTCAAATATAAATAAGTTAGAAGCTACATTTAAAAAAATATTTGAATCATGGTAAAAATACCTATTTATTCCTTTCTACGGAATTCAACTTTCTTATATGCATTTAATAACTTAAAGGCCCCACATTCTTATTATTTCTTTGGTAATAAAATTAACTCTCTTAGGGGATAGGAGAAAGAAGTTGATATAGAATTCTCCTAGCCAAAACCTGCTGGTCAAGGCTGTAAAAAAAAAAAAAAAAAAAAAAAAAAAAAATTTAGTGAGAACTTTTATTAACAAAAGCACCAGGAATCTTATTCAAAAAAAAGAACCCTAAATCTATCGATCTACAAACTGGTTTCCCAATATATCAACCTCTAAAGCCCCAGAAATTTTTACTAAAACTAAACTAAAACTAGAGGAGATTGTTAGAAACAAATATATTTTAATAATTTTGAATAATACTTTTTATAATAACCAGTACTGGTAGATGCAGCTCATGAAAGGGCTCAGATTGCACAGAGTAAGGATTTTATTTTCCTTGCCTATTAATACATTAAGCCTGTGACCTTCCCATGATGAGTATATAGATTATGGCTTTTGACCACATTTTTCCAAAAAGAAAATCATTTCAAGGCCATTCCATCTATAGTTCAGGTACATCGCAGTTATTGCACTGTCAGCAGTGGGATGGGAATTCTAGAACCTAGTCCTAAGTGTGTCCCTAGGGGTGCAATGCCTGATCCCTCTGGTTTCCCAGCTGCCCTAACATTTTGACAACATGTGCTCACTTCAATTCACTAACTTTAGACACATGGATGCCTGTGTGTGTGATGCCTGAGGCTTCTCTCCCCAGAGTCACAACTAACAGATCCTAAAAAGCTGTGATACTAACAAGGGGGAACACTCAGTTCTGTAATAAAAATTAAAATATCCTGATATTTATTGTTGGAATATAAATTAACTCTGGCTAAATAGACATCTTTACTATTATTTAATATGCTATATTTAAGAAGGAATAAATTGAACAATAAATTCTGGAAATTTTTTTTTGATTTTCCATATACATTCTGACTTCAGTTTGAGCAATTTCTCTCAGATGTTTGTCTTCGGATGGCTTAGCTCTAAGATATTTAATACATAGGGAGAGGTAGGAGGCACTCACTAGTCACTGTTACCACCCAATCTTAACTGTAGCACATTTAAACTTTTGATAAAAGCTGTTCATAAAATACTTTTAAAAACACTCAGACAGCAAGAGATAAATCTCCTTTCCCCCTACATTCTACAAACTGGGCTCACAACACTTGATCCAAAACTAACACATACCCAACCTGATCTAGCTTAGTGTACACTCAAAGAACAACAAAAAACATCCAGCCTAGTTTTTAGGTGGCAGTGAGCCATTACAATATATTTTATTAACATACTCTCTAAACAGCACAATCTTATACAACTATAGTCAGTATTTTTAAAGATAGAAATTTTTTCGATAAATCATTTACAACCATTTATGTGAATTAGATAGAAAATGACAGTATCTTTCAACAACAGATTTGACAGACTTGAATCAGCAAACAGGAACAGAATGATAGGGATGAAACAGATAAGACTTCAAATTTGACTATTAACTCAGTATGTAACAATTTAAATCAAATATTACCAACCCTTAATTAAGCTACTTTTATGAGATGCTCCTTGTTGGCCAGAGTAGGATGGACACTTTTCCAAATCAGTTTGAAATGCAAAATGCTGCTTCCTTGGTTTCACAGTAAAGCACCAATGAGCATTTCTCTCCCTTTTCAACCGAGGCATTATCAAAGCTTGGCAGAGGGTCAGCAATGACCAATCTTGCTTGGAGCTACCAGGCTGACAGCTGTGTCCCCGTTAGCTGTAATGGCTCTTTTGGAATCCATATTTTGTACACGGCACCTATACGGAGGAAAAACTTCCGCAAAACAGCTCGAAGCTCAGGGATCAAGTCAAACTGCATAATTTCACATAGATAGGGGTAATACATGGAAGCATGTGCTTTAAACTGGAAAGAGAAAAAACATTTGTGAATCCAATGAGAAGCTCATTTACAGAATTACAGATGCTATCATTTGTCTTTCCCAAGCACTCATGGATAACAAGTATTTGATAACATAATCATACACTAGAACCTGCATTCATTCAGCTTTAGAACAAATTCTTCATAATATATTTGCCAGAAAACTTTATCTGTCATTTTAACTGGTAATTAAAAAAATAATACAAAGATATTCAGACATTTCTTGGACTATACTCAGGATCTCAATGACTTGAGTCTTGGACACCAAGAGTCCTTTTGTGGCAGAGTGTTATTTTAAATTCTTAACTAATTTCATAGGTTATATTTTTCTCCAAATCAATGTGTGTTGCTCAAATTGTAACTAAAACCCAACTCTAAATTTAAAATATTCAGAGATGGATGAGTTAAGCAAAACACAATGACTAGATTTAACAACAAAATACATTAAATGAGCATATTTACCTTTTCATCACTTATTTTGAGCGTTTTGGTTAGAAGTAATAGTAATAGGCTCGTCCAGGCCTCTCGATGGCTTTCAGAATTTACAGTAATAAAATAACCAAGAGCTTCACTGCAAACACTAGGGGAAAAAAATCAAAGAGGAAGATACTTATATAAATTCAATTAATAAACATTAATCAAATGTTTACTATGAACAATCTACTATTCTATTTTTCCAAACACATCTTGTACTTTCCTATCTGGCTTGTGCATTATTCCCTTTGATTAGAATGCCATTTTCCTCTGTTACCACCTGCTGACGCATCTCCTTCAAAACACAATTCAATTTTTCCCTTTTAAAACTTTTCTTTCTTTTTCAAGTTTTATTTTCAATTTCAATCAATTCAAATTTTAATAAATTCATGTAAAATAGTTTTCAACATTCTTTTTTCCCTTTTAAATAGTATTTTATTTTTCCAAATAAATGCAAAGATAGTTTGCAAAACCTTATGTTCCAAAATTTTCTCCTCCTCTCCCTTTTCTCTTCCCCAAGATAGCAAGCAACCCAATATAGATTGAACACTAACATTTGCAATCCTTCTAAACATATTTCCATCATGCTGAGTAAAAAAATCCGATCAAAATGAAAAAGAAAAAAAACAAAACAAAACAAGCAAATAACAAAATGAAAAAGATGAAAATAATATTTGCTATGATCTATATTCAGTCTCTGTAGTTCTCTCTCTGAATGCAGATGGCTCTCTCCATCCTCTCTCTGGATGCAGATGGCTCTCTCCATCACAAGTCCATTGAAATTGTCTTGAATCAATCACTTCATTGTTGAAAAGAGCCAAGTCCATCATAGCTGATCATCACATAATCTTGTTCAGCATTCATTTTTGTAAGACATTGTGTTCCAAATTTTTCTCCCTCCTTCATTTATCACTCCGCCCAGCCCAAGATAGCAAGCAATCTGATATAGGTTAACTATGTGCAATTCTTTTAAACTTGTTTCCAAAAAACCCAAACCAACCAACCAAACAAAAAATCCCAAAATCTTTTTGTATAAAGCCTTTCTAGATCTTCCTAGATAGGTACATTCTATGTTGCACCTGTTTCTCAGAATTTTGCAACCCTCTTACATACCTGCCAGATGTGATTTATGTTATAGATATTGATATAGATGTGCTATTTTCTACTCTGAGATGAGAAGCCCCTTGAATGCAGTATATATTATTTATCTCTAGCCTCTCAAAGACCTAGGATAGTATATAATTCTGATACTCTATAGATGTTTAAGAAAAATCTATTAAATGAATAATAGGACTTGTGGAAATATAAAGATAAATAACATGTATATAATACTTTAAAGCAGGAGTTCTCAAAGTATGGCCTGTGGCCCAGATGCAGCCCACCGGGTTATGGCAAATGGGCTGAGGGGCAGAAACAGAGTGTGAGTTTTTGTTTGTACTATAGTCTGGCCCTCCAACAATCTGAGCGACAGTGAACTGGCTCCCTATTTAAAAAGTTTGAGGACCACTGCTTTAAAGTTTACAAAGTACTTTTCTTACAACGACTGTAAAAAAATTTTAGGGCATATTTCTAAGTGACTCTCCTAAAGTCACTATGTTGTAAAGTTTCAGAGATCAGATCTGAACCCCAATATCAATCCCAAGTCTAAATGTTATAATGGAGAAAAATGAAATGGGTTACTGCTCATCTATGGTCATAGTATGCTATCCATTCAAGCATCAGGCATTTAATGAATATTTCAGCAGTGTGGGAGGAACTATAGCAGCAAAAAGCAAAATGCACAATGGTCCTTGAAAAGACAAGCTCTCTACACATTAAAAAAGGGGATACCTAAATGCAAGTTAATATATATATGTGCACAATGTACATAGTACACACAATAAAGTCCACATAAACCAAGCATACAGAAGATGGAGCAAAGATTATACAGAAAACCCAATTTTCTTGTGGTTTTATGATCCACATTTTCTTCCACTATTGTTTCTTCCCTCAACCTTATCCTTATTTTGTTTTCTGTCACAAAAGAAGTTTTAGCATCTTCTTAAGAGAGGCTATGAAATCTTCTCTAAAGATTTAGAAATAGATACATAACTACTTGCGGAAGTACAAGTGTGATATTTTAAGATCCCTTTCTGGCACTAAGTGTAATAAAAAGGCTTTAAAAAAAACTAAGCAAGATTTGTGAATATTTCATCAGAAAATTAATTGTGAAAAAAAACATCGGACAGTATTAGAAAGTCTTGGCTAGGGGCAGCTAGGTGGCGCAGTGGATAGAGTACCAGCCTTAAATTCAGGAGGACAAGAGTTCAAATCTGGTCTCAGACACTTAACACTTCCTAGCTGTGTGACCCTAGGCAAGTCACTTAACTCCAGCCTAAAAAGAAAAAAGAAAAAAAAAAAAAAAAGAAAGAAAGAAAGTCTTGGCTCTAACCTCTACTTGTGTGACTATGAGAAAGACATTTAACCTCTGAACCTCAGTTTCCTGTTCTGTAAAATGAGGACATTAAAGTTTGTTACTGTTTCACAAGACAGTTCTGTAAATATTAAAATGCTATGAAAATATACATTTATTATTGTGTCAGCTATTACCATAGCATATGGGACAACATAATGATTTTATATTTGTAAAGGGTTCTTTGAAAACACTTAGTTTTTCAAACTGTTTATTGACATTATTTCATTTTCTTCTTATAACCACCTGGTAAGGCAGACAGGGAATGTTCTAACATGGAACCTTCTTAGAGCTGCATGTTGTCCAGGGTTTAGTGGGCTCAACTCCCCAACTCAACCTCATAGAGGTCTCTGCCCAAGGTCATGAAGTTAATATACTAAGGTGTAGAGTTGACACTAACTCAAGTCTACTGATTCTATATCCAACTTTTTTTTTTCTACATATGTTGTCATGTCTCAACTTGACTGGCATTACAATCTCCATCCTGCTGATAAGTAAATGGATTTCAAATAAAAGTTTAGGGACTAAAAGCAAGGTCAAATAGCAAGCTAGTAATAGACATATATTGATTCGAGAAAGACCAGGGCATTTCCCTCTGTATTAGATTTTCTTCTGATTCCAAATCCACTTTGCACTAGACAATTACTGTTTGCACTATGCAAATACTGTTTATATCTATGTGTACATGTACACACACACACATATATACTTAAAAAAATATTCTTTCTTATTTCCTTCCTCATTAAATCACAAATGTCCACCTCTTTTCTTCCTCCCTTTTTTTTTTTTTTAAATAGAACAAAACAAAAACCATCATACGTTAAAAGTCGATGCTGTATTTCCTCCCAAGAATCTTTGCGGTTTTCATCAACATACATTCGGAAGAGGATTCTTAAACAACATGCCAGACTGCTGGTCTCTTGTTTTAAAAGATTGGGTTTAGATTTGCCTTTAAATCCTAAAAGCAATAAATACAAAATAAGTATATTTGTAATAATTTTTAAAAATAGTTCAGAAGGAACATGAGAACTTTAAGCACGTGTTACTTTTTAAAATATATTTTTATATATTCATGCTCTTGGCACACCTGGTAACAAAATAAATAATGTTTTATAGCATCAAAGTAATCACATTTTTTCCTCCTTAAATACAATAGCTCTTTATGATACAATTGCAGATTTCTATTTCAAGGGGTTTTCTTTGATTTTATTGGTACTGGATACTTTGTCTTCAGCAATTCACACACAGCCTTGGAGAGTTGCCGAGGACCCTGAGAAAAGTGACTTTCCCAGGGTCATATAATCAGTGTGTGTCAGACAGAAGCAGGATTTGAATACAGGTTATCCTGATACTCTGGACACTATGGGAATGCCCCTTTTCAGTTTTATGATATAAAGATAATTTAGTAAAGCAATAAAAATAGGTAAAAGTATAGACATTTTCACAATAAATCAAAAGAACTAACCAAGTCAAATGTACAAATGATCTATGCAAGCCATTGACATCATTATCTTCAGTGAAGTTTAACTATATATGAATATAAGAATAAAATCTGGGGTTCAGTGATGAAGGGAGCCATCTACAGCCAGAGAGAGGACTGTGGGAACTGAATGTGGTTCACAACATAGCATTTTCACTCTTTTTTGTTGTTGTTTGCTTGCATTTTATTCGCTCTCTCTCTCTCTTCATTTTTTTCCAGTTTCTTTTGATTTTTTTGTGTAGCACGATAATTGTATAGAAATGTATGCATATGTTGAATTTAACATATATTTCTACCATGTTTAATATGTATTGGACTACTTGCCATCTAAGGGAGGGTGTGAGGAAGGGGGGGGGGAATTGGAACACAAGGTTTTGCAAGGGCTAATGTTGAATAACTGTCCATGCATATGTTTTGAAAAATAAAAAGCTTTAATAAAGGGAAAAAAAAAAAAAAAAGAATAAAATCTGGGGAAATTTTTTAAAAATGGGGTAGGGTGTTTGTTTTGGGCAAAAAGGCAATATAAGAAATTTTTAAAGGCATATTTTATAGAAATGAAGCCACTTTGTTAGTTTAACAAAGAGGATTAAGAAAAAGCAGAAAATTCAAGTATCTCCTACTATCTCCCCATGTTCACACACCCACTCTTATAATTTGGGAGAAGAAAACCAAAAAACTTTCAATTTTCCCTTGGGCCTTTAAATATCCACATATAATCTTCTTTTATGGCATACTTTTTTAAAATAGTATTTTCTTCATTCAAAATACATGCAAAGAAGTTTTCAACATTCACCTTTGCAAAACCTTGTGTTTCAAAATATTTTCCTTCCATCCTCCCCAAGACAGCAAGTAATTTGATATAGGTCAAATATGTGCAATTCTTCTAAACATATTTCCATATACATCATGCTGTGCAAGAAAAAAAATCAGATCAAAAGGGAAAAACCTCAAGAAAGGAAAAAACCCAAGCAAACAAACAACAAAATGGTGAAAATATTATGCTTTGATCTACATGCAGTCTCCATGGCTCCCTCTTTGAATGCAGATAGCACTTTCCATCCTAAGTCTATTGGAATTCATAGCACACTTTTAAAGTGAGATTAATCATATGAATTTGATTTTCACTTTCTAAAACATATCTCCCTATAACAATTCAAGTAAAATAATATTGTCTGGCCACAGTAAAAAATGTAATTCACTTAATTTAGCACTCAGATTGTCCCATTCTTAATTAATAAAATTCATTTTTTATTTACCTGCTCTCCACAGGACTGTTCGTTGTTCATAATTTGAGTTAAAGGCCTTTGAGAATGAATGAGACTCTTGCAAACAATCCAGTAATTTAAAAAGATGCTGTGAAGACATGTATTTATACATCCCTTGATCCTCTGTGTCTATGTGAATATCGGCATCCAGTGTGTCTCTCTAGGAAGTAAGAGTAGGCATAACTGAGGGACTTCATAGGATTTACAAAAGGAAGATAATTTAAATGAAGTAGTTTTTACATATTGTCAAGTAAGGAGGCTATGATTTGATATTAGACAATAATACAACTGGCAGTAAGAAAAATACTGCCTTTTGGCGGGGAGGAGAATGAATACCCACTGACATATCTGCAATCGACTGCTTCTAGTTTAAGCAAGGTGAAGAGTAATACAATTCCTTCAACATCACAAAGTTAAAGAGTACAATCTGGAAAATCTGCAAAAAAGTTTTTGGCCCTTCCTTTGTGCCAAAGAGGAAGTCTGAATTTTTTCTTTTTCTTTTCTGGGGTATTAATAGTAGTACCCTATTGTAAAATTTGGATTAAGTATGTTGTATATTTTGTGTCATCTGCTGGCCTTTGTGTGTCATCTGCAGTTTCCATAAAACTCTCCCCAAATTCCCATTTCATTTCTTATGCAAATCCATGATATACGGAAATTGTGATGGGGAAATTTGCAATGTGGAAGAGATAACAATAGTTGGTATTACACTTAATGGTTTACAAAGTGTTTCAAAATAGAACATTTTATTTGATTTTTCACAGGTCTGTGATGTATGAATTACCCCTATTTTATGTGTGAGAAAACCTGAGTTCAAAAAAAGCAAAATGTTCTTACTCAAAAACAGAATCAGAACTTGAATACAGATTTTCTACCTGTGTTTGTGACATGACACTGGCTAGTCTTTAGTTCCCACTTGAAAATTTCCCCTATTTCAAGGCTTCCCAATGGTGCCGTAGTGATTTCTTTATGGGGTCACTCTTCTTCATCCACATTTTATATTAGTGTTTTCTTGGTGTACGGCAATCTTATGCCTTTTCTTGGTATGCTTCAGAATCTCTCAAGTCTCACTTTTTTTTCACATGCCCAATTTCTACCTATCCCCTTTCTAAGTCTGATTCAGATGCCACCTTTTCTAGGAAGACTCTCGTTAACCCATATTGATAAAGACTTTCCCCTTCAGCTCTTACCTGTGTTGAACTCATCTTCTCACTAGAATAAGTTCCCTGAAGGTAGGTTATTTTCTTATATAAACCTTGTTAACACCTCCAATGAAGAGCAAAAGTACTCTTCACCTCATGGACACTTATCAAATGTTTTATTACCAGCGAAAATAAAAGGGAGTTTGGGTGAACAAGATGCATTGCCCTAAACACTAAACCTTACCTGAGCTGCCACCATGTGCTCAGCATCTTCCTTTTTGCTGGTTGCTGGATAGAATACTATGTTGTCAATGGTCTGTATCAATTCCAGCTGAACCACACACTTGATCAGGAGGCCAGCAAACAGTTTTTGGTCTATATGGGAAGACAAATTGAAAGCCAAAATAAAACAGTACTTAAAACAGAAATTAAGGTCATGAAACTTTAATTGAATTTGAACATATCACTAACCAGAAATAGACAATGAAACCATAGCTTTAGGTTGGGCTGAAGATGTGTGAATTTCAAAAACTAGCTTAAAAATGGCTGATCCCTTTCTAGATGAAGCTAGTCAGCATGGAGCTTATTTATGAGAAATTAGAAACCAAGGAAATTGATAGAGGGCAGCTTCCAATCGCCAAGATTGTCATGGAGTACACAAGCTACAAGTGATTTGACTGTTACCCAATTCACATTCATTCTGAAGGCTCTGTGAAGAGCCATTTACTCAGGAGACATCTCATCTATTGAAAACTTCCTGATTCTTTCTTTATCCCCAGTCTCTCATCCTTCTCTATTTAACCTCTTTGTATATATCACAGTCCAATGTTTAGTATTTCAAAAGCTATTGGGAAATTCTTAAAGAAAAAAATTTGAATTTACTTTAAAAATAAATATTCTGTCTTGTGCTTTCAGAGATGTTAAGGGCCTCTATCACAATCACATTCTCTCCTTAACAAATCCCATATGACAGCTTTATTTATACTGAAATATTTTCCTACCAGGCCTCTTCTACTGTCCTAAATATGAAGTTCAAATATGAAGTCTTCTGCTGAGAAGTGTTTCCTGAAACTGATCATTTTTTCATCTGAATACCTAATAGTCTGTTTTCCTTCTGTGTAATAGTTATATTCTTGTTTACCTTATATTTGTCTCATTTCTCTGCTTCCAGAATTTTATCACTGTGTCTTTCTTTTTTAGCAAAGTGTTACTTGTGCAGTATACACTTAAATATTTTAAAATTAATGAATAATAGAGATATCAAAACTAAAAATTTGAAAATAATGATCATGATAATGATGATATTGATAATAAAATCTAGTCTTACTTGTATATGGTCTTCCTTTCCAGCTGTCATCAGTTGGATTAGAAATTTGGCTCTGACCTCTCTCAGAGGGATTTTTATCTATACTGCTTAAAGATTGGCGATCCAAATCCAGATCCTAGAAGTTTATCAGAAAAGATTTACTAAGCACTTTATTCTTCAAGCAGGACTTCATTTTTACAATGCACTAAGGTTATTTCTTAGAGTCTTTGGCAAAGCTTACATTTAACTTTCTCACTTGTTTCAAAGTTTACATTGAATGCTCACTACATTGCCCTTAAAGAACATTATATCTGAGAGAAAAAGAGTTTGAATTATTTTTCTTTCAAAAATTTCAAAACATTGGTCATCCTTTTTAAATTTTAAATACTAACATCTATTCTTTGGGAATTAAAAAAACATATTTAATTGATGTTTTATTTTTTATATTTATTTTTTGCATTTTATTTTTTACACTACTCATTTTTTTATATATTCCCCATCTCAAGCATTGAATTCCTTGTAACAAATGAGAACAGTTAAACAAAGTTAATCTAATAGAGTCATTTGATCTGATAATAAATGCATAATTTCACGTCTCACCACTTATAGGAGATTCTTTTTATTATCTATTCCATAGATCCATAGGACCAAAATTGGTTGCTAAGAATTAAGCTTTCCTTTAACACTCTTTTCATCTACATTACTATAGTTATTGTCTATAATATGTTCACTAAGTATATTTTATCATTTATTATTTCCCACAAGTCTTTCCATGTTTCTATGCAGACCTCTGATTTGCCCCTCCTTAAAATGAGACTTTATTCAAAAAAACTCACATAACACAGTTCATTTAGCCATTCTTTCAATCTGTGGGCAGAGATACCCTGAGAGGGGGATCCACTGCTGAAATTTGAATATAGATTCTCTGCATCCAAATCCTATACTTTTCCCACCACATCATTTTCCCTTCACTTACAATTTTTGAAATAGTAATTCTGCAATTTAATCTTACTTGTGCCCCACAAACTACAGAACCATGAAATCATTACATAGAACAGTTTAACAAAAGATATTAGGACCCCTTCCCGCAAAAAAAAAAAAAAAAAAAAAAAAACTAGCATAAATTAAACAACTCTACCAAATGTTTTTCTGATGTATCGTCTTCCATTCCAGCAGGCTTCCATGTAAGCAAACTAAAGCAAGGGAAGAGAAGATGGTTAAGAAAAATGTTTACTAGAAAAAGCAGGTGGAACCACTTAAGAAGACTGAATACAGCTAAATTGTATATCAACTACATTAAAACTTACATGTGTGGAATAGTTGTTTTGAAAATGTCCAGCATACAATTACAGGTTTCATCCCAAACTTCAGGGCTGAATTTCTCACCATTTGATATTACCAAGTTTTCTAAGCAATTCGTTCCAGATCGTGCCAGCTGTTCATTATCTACAAAATAAGATAATTATCTGTCAACAAACTCCTGTTGTCTTGTCCAAACCTGCTGAGTCATCCTCAGTCACAATGTAGGAGAGTATGATTGTGCTCCTTGCAAATCTTCAATTAAAGCAGTGGTGTCATACAGCTAGTCTAAGAACTAAGAACCCGTTACCTAGGTCACTTTGCCAACTCTAGTTATTCTACGTCCTCCATGAACTGAATCTTTATCCTTAACAAAGCTTTGTCTGATCTAATTAGATGAAAATGTCATTTTATCATAGGATTTCATACTAATTTTTTTAACTTATTGTTCTAATTTATATACTACTATCTAGCAGTATAATGAATCTAATACTTTACCTTTACTTATAGTGGATAGTTATTTTGATATCTAAGGAATGTTAAAATATAGATAGAAGACAGATATTGGGGAAAATTCAGGCAATGTATAATATTATATTAAATTATTACAATTTCATTTGAGTCATTTAAAGCACTTGAGATACAAAGTTAGAATGGAATTAGAATTATTATAATTTAATTCCAAATAAAATAATTACCTTGATTATTTCCTGCTTCCTAAATTTTTCTCATGATAATTCTCTGAAAAATTTCTGGTTATTATTGAGTCCTCAATGTACATTATCAAGCCACATAAAATCCCATGGAGTACATGGAATATGTCAACATGTTTCAGATTCCATTAAGGAATTGAGGTGAAAAAGGAAAGTACTGATGTTCTTCAACATGTGAAAGGTTCTAATATGGAAAGTTTTTTTACAGGACTAAAAACTTTATCAAGTTGCTTGCCTTCTCAATGAGAAGTGATAAAAGGAAAGGTGGGAGAGAATTTGGAACTTAAACCTGTAAAAAATGCATTTAAAATATTGACATTAAAAAAAAAAAAACTCAACATCTTAATGTGTATTTTCCAGGAACTCAGAGCTGCCTAGTGAGATGCTGATACTGAAAAAGTCATTACAGAGAATTAAGGTCACTTCTAAGAATAGCTCACATAATTAGGTGGCACAATTGACTCAGGAGTCTGGAGTACTTAAGTTCAAATCTGGTCTTGACAACTTTATACTTAGTAGTTATATGATCCTGGGCAAGTCACTTAACCCTGATTTCTTTGCAAAAAAAAAATTCAGAAAGACTTAAATTTAGTATACTTTTCTATGGTGACTCCACACTGCTCAAGCAAAGCATTATTTATATGGGCCTGCGAGGACTTACATGCAGAGAGATACAGTACCTGCGGACAGAATGGAGGAGACTTCATGGGACACCTAGGACCTCTCCATAAAAGCCTCCAAAGAAATTGTCAGCCATTCCAGATTCAAACATTTTCAAAGACTAAGAAATCTCACCCTTCTAAGGCGACTAGTTTCACTGTGTGAACTCTACTAGCATATGTTTTCCCCTTCAGGACCCAGCAGTCTAAACACTTCTTTCACATGACAGTCCATCAGCAATGATGGCAATGACACAATGATTAAGTCCTTGTAACAAAAGAAAAATAAATACTTTTGTGGGGATGAGAGGGATTCTATTTTTACAATTAAATTACAGATTGGATGGGCCATTAGGGTCTTTAAAAAAAATTATACCGAGGTATTCTGAGCATCTACTTATCCAGTGACATTACCAGAAAAATATTGCATATAAATTTGAAGAGTACCTTGTTTTACACACCAGTGTAATTGTGCAAATACATCAGAAAGCAGAACTTCATTTAAAGCTTCATAAAACTGTGTGAACACATCACAAATAGCATAAAGTGCATGATTGCAAGTTGTGGTCATCCATTCTGATTTCTGGAAGAAACAAAGAAATATTAAAAGGTTTCCTGACCATTTCCACTTAAAAAATCTTCAGCAACAAAACAATTTAGGACTGTTAAATATAAATTAGACATTAAAAGCTCTCCTTTAAAATGCAATAGCTAAAGCTATTTACTCTTGGGGATATGATATGAAAACGTTTTTAGATGCTAGAGAAAATGACAAAGAATATCAACAATTACAGCAGAAGTGGCAAGATGGTAGAGAAGAAAAGACATGAGATTTGGTATCAGGAGATCTGAGTTCATATCCTAAAACTGCTCCTTTCTACACACTCATATGAACATAGGCATATCATTAACAACTCTGGGCAGTACACTCATTTCAAATAAGAGTAGAACAGCTATACAATCTTCCTCACAGGGATGACACAGATCAAAAAAGATAATATAACCTGAATGGTTTGTAAACCACATTGTACTACTAGAGTGCATGTTTCATACATATTTTTCAAATATGAAATGACTTAACTAAATCCCCCCTCTCTCCCTATGAACAGTGCTCTGTAGCAAGTTGAAGTGAAATCAATATTTCTGTTGCAATGATGTCAGCTATCATCTGAATATTTGTCTCTGTGTGTGAACATCCTTAAAACACTCTTGAAATGATAGCAGCTTTTCCAAAAGTAGCTGTATTTTTTATGAAGATCCAAATGAGCAAGGTGATTTTAATTTTCTCTCTGGTCTGGAAGAATATGGAAATCCTGAGTAGCCTATTCTGATTAAAAGATTAACAGAAACTTGGGGCAGCTAGCTGGCGCAGTGGATAGAGCACTATCCCTGAAGTCAGGAGGACCTGAGTTCAAATCTGGTCTCAGACACTTAACAGTTCCTAGCTGTGTGACCCTGGGCAAGTCACTAAACCCCAGTCTCTGAAGGGAAAAAAAAAAAAAATTGACAGAAACATTTTAAACCTTAAAATACTATGTAAATGTGATTTGTAATTAATAAATGATATCTCCTATCATCTCAAAAGTATATTAAAATAGCTCAACTCTTAATATAAGAGGTGAAGCATCAAGTAGGTAAAAATAAGAGAAAAGGTTCTTTAAGTATTCAACTTACCTCTGATTGCTGTTCAGGGAGTTTCATGTTGTCAAAAATTCTAAACACAATTCTGAACAGATCCTGCCACCAATGCTTTTCAAAAGTGTGGCCATAGCTCTTCATTATCTCAAACATCACTGTGAGTCCTCTATAGAGAGCAAAGGTAAAAAGTAGAAGGCAGTGTATAAAAGATCTGTCAGTTTCAGCAACTAACAACAATATAATTTCAATGAATAGAATGCGGCAATAGAATGCACCTTTCATATAATTACCTTGTCCGAACATCTAACTTGCACCTATTAATAATGCAAGAGAGTTCAAACAGGATAGGGAACCAGCCTCGAACCCAGACTCTGTCTCCAGGAGCTACATTCATATCATCACTTGTGTATTCTTGAAGCACCTATAATAAAAACCAAACCTAAGACATTAAGACCTACTATATAACAAAATACATGTTGGAAAAGAGGTACTATCAGTATGTATTTTTTTTCCTTCAAATGCCTAGTAATTCAGTCTACCTTCGGGCTTAGGGACTCTCCTTTCACACATAGCAAACAAATGGATAACTGTCCATTCACCATTTGGTGCTGTTAATGTCACACCAGTAAATTCCTATATGTAAATTTCTAAAATGCAGTGGAAAACTTGGGAATGCAAGATATAATGCAAAGATCAAACCATAGTGGAATACTTCAATGGACAGTCCAAGTGTCTGTGCCTTTGAAGAATGCAGCTCTATCAAATCTGAAATAACAAGGGCCTTCTTTCTCTAACCTCTTCAGTTATATGCAGTTAAGGACATTTTCACACCACATTACGGCTTCAAAGTGCACCATCTTCAAGAATATCGAATGATCAGTCTTCATCCTTCACCTTAACTTATCCATTTTTCTTCTACTCTCACTCACCCTACCTTAGTCCAGTTATATCTTTTCTAGCTCATCCCCCTCATTCAGACATCATTTGCCTTTTCTGTGTCCTTCATAACAAACTTTCTAACTTCAACTACTATAAACTTCTTCTTATTTGATTACAAATAAGATCAAGTATTATCCTTAATACTATACAAGCCTTTCTTTATTCTACTGTTTCTACTACCTCATTACATCCATCTCTCTTTATTCCCCTTCAAGGCTTAACTTGAAAATAGTTTACATCTAATGACTACTTCCTCATTAACCAGTCTTTCCCTTGCAATCTAAGTTTTGTTCTCATCATCTTGTTGAAATTATTTTCTTAAAAGTTCTTGCTAAACCCCCAATAAATTCAGTGGTCTTTTTTCATCCCTTATTCTTCTTGGCACTGTAGTATTTGACAGTATTGGATATTCCCTACTTGGGGACATTCTCTCTTCCCTTGGCATCAGATATACCAGTCTGATCCAATAAGTATTTATGAAGTGCTAACTATGTAAGAGGAGTAGTGCTAGGCACTGAAGACATAAGGACATAAGCATATTCGTATGCTATAAGAATAGCATAAACTCTAGTAGGTTGCACTATATTAGGGTCAGGAGAATACAACACATAAATGCTTAAATATATAAGAAAATTTGAGGCAGAGAGAGAAAATCTTAATAACTAAGAAAATCAGGAAAGACTTCCTGTAGGAAAAGACTTATGAGCTTCTGATAATTATGACTTTTCATACTTATGTATGAAAAGACTTTTAACAAAAATGTGAGATTTTTTCTTCAGCTTTTAACAATTTCTTTTCTTCACTGGCTCCTCATCTTATCTCTAAAGGTGAATGTTCTCCAATGTTTTGTCATTGGCCTTCTTCTCATTCTACCTCTAAGATGTTGGATTAGTTGCCATCGGGAAACATGACATAATGGAGAAAGTACTGTACTTCAAGTCAGAAAAATCTGAGTTCTAATCCTGCCTCATACATCTATTAGCTGTGTGATTATAGGTAAATTAACTTAACTTCTCTTGGCTTTAGTACCTTATCTCTAAAATGAGGGAGTTGAATTTAATAATCTTTAAGGTATTTTCCAGCTCTAAATCTCTGTAAGATCCTTTGACAAAAACTATCAACTCTTCACAAATGACTTCCAATTTTTAAAAAATGATAATAATGGCACCATTGACTTGTTCTTATTTAAGATTACAGATTCCTCACTCCTTTGCAGAAGTGTGAGAGAGGGTGTTGTATGGGTATGCAACATCAGAGTTTTTATTGATGTACTTATTATTTTTTGCTGAATGTTTCTCCTCTCTGCTTAAAATTCTTTATCCAAAAAGATGACTGAAAATGCAGGGAGGAGAAAGGAAGAATACATGGGGAAATTTAAGTAATATAAAAACAAAAGTTATTAATAAAAATCTATTTTTTAAGAAAAAGAAAATACAGATTCATATATTATTAGAGCTAGGAAGGAGCTGCAAAAATAATCTAATTCAAATGCTTCATTTTGTAAGTGAGAAAGTTAAATTTACAGAAATTAAATGACAAATTTATAAATGTCATATAAATTTATAAGTAACAAAAATAAATTAAATTGACTAAGGAATGACTCCTAAATCAACCTTTTCCCCATGGGCTTCCACATCTCCTCCTGTTGATATCTTTCTCTTTCTTTAAGGTTCAATTTCAGTGTCCCTTTTCTACACGAAGTATTCTATCTATATTTCATTAGTTTTGAAAGTAGTCTCTTTCTTAAAAAGATTTTTTTAGCAATTCATATAGATTGCTCTTGTTTACTTTACCACATTTAGTTTTATTAAAAGGTAGTTCCATACATGTTAAATATGTTAAAATATAAGTTAAATACAATATGTAGTACATAATGTGTTTATTAAAGCTTTTTAATTTTCAAAAGATATACATGGATACTTTTTCAACATTAACCTTTGCAAAACCTTATGTTCTAATTTCCTTTCTAATTCCCCTAGATAGCAAGTAATCCAATATATGTTAAACATGGTAAAAATATATGTTAAATCCAATATATGCATTCAAAATACTTATACAATTATCTTGTTGTATAAGAAAATTAAACCAAAAAGAAAAAAAAAATGCAAGCAAAAAACAACAAAAAGAGTGAATATGTTATGTTGTGATCCACACTCAGTTCCCACAGTTCTCTCTCTGGATATAGATAACTCTCTTCATCACAAGATCATTGGAACTGATCTGAATAGTCTCATTGTGGAGAAGTGCCACATCCATCAGAATTGATCACTGTTAACCCATATTTTTAATTGAATTTGCATATTATTGTGTAAAATGAATAAAGCTTTTCCATCCCTCTCTCACACAAGATAGTCATGTCTCCTGTACAAGTCATATTTTCCCCTGATTTAGGCAACTCTCTAAGACTCTAAGTTTCAGAGAGGAGGTATGACTTGCAGAGAGAGCGTTTTACAATATATAATATGTAATCTAATTAGAGAAGAAATATTTAATAAGTATTAGGTATTTTTGGAATTACTACCACTATGATTTAACTTAGTCTTACTTCTATCCACATTTAGTAGCATGTTATTTCCTAAAGAAATGGCCGATTTCTGTCTGAAGTATTTATTTCAAAACAAATACTTAGGTTGCTTTTTTTTTTTTTTAAAGAACCAAAAAGTAACATGAACAACAGTATATAATCATTTTGCCTCTTCAAATCTAAGTGAACTAAGAAAAAGTGAACCTACCCTGGGCCTTTCAGAAACATATTTTCCACAGTAGCGGATCAGTCGAATTGCTTCCATGCTGGTGTCAGGAAAAGAAGCATTGCAAGCAAACTCAGATAAGCACTTCACAGCATCTTGAAAGGAATCTATTGCAGCTGGGAAATGGTGCTGAAAAATAGTTGCTGGAGAAACATAAATTGTGTCATCACTTAAAAGTATTTGTTAGATGAAAAAGACAGTTAAAACCAGAGAAATGTGTCAATGATTTTCTCTAGAACAAAGCTTTCAAAAAAACTTATTCCTGAGTAATTTAATAAATATACCTCAGTCTAAATTGGTTAAAACTACTTCAAAGAATATCATGAAAGCACAAATAGTTAAAGATCACACCACCATCAATTTAAACACAATAAGATAAGGCAGTTTAGAATATGGGAATTTGATGAATTACATAATTAGGAGATCATGTACCTAAATAATATAATTTCACAGTGTAGTTTAGTGGAAAGTAAAGATGGCTTCTATTTAGAACTGTGTTAGGGTCTTGGGTCTGTTGTTTATAATATTTAAGAGGCTAATGCCTTACAGAAAAAACCTGGAGCCTGGGAAAAGGGAGCAATTTGCCCTATATCAGGCAGATATTTAGTGACAGAGCTGGGAATGAAACCCAGATTTTTTGCCTTCAAATCTAGTGCTCTTGCTTCTATATCACAGAATACTAACAGATCCATACTCACTAGCTCTCTGAGCACCCTTAACTTTTTACAGTTAGTTTGTTAAAAGCTCATTTGCAAAAGAGGATAATACCTCTAAAACCTACCTCACAGGCTTGTAGTGAAGTTCAAATGAGATAATGTATTATGTGCTTTATGAACTTTATAATGTTATATAAATGTTACTATAATTTATAAATCATTTGTTTTTCTCATGTCTGTTTTCTTATTTATAAAATGAAGAGAATATGCCTACCTACCTACCTTTCATTTTAAAAGACTGTAAATGACAGCTATGTAGGATACTGCTTCAAACTGTAAAATTCTAGATTGATCAAGCAAGCAAAGCTTTAAACATCCATTTCAGAATAATAAGCACTATGCTAGGCAGCTAGGATACAAATACAAAAATGAGACAGTCTTTGCCTTCAAAAATTTTACATTCTTACTAGAGAGACAAATTAAATTTGTTTAAAGACAATTAAATCCAGGCTATACTCAAAATAAATACAAAGGGATTTATCAAGACACTGAAAAGTGGAAGGATCAAGGGATTTCTATAAGGAAGTGACACTAACTGAACGCTGAAGACAGCTGGGATCTCCATGAGGTGAGAAGGAAAAGCATGCTAGACTTAGAAACAGCTTATGTAAGGGCAAAGTTGGAATACCAAGAGGAAGTCATGAATGGGGAACAATAGCAAGTAGGAGACTTTATGGAATCAGTGGAAAGACAGGCTATATAGCCAGATTGTAAAAACTTTTAAATGAAAAAATTTGTGTTTGTCCTACAAACATTAAGGAAAAATATGCACTCTTATAAAACTAGTCCTGCTGTTGTGCATGAGTTACTCTCTGGTGTCCCTGTTTCCTTCCCTCACATCCACTTTCCTGCTTCCTTTAGATTGCAAGCACCTGGAGAGCAAGGATTGTTCTCTTTTCATTAATTGGGGCCATATCATAGGCAAATAATAAATATTTATTACATTGGACCAAAGTAAATGATGCAAAAACACCTATTTTTGCCACCTATATATAATAGTTTCAAATTTGATGAGGAAATGGCTTGTTTTTAAATCTTTCAAATAGCCCATATAGAAATCTTTTAAAGTTAAGATGGCAGATGCTTTCATGGGGTCAGGTCCAATTTGGGACCATCCAGTGATGGCAACACAAAGAGGTTAAAATGCAATGAGAGATGTAAATGACAGAAAAAAAAATCTCCTAACTAATAACAAGAAATTAAAAGAATTCAACTTCTAGCTAAGTGGGATACAAAACACTAGTCTCCTCTGCTTTCACAGTCACAATTTTAATAGATTATGTCAGGTTTTAAAAGCATTCCTTCTCTTCTTCTTTATTCTCCTTTCTCTGCTCACCCCCAACTCCCATAAAACTCCAAATACCGGAAGACAATTCTTCCTCCGATCCTTTAAATTTTGCCAGAGAGTAAGCCCAATAACCTCCCCAATCCCTTAAAGGACTAGCTCAGCATATGTGTCCTTAGACTGTCAAAGAACAGAAAAGGAAATCAAAGGACCAAGGAAAAAAGTGAAAAGAAGAAAGAAGGGGAAGGCCAAGGACATGATTCTGTTCTCAGTGGTACCAGACTATATCAAGCTAGCCTGTGGCCTTCAGTATCTTATTCTTTTGCCCCACTTGCTGGCACAAACAATAATTCCTAATATCTATTAAATAGCACTAAACTATATCATTCTCTTATCTTTAAAATTCAGCAACAGAAATATTATCACTCCATTTTGAAGATGAAGAATTTGAGAAAGAGATGTTTAATAAGAAGGTCATGTGAGAGTGAAGATTTGAAAATCCTGATTCTTATAAATGTGTTGCCTTTCTACTTCTCCTCAAAAACAAAAACCCAATTTTTGAGTTAAAATCATCTAAAGAATAAGCACATCTTAAAAACTGAAATCATCCTTTCTAATTTTACTCTAACTTTCTTGGACTGATTTCTATGGACAGGAATTTCATATAAACATTATATAAAATATAAGATGTTAACTGTGTGAAATTTAATTACTACTTACTGACTATATGGCCTGTTGTTTGGAATGCCAGTTCCACAATATTCCCATCATGATCAGAAGCAGCCTGATGGAATACGGCAAAGATATTCTTCCAACCTGAGCGAATATTAGCAGCTTGGGAGTTTACCATCTGAGTTATGCAACGGATAACCATGTCTCGAATGGTAGGTGATCTTAAGAAAAGAGAATTTAACACACCTAATTAGAATTAATATTCTTTAAAGTTACATTAAAGTAATTAGGCCACCACAAACATATCCTACCTTTACATCAAACCTAATAAAATTATTCTGTATTCCTATCACTCTCTCAAATATGAACTGTCCTCTTCTTTTCCCTATGCCTAGAATGTCCTTCCATCTTCTCCTATTGAATTTACCATCTGTCTTTTAAACCCAATTCTTTTTTTAAAATAGCTTTTTAGTTACAAAATATATGCATGGGTAATTTTTTCAACATTGACCCTTGCAAAACCTTCTGTTCCAAATTTTCCCCTCTTTCCCCTAGATGGCAGGTAGTCCAATACATGTTAAATATGTTAAAATATATGTTAAATCCAATATACACATACATATTTATACAATTATCTTGCTGCAAGAAAAATTGGATCTAGAAAGAAAAAAAAAACTGAGAAGGAAAACAAAAATGCAAGCAAACAATAACAGAAAGAGTGAAAATGCTATGTTGTGGTCCACGCTCAGTTCCCATGGTTCTCTCTCTGGGTGTAGATGGCTCTCTTCATTATTGGACAAGCGGAACTGATTTGGTTCATCTCATTGTTGAAGAGAGCCATGTCCATCAGAATTGATCATCATATAGCCTTGTTGTTGCCATGTATGATGATCTCCTGGTTCTGCTCATTCACTTGGCATCAATTCACGTAAGTCTCTCTGAAATCATCCTCTTGGTCATTTCTTACAAAACAATAATATTCCATAACATTCATATACCATAATTTATTCAGCCATTCTCCAATTGATGGGTATCCATTCAGTTAAATTCAATTCTAATGTTACCTTACAAGTTTATATCCATTTCACTTCTAGACTATAACCTTCATGAAAACAAGGACCATATCTTAAATTTTTTTTTTTTTTTTTTAGTACCTACAAGTGACTTCCTTTTTAGTTATAGTTCATCTTTACAGCAACTGAGAAGGGACTGTGGATTCAGGGGTTGTCTGGAAGGAGGGAGTTTACTAGCTACTGTTCTAGATTCACAATGATCTAGGTATTTTTGTAGATAATGAATGATTAGTAGAAAATACATATTTGCCTATGGTATGTCCTTGTCCCTGGAACAGAATCATTTTGTGGGTAGGGACTCTTATCTAAACTTGATTTAGGTTAGAGTCATAATCTATTCCATCTTGGGTAAGGAGTCAATTTAGGAATCGAGTGGCTCAGTGGATTCAGCAGATTCAGGAATCCTAGCTTTGCAATCATCATATGAAAAAAATCTTCACTAAGTCATGTCCCATCTCTGGGCCTCAGTTTTCTTTTCTGTGAAATGAGGGCAATGGACAAGATAATCTTTTAGATTTCATCCCACTCTAAAAATTAAAATATTGTGGTTTGGTTGTAGTGATTTGGGGTGAAAAGGAATCACACACCTGTTTTTCTTCATAATATGCTCAAATGGTCTCAGAAAATCCTTCTGGAATCGGAAATTGGCTAACTCTCCCTTTTCAAGAAACTTCATGGATAGCTGCCTCAGTGAATCAACAGCAAAAATGGCCACATCTTCATTAGGATTACAGCCAACCTAATAATGAAGAGAAGGTGTGGGAAAACATAAGGCCTACAAGAATAAAAATGTGACATAACATTTTTTTTCCACAAGTAAATATGTTTTTATTAAAGCCTTTTATTATTTTTAAATTTTTTTAGTTGTTCTCTAGAATTTTGATTTAATTTTTTTATATAAAAAGACAATAAATTATATTTGAAAATTCTGGATTGTAATGTTCTTACAATGGTAGTTCATAATGTATGATTACATATTATATTATCTGCAATCAGCAAATAACCATGAAGTAGGTGGCCACTGGAGCACAAAGATATTGGGGGCCAGACTTGTATTTGTATGTTTTTGTGTAAGGATTAGTTTTGCTCTAGCACAAAATTAGTGTAACAACAGATTGTATATGTATCACCCATACTTGGAAATACATTTCAACATCAGAACTAAGATAAAATTGATTTAAAAAAAAAAAAAAGGAATAATGACAAGTTCACGAAAAGTTTGGTTTTGAAAAATATAAATGGGAACAGTATATTAAAAAATAATCCAGCTTCTATATTTTCTGCTCAGAGTAATAAGCTAATAGGGCTTTTAAAATGTGGACTCCTAAATAAATAAGTTTTTCCAGAATTAAATTTATCTGGGACTTAAAAAAAAATGCAATACCCATTCTTTGGCTAATTATTATTTTGTCATAATACAAAATTAAACTTTTTTCCCCAAGAATTGCATTACTAGGTAAAAAAAAAAAGTGGTATTCAAATGTGAAGAATAAAAGAAACTTGATAAATATGCAGACGTTTCTCAAAAAAAAAAAAAAAAAAGTTTCTAACTTAAAATCAGTTCCATTTAAGTTTTATGTATGTGTTCCAATTTGGGGGTGGGAAAGGACCCAATTATTTAACATTTTTGGATTATTCTAAAACAAAAACTGAAATTTTCATACTCTGTCAAGTTATTATAGTTTTTATGACTTCAGAAATTAAGTTCTGCTTCCACCTAATGTAAGTCTCTCCAGGCCTCCTCTCTGAAACCATCATACTGATCATTTCTTATAGAACAATAACATTCATATACCATAACTTATTCAGCCATTCTCCAACTGATGGGCATCCATTCAGTTTCTAGTTTCTTGCCACTAAAAAAAGGGCTGCCACAAACATTTTTGCACATGGGGGTCCCTTTTACTCCTTTGTGATCTTTTTGGGATATAGGCCCCATAGAGCACAGTTTGATAGTCTTTTGGGCATAGTTCCAAATTGCTCTCCAAAATGGCTGGATCAGTTCACAACTCCACCAACAATGTATTAGTGTCCTAATTTTCCCTCATTCCCTCCAATATTTGTCATTATCGTTTTCTTTCACCTTAGCCAATCTGAGAGGTGGATAGTGGTACCTTAGAGTTGTCTTAATTTGCATTTCTCTAATCAATAGTGATTTAGAATACCTTTTCATATGACTAGAAATGATTTCAATGTTTTCATCTGAAAATTGTTCATATCCTTTTACCATTTATCAACTGGAAAATGGCTTGAATTCTTATCAATTTGAATCAATTTTCTATATATTGTAGAAATGAGGTCTGTATCAGAATCCTTGAATGTAAAAATGTTTTCCCATTTTATTGTTTCCCTTCTAATCTTGTCTGCACTGGTTTTGCTTGTACAAAATGTTTTTAACTTAATGTAATCAAAATTATCTATTTTGTATTCAACAATGTACTCCAGTTCTTCTTTGGCCACAAATCCCTTTCTTCTCCACAGATCTGAGAGGTAAACTATCCCCTGTTCTTCTAATTTGCTTATAATACCACTCTTTATGTCTAGATCATGAACCCATTTGATAGCTTGGTATAAGATGTTAGGTATGGGGTCAATGCCTAATTTCTGCCATATTCAATTTTCCTAGCAGTTTTTGTCAAATAGTGAGTTCTTATCCCCAAAACTAGAGTTCTTGAATTTTTCAAACACTGGATTACTACAGTCACTGACTATTTTGTCCTGTGAATCTAACCTATTCCATTGATCGGATACTCTATTTCTTAGCCAGTACAAAATGGCTTTGATGACCGCTACTTTATAATATAATTATAGGTCTGCTATAGCTTCATTTACATTTTTTTCATTAATTCCATTGAAATTCTTAACCTTTTGTTCTTCCAGATGAACTTTGTTATTATTCTTTCTAGATCTATAAAATAATTTCTTGGGAGTTTGATTGGTATGGCACTGAATAAGTGGATTAATTTAGGAAGTATTGTGACCTAACATTTGTATGAAATTTCTCTAAAATTCTTTCTGTCTCTAGAAGTCTAAGAATCTTTAGGTCCAAGTCCAGGAATTAAGCAATCCTTTGGGCCCAAACAGGAACCTAGGATTAAAGATTTTTTTTTTTCCAAATTTGCCATGACAGGCACAATACATAACTGAGCAGTAGAAGCTCAAAGAAATATAATACACATAACATATTTTGTTTTATGCTATTAAAAGATATTTATTTTGACCACAGTACAATTTACTTTGGGGTTTAAGCTCACAGGCCACTAACACTTTTCCACATTATAGTAAAGCATGAAAATGTATGCTACAGCAATTAAACTGTCCTGAAAACACTTAGCAATGTATATAATAATAACTACTATTTATGTAGTAATTTAAGTCCATAAATCATCTCATTTGATTCTCACAACAACCTCATAGCAGGTACCATTATTCTCCTAACTTTACAGATGAGTAAATTGGGACTGAAAGAAACTATGTGACTTGTTCATACAGCTAATAAGTGTCTGAGGAAAGATTTAAATTCAGGTCTTCCTGAGTATAAGTCCAACATTCCATCTACTGTTCCACCTAGCTGCTTTTAAGAATGCACATTTGGTACTTAAAATATCCAGAAAATGTAGATTATTATTGTCAATGGAACTTGAGAAGGAAGACACAGGCAAAATATCTTATGTCATTAATAAGTATATCAAAAATAAAATATTGAGGGGCAGCTAGGTGGTACAGTAGATAGAGCACCAGCCCTCAATTCAGGAGGACCTGAGTTCAAATCTGATCTCAGATACTTAACACTTCCTAGCTGTGTGACCCTGGGCAAGTCATTTAACCCCAGCCTCAGAAAAAAATAAAATAAAATAAAATATTGAGCATAACAATGTTACAACATATGATTAATTCTCTAAAAACAATCTTGTAAATATCATAGATGGGCAATAACATGGTAAGTGAAATTACAGCAGAAATTTAGTGACATTGGATAAAGTTTGGTCTGCTCTAATTTACAAAGTGCACAGAAAGCAATTTCTACGAACTTATAGGAGATATGAAGGACTTTATCAGAAGCAATTAACTTTTCCATAGCATTCTGCTTAATAACATTAAGTAAATGTTGTAAATGAAAAGACAGAGCTGTAAAGAGTCTAATGATTTGTTCTTCTTTCAACTACATACAGAGGGAATTGTAAATACTGTTTTCTTGTTTATGTTGACAGTACAGTGCCTATCACTTCTATCACTTACATAAGTAGTTAATAAATACTTGTTGATTAACTCATTTACTTTAGGTCGGTTCGTATTATTCTATGCTTCTTTATAATCATCACAATTGTTTTTTACAGAACAGTAATAATTCTTTCTGGTCATATACTACAATCTGATTATCCATCTCTTGATCAGTGGGTAAGTACTTAGTTTCTAGGCTTTTGCTAACAAAAAGGGCTGCTGTACATATTCTGGGATACATGAAGTGGTTCTTTTTATCACTAATTTCCTTTATGCCCAACAGTGGAAGCAGTGGAATCTCTAGATCAAAGAATATGGATACTTTTGAGTAATTTCTTCCACATAATTCTGTTCTTGATTACACCAACACATTAGTATATCTGTCTTTCTAACACTATTTCCATTTTTTGGGTATCTCTGTGGACATGAGGTAGAACCTCAAGTTGTTTTTGACTTGCATTATCTTATTATCTTAGTAGTAATAGCAGTAGTAGTAGTAGCAACAGCAGTAACAGCAGTGGTTTAGAAAAATTTTTATATATATATATTTTTATTTTGAAAACTTCTTTGATTACACCCTTTAACCAATGAGATAAACTTTTAAGAAAAGAAGTAGTGAGGATAGTTTCAAAGTCAGCAAGAAATCAACTTTATTGTTCTGTAAATAAAAAACACTGCAAATTGAAAACGAATACATGGACAATCTACCGTCTGTTCTGTAGATTACATATGGTATCTATTTTCAGCTATTACAGAAAAACAGCAAAAATCAACTGAAATACAGTTTTCTCACTCACATAATGTTTGATATTCAGGTAACTATTTTGGCAGACTATATAAAATAAGTATTGCTTGTACTCTTTAGGTACTTTTTAATGAATAATAATAAGTAGCACTGACATAGCATTTTAAAGTTTGCAAAGTGTTTTAGAGATGTAATTTCATTTGATCCTTACAAGTTAGGGAAAGAGATACTATAATAATCCCCCATTTTCAGAGATGAAGAAACAAACTGATTAAGGCAAAGTGGCCGAGGCAAGAACTGAATTCAGTTCTTCATTCCCCATCTATCACATTCTATCTACTTTGCTCCCTGAGTATTTTGGGAAGGATGTTATTTGAGTAATTGGTCTTTGTTTTAATTAAATTTTTAAACACTTCAAGTACGAATTCCAGCCTGAAGAATCAGTTCTCAGATATTCAATTCTCAGATATTCCCCCCACTCCCAACATCCCCTCCATATCTGTTAGAGAAAAGGGGAAAACATAGGATGGCTGCAATCATATTTTAAAAATAAAAGACATTTTCTCAAAGTGGTTTATCTACATATATTTATATAGAAAACCACTTCAAACCCCAAATGGAAAGGCTGGTTTAACAAGAGATTTAAAATAAATACATTTATTTTCAAACCAATAAAAGCAGAGCCAACTAAATGTTCTCATATAGGGCAGGGTACACATAAAGAAAAACTGACTAACTTAGGGATATTTTCTTTCTCACTGAAGCACTTGATATATGATTTTTTTTTAGGCAACAAAGAAAGGTCTTTGTATTCTTGAGTGTAAGCAACACTTCTTTCTTGTCCAGAATACTAAACAAAAAAAATCTATAGTTTAAATGACTTTTTGTTGACTCCTACCCCCAACCCCTTTCCAATCCTGCTTTCGGTTATAACCATTATATATAGAATTATCCTATAGTAGTAACATCTCATACCTATAAGATCGCTAGCTAATGAGCCAGAAAAGCAAAATGACAAATATTGGTAGGAATATGGGGAAAAAAAAGACATCAATGCATTGTTGATAGAATTATGAAATGATTCAATCATTCTGCAGAGAAGTTTGGAATTATGCCTAAAGGGTTATAAAATTATGCATTACCTTTGATCTACCAATGTTACTAATAGGCATTATCCCCAAAAGAGATTTAAAAAAACAAAAACAAAAAAGGATGAGGGACCTATACATAGAATATTTATATCAGATCTTTTCTCAGGGCAAAGAATTGAAAATGGAAGGGATACCCACCAATTGGGGAATGGTTAAATAAATTGTGATATGTGATTATGATGGAATACTTTATTTTACAAGAAATGAAGAACTGAATGCACTCTGAAAAAACCTGGGAAGTCTTCTATGACTTCATGCAAACTAATATATATTAGGTAAATAATAATGGCAATATTGTGGGATGAGTAGCTGTGAATGACTTTGCTTTTTAGCAATGCAATGATCCAAGACTTCTCTGAAGGCCATATGATGAAAAATGCTATCCATATCCAGAGAAGAATTGATTGTGTCTGAATACAAATTGAAGCATACTTTTTTATTTTTAACTGTATTTTTCTTTGAAGTTTTTTTTGGAGGGAGGGGAATCTAAGTTTTCTTTTGCAGCATGACTTTTACAGAAATAATTTGCATAACTTCACAATTGAGGCTGAGGGAGGAAAGAGGAAGAGACAGAATCTGGAATTTAAAATTTTAAAAACAAATGTTAAAAATTGTTTTTTAACTGTAACAGTAATTGGGAAAATATCAAATAATTGGGAAAAGGTTTTCATGACTACTTCAATATATTTGGTTTCCTTTTCAAGATATTTTGAAAAAATTGAATTACTCTATAGTATAATTTGATTTACCACACAGGAGCTTAGAAGATTTATAAAGCTAATATAAAGGAAACACTTTTCAAAAGTAAGCCCTACCCATAAACCAGCTCTGTTTCAAGTTATGCTATATATCTTTGGGCTAGCTGTCTTTCAAAATGTCTCTATTCAACAACCTATGCAACTCTTCACTATTAACTTTTTGCCTAATTAAGTTCTCAAGCATACATTTCTCAGGTCTTTTAGGAGTTTGTTCTAGTTTGTCTTTAGTTTATTCCAGTTTATACATCATTGTACTCTGTTGGGCAATTCAAGGCTGTCAGACTTACTTCAAACACAGAATTTGAGCAGTAATCCTTTGCAATTCTGGTTCCTTGGATGCCAATCTCACCATAGGGATGTGTGTGTGTGTGTGTGTGTGTGTGTGTGTGTGAGAGAGAGAGAGAGAAAGAGAGAGAGCGCGCACATGCGTGTGGGAGCATGCTGTTGATGTTTTAGCTCTTTTTTTAGCCTCTCAGAGAAGTTTTCTCAAGTTTATATATGCTTCATGCTACTTCTGCTTAAAGAATAATTTAGGGGCAGCTAGGTGGTGCAGTGGATAGAGCACCAGCCCTGAATTCAGGAGGACCCGAGTTCAAATCTAGTCTCAGACACTTAACACTTCTTAGCTGTGTGACCCTGGGCAAGTCACTTAACCCCAGCCTCAGGGGGGGGGAAAAAAAAAGAGTAATTTATCTCTTTCTAAACTCTGAAATTTGATTCATTCAGTTGAGCCTTTTTAGGAAAAGTTATTTCATTAATTTTGCTGTTTCTAGACTAAAGCTACTGCTACCAACATTTTATTACACAGTCTGAGATGCTGATTTCTGTCAAGCAGATAGCAATTAGTATCTGACTTTGGATATTATCACTAATCTCAATCACTGGGCCTCTAGGCCCTGCTATCACTCTTCCCCCCTGCCTCTCCATACAGAGAAAAGCTTTTTTTTTTTTTTTTTTTTTTTTGTAGGTCTCACTACTACAAAATTATGCTAGGGGAAAAAAATCTTCTTAGATGATTTTAAAAAAAAAATGTTTTAAGTGCCAAGGAAGTATGGTACCAAATCTCACCTTTGGTGACTACTACTACCTGTATAACTTTAGGCAGTCACATAAACCTTCTGGACTTTGGTTTCCTCACATATAAATGAGGTCTTTCTAGCTCTAAGATTCTGACACTGTGATTACAGGATAGGATCATAAAAGTTTGAAGTGATAAGTATCATGAGTAACAAACATAATAACAATAAAACAATGAGTTGAATTTCAAACTCAAATCCCAGATATAGAAAAGACAATAGCTATTTCTAATAAAAGTTTACTTATAGTGATCCTTACATGCAAGTTTGGTTCACTAAAGTCCTCAAAAATTGTTTCACAGGAATTGATTCCAGTTATGTTTTTCTTATTCGTTAGTTGAGATTTTTTTTTAAAATCTAAATGTAAGACTTTGCATTTAGTTTTATTAAGTTTTGTCTCTGAAGAATTAAAAATGATTACTGTGAGAACAATTGAGAAGCACATAGTACATAAAAGCAGACTGAAACATATATCAAAGACCTAGAAAAGAAGAAGGGATTGAGACAGCCTTTGTGCCATACTGCATCCTTGCAATGTCAAGAGAAAACAGGAAAGTTCTCTATGCCTTCCATTATACCACATGGTTCTACTGCATTAAATTTATAGGAATGTGGACAAAACTGGCCCTGGATCTGTAGCATTGCAAAGAAGGACTAAAATGATGGGATCACAGATGCATCTGAGTAAATATAATACTGTGTTGGTTTATTTATCTAGACAATTGAGATAGTTTTGAATCCTTTTTCATTCAACATGTTAAGCAGGGCTATCTTAATGTGAATCACTGGGAAATCTCACTCTACACATTTCCTATACAGATAAATAAAGGGTTGCCCATCCATACTGCTTCCTCAGCTTGGAGCCAGGATCCTAATAATACCTTCTTTCTATCTGCCTCTCCAGCAAAAGTTCCAAAGAATTGGCACAATGGAAGAAGTGCTGGATTCAGTCATAACATCTAAGTATTGTATTTAACCTCATATGTAAATATATGTACATTTTGCTAATCCTATTAAAATGCAAACTCCTCAAGGGAAGACTTTCACTTTTCACTTGTATCCCCATAAAATTTAGTATACCACCTCACACACAGTCAATACTAAATAAATATTTGCTGATAGTCTAATTAATTGCTAAGTCCCAGGGCAGACATCAAAGCCACAGAGGGAACAAAGAAGGACATTTTGAAGGAAGCCATAAGGAAACCCTTCTCAACCATGAAAGTTGTCCCAAAATAGATTGCACTGCTTTTGTGGGGAATAAGTTTTCTAATTAATGGAGGTCTTCAAGCAGAGGCTGTATCTGTCAAGGCCACAGTTGAGGGAATTTTTGTTCAGAATAGATATTCCTAAATATTATGATTCTATAAGATCACCAAATCTAGCAAATGTTTTAAAAGGGAATTGTCTACAAATTAGACTGGCAATAGATACAGGTGGCCTGGAGGCAAGAAGATCTTATTACATTCACCCACCTGAGAAATATAGCTTAGGAGAAGGTGGGAGTAGTAGATATATTTACAAAAGAAGACATGATAGGACTTAGTGATTAGATGAAAACATCAAGGGATATCAAGGGGATTAAAAATATCTATAATTTCATAATCAGGGTAACTGGGGAAAATTGATAGTACCACAGACACAATCATTGTTATGAAAATAAATACCCAATATAAACCTAAAAAATTAGCATAGCTTTGTAATTAGAAGAGCACTCTTAGAGGGAGGAAAAACCATATTCTTATCTTATTCCAAACATAGTGGCTGTATAAACCTGGGCAGACAATCTAACCTCTTGGGGCCTCTGGTAACTTTCTAGAGCCTAAAGTTTGATCAGAGGAGGTAGTTTTCATGTCAGAGTTCCCAAATACATAAAATGGTAGACCTGCTGTCCTCCCAAAATTAATACATCATACATACATATACAAACACATATTCATATCAAAACACTGGTTATGCGAGTCTTCTAGTCATTTGGATTCCAGATAAAGAAGTTTCTCAAGGGGCAACGAGGTGGCGCAGTGGATAGAGTACCAGCCCTGAATTCAGGAGGACCCGAGTTCAAATCTGGTCTCAGACACTTAACACTTCCTAGCTGTGTGACTCTGGGCAAGTCACTTAACCCCAGCAAGAAGTTTCTTATAATATTTTTGATAAAATTAGGTTTCAATTCACTTGAGACACAGTTATTCAATGAAATGGGTTGTTAGTAATAGAAACATCTTAGGTGATGACTGAAAAAAATATGGAATCAATGTACCTTAAAAGATAAGCCTGATGCTAAATAATTTTCAAATGGGTATTCAAAACATAGGATAACTTTCAGTTTTGAAAACTTACCTTATTAAAATGGTCACCGATCACTTGCCATATCCGTGACCACTGCAATCTAATTCTATTCATGTTATAGTATGAAATCTCCACAATTTTCTGCAAGCTGAACATGCGTGGATGATGAGGTGAAGCCAGTTCATCCATAGAAACAGCACACAGCCAGCGAACAAAATCAACTATAGGCAAAAATTACCCAGAAACAAATAACCAAGTTAACACTTTTCAGCTGCTTTCAAACTGGAAGCATTTTTAAATTTTCTAGGAAGTTAAATATACATACCTATTGCATTTCCATCCAGCCTAGTAGATCCAGTAAATATTCTGTGGAGCCAATTAAATATGTAATAAATTTTTTTTATCTTAAGCAGTTTTTAAAAATAAGAATTTGGGAGAGATGAACTTTGAACAGTTCAATTTTGTAATTATTCTAATAATAAATTATAATGTAAACAGATATAAAACAGAAAAATGATTAAAATCAGTTTTATGAATGTGTGCTGAGAAACAAAAAGTGATTAACTACTTATAAAAAGGGGGAAAAGGCAATCAAAGCATGAAAGAATACTTTTTCAAAATCCCTTGCCTATAATTGAAATGGGAATATGGAAATTGTAGAAGATGAAAGAGTCATAATACTGTTGTGTGGATTGTGTATAAAAAAAAAAAACAGAATTAAAACATATTTAAAATGTTCAAAAAGTACCTTGTAATTGATATTAATTAGGATTTACAAATTCAATATATGAAGAAAATAATCAAAGAAAAAAATCAACAAAAGTTGATATGGAATCTACTTGTAAACTCTGGGAAATTTACCAAATGATTATATTATTTTAGATTTATCTGACTGTTCCATGTCTTCTCTCTTGAGGATAATGGAAAAAGGGGCTTCAGAGTCAGATCCTGTGAGGCAGGATTCTTCTGAGGCTAAATTAGATGACTTCTGAGTGTCTCGTTTAATGTTGATACTGTATGCTCAGGATGGCACAGCAGAAAAAACTTGGGGGTCAGAAGACCCGAGCATAAGTCTGATCTGTGACTTTCACTAGCTCTGATACCACAAGGCAAATCATTTTACCTGCCTGAGCTTCAGTTTCCTTTTGATCTTTGTAAACTGAAAAGGGCCACAGGAATGAGCTTTAAGTATATATTTTTACTAAGGGAATGTGAGCTAGTTTTAATAATAGCCTGTAAAACACAGTTGAGCAGAGGTAATGGAAAGAGTGTTGGACCTGGAGTCTGGACAGAACTGAGTTTCAATCCTGCCTGTGACACTTACTTTGTGATGATAGGAAAGTCACTAAATCTCTCTGAAGCTCATATTCCTCATCTGTAAAATGGGGGCAATATACCTGTAGTATCTAGTTTATAAAGTTATCATGAAGGTCAAATGAAGTACTAAATGGAAAGCATTTTACAAACCCTAAATCACTCTATAAATGGCAGATGCTGTTATTGTTAAACCAATTTTTAAAAGTCAACAAATTTCAAGAGTAAATAAAGCATTTGGGAATCATCCAATGGATATGATTTCAACTTCCCAATCAGCAGTGGTTATTTGGAATTCTTTCCCAAAATATATTCCCATAGATGGTATACATAGAAATAACCCCCAATTATATTTCAAGTCTGATCAGAAGTCAAAATTGTTACCTGTCCACAGCCACGACCACACTCTGAGAGCTTGTCTCACCAACTGATTCCTGAATACTGGCCATCTGCCTTTTATCCACTCCACCACCAACTAAGTTACCTGAAACATGACATACGTCTATATTTACATATGTGTATTATGTGTGTGTGTGTGTGTGTGTGTATAAATTCTATGAGATAAGTTATTATCTCATGATTCTGTGCTATGGGAATGTAAACTTACATGAATATCAACCAGAGAAATATGTCATTTAGTTAGCTAAAGAATGCAAAAAAAACAAAACAAAAATACCACCTTATCCCAAAACAATATCCTTCAAAGACAATGTAAAGAATTTTAAAATTAAACTAATTATTGTTTTAATTCAAGAGTGGCAGCATGAAGCAGTGGATAAAGCAGTAGCCTCAGAACCCAGAAAATCTGAATTTAAGTCCTATATATACCAGCTATTTAACCCAGGGCAGGTTACTTAGTATTTTAGGCAACTCCCTAAAACTAAAAGTTTCAGAGATGGTGTCAACCTGCTTTGGTAGAGGGAATTTCTATACCAGGGAGTTAATTTTACAAATGATAATATAGGTCCAGTCCCTATCCCTTTGCTTCAAAATATACATATCTTTAGAACAAAGTATCTTTATATATGCTAACATTAACTTGGGGATCATCACTAGAGATGAGTTCTTCTGAAAATTGTCTTTCCACTTCTTTTTTATGTTATTTGATTCTAGTCTATTCCATTCAATAATGCTGATTCCTCCAGAGGGTCTTTCCAGTATGCTGCAGATCATCTCATAAAGGACTAAAAGTGCAACACATAATCTACCTGTGATTCTTCACTCTCCTCACTGACTAGTCTAACCTCATTTTCTAGTCACACATATCCTTGATTATGTGTGACTCCTCCAAAACAAACAAACAAATAAAGGGATCTTGTGATAATTAGGCTGAACAACTTTGAACATTTAGAATCTCATATCTTCCCATTTTAAGAAGTACCTCTACTTTACAAAGAAAAGCTAATCTCCTTCCTCTCTAATTTCAGTTGTAATAAGTGCTAATCATCAAAAAGAAAATTGGACTTAACCAATATACAATTATAAATTGCTAAAGTAAAAAGACAAATTCCCCCAATCAAAGTATCAACATATAACAACCATTATCAAAAAACCTTCCATGTGAGACCCTCCTGAAGTAAAAATTTAAAAATATTTCTAACACTCAATGCTACCCGTTTTGGGTCTAAAGAACATATAGCTTTTCCCAATTTAGCAAAGAGAATAAAATAACAGCCTGCTGATTTTTGAAAGAAAAACATTTGCTCAATAGTCTATCATGATCAAGGAAGCTGAAGCAACACTTCCTTTTCTATTGATAAGACAAAGAGGTAAATAAAATACATGAGAAACAAGTCATGACAGCCCTGGCAAAAAGATACACACTTTGTCTTAATTTGGTTAAAAATATACAGCCACCAATTGTCAGATTCATTGATGTTACCTAATCCCAGGCCCATGAATTCTTCTCCAGCTGATGTATAGCCCTTCAGGCTACTTTCTTTTTCACGTCCAGATCCAGACAAATACCGAGTCTTCACACCGGTTCCTATCAGCTGAGCAAGCTCCAGTTGGCTAATACATTTCAAGATCTAATCAAATAATGGACACGTAGGAGAATAAGAATCACATTAAAATCTTTAAAACATTATACAATTCCCTTTTTAAGACAGAAATAAATCTAGTAACTTAGGATCATTTACCTAAAGAACACAATGTCTTTGAAGATGATTATGAAACAATAATATAGGAATGGTGGGGTCGAAATTGTGTGGGGTAAAGACCTATATTTGAATTCTGTCTCCAGCATTTAACTGGCTGTGCAGCTGTTGGCAGATCACAAGTTTCTTGTAGTGCTTTAGTTTCTTGTTCTAAATATATGAATAATAGCTACACCAACCCTAAAATATTATGTAACAAATGTTTACTTTGTGACTATTACTTGCCAAGTGCTGGACACAGAGGATACAAAATAAAATATACAATCTCTTTAGTTCTGAAGAATGGTGTGGTGGGAGCTACTATTGACAGCAGCAACAATAGAAGTACACATTTACATAGCATCATTTAATTATAAGGCACTTAAATACATCATCTCAGGTGAACTTTAAAAAATCTTAACTTTCATTACCCATCATTTACAGGAAGGTTCAGAGACTTGCCTAAAGTTTTCTAAAGCTAGTGACTAAGCCTCAAGATGGGGCAGATTGACTCCTAGGCTTCTTGACACTCTCTTACCCAAATGCTAACTTAAACATATCTAATTATAATTAACACAGAAAAGTACATCTTTAATTCCTTTGCCAGTGGAGCTTTGGAACAGGCTTTGCCTTTCTCAGACAATGGAAAACCATCAGGGAGTTTATACAGAGGAGCCCTTAATCCATTCTAGGTGAGCCAGTAGATAGAGTACTGGGCCTGGAATTAGAAGATTCATCTTCCTGAGTTCACATCTGGTCTCAGATAGTTCTTAGCTATGTGACCCTGGGAAAATTAACCCTTTTGGGCTTAGTTTTCTCATTTGTAAAATGAGCTGGAGAAGGAAATGAAAAATCCCTCAATATTTTTGCAAAGAAAACTCCAAAAGGGATCATGGAGAGTCAGACCTGACTGAAGTCCATGTTAGTTAAGTTAGTGATCTGCAACCACTCTCAGATACACTTCACATTAACATCCACAAGGTCTCTGACACTAAAAAACTAATGTGTAGATTTCCAGTTCACTTCCTAAGGAAGAGTTCTGAGGAGGGCACTCATACTCAAGCCACCCCAAACCAAAAAAGACCTCCAACTTTGGTAGCTTTTGACTACTTCAAATGAAAGAAAAATGAAAGTATCTTGACAGCAGCATTTTCCAAAAGTGCTTTGCCTGATGTGAAAATGGATTCCATGAGAAAATGTATACTAGCATTATCTATCACCTCTAAATACTAAATATGTTTTAAAATGATTATAATATTTGTTAATTGGGGAAGCTAGCTGGTATAGTGGATATCAGCCCTGAAGTCAGGAGGACCTGAGTTCAAATCTGATCTCAGACATTTAACACTTCCTAGCTGTGGGCAAGTGAATTAACTCCAATTGCCACAGGAAAAAAAAAAAAAAAGAAGCAGCTAATTTTTCAAATAAGAAAACGTATTCAAATTTCCTCCCTTTTGTGCCAAAGTTTCCCCAATATTCCTTTTCATATGCTGAGGTTACTTGTACTAGCATTTTCTAGTGTCTGCTAAAATATTTCAAGCTTATAGTGTTCTGTGACCAAATTAGGTTGGGAAATGCTACTTTTTAGAAGTATAAGCATGAAGGTAGACAGACAATATTCTAAGGAAATTCCTAGAATAGACTATTAATCATAGGGAAACGTCAAGAGGTGTCCTATAATGCCAAAAAGATTTGAAGAGATGTACCTCATGCCAGGAGTTTCCAAGGTAGTTGCCATCAGTATGAGCTACTGTAATAAGGGTCTTTATGGTATCAATGTTTTTCTGTTTCATCTCTGTAATACTAGAGCTAGCAGTCAACAGGGAGAAACGGGCAAGAGCTTGTACATAGGCATCTCGTTCCAACTAAAATGGAAGAAAAAAGAGAAGATAGTTAACCAGCAC